>NW_027266287.1:7500-607500 GCF_022045235.1 Haliotis cracherodii
TAAATTGTTTATGTTTTGATTGTTTACTGGTGATGGATTTTGATTTGGCTGTAAAAATGGAACAGTTATCAGGAATTCTATATGATATAGTCCAGGGTGCCGTTTCACGAAAGCCTCTTAGCGCTACGACCTCCTAACCGCTGCGACCTAGTTTAGGATGTCCTAATGACATGTCTTACGACCGTTTCACAAAGGCATCGTAAGCCCGTCGTAAACCCCTCTTAAGATAAGAGTGAGATTACGATTTACGACATCCTAACTTGCATAGCAACGCCATACAATTCAAACCGGAAATGGAAGCGCACCTGTTAATTATTATCAAAAAAGAGCCAGATGCTAAACATGAATGAAATAAAAGCTCATATGGTGAGTATAGATAACTACAAACCTGTTCGAGTTTAATGATAGTCTGTTACACATCAAAGTTCCATCAATAGCTGTCAAGTGTGAGGGTTTGAATAGTAAATAACAGCGACAACAAGCTGCATCGGCAAAAATAGTAACTCTCTTGTGTGGAAACACGGAAGATTGTAATATTAGAGTTGTTCCCCTTCGTAGCGGCAGACGACCTTAAGATATATATTATGGACGCTTCTGGACTGAAGAAAAGAAAGAGAAACTTCACCTCGGCTGACATAGATATCATTGTGTCAGGCGTGGAAAGTAATTTTGAAACGCTGAATTCGGCCTTTACAAATACAGTGACAAATAATACAAAGAAGAAGATTTGGAAAGATATCACCACGAAGTAAGCGCCTTTTATTCTGATGAAACCTTAAAATGAAACTCTCATAAAATATAAAAGTGAGTCTATGATTTTCACCCATGAAAGCTGGGGGACATTCCACTATATATTCATTTGTTTATTTATTTCAACTTACATATTTGTTTCCCAGAATGTTCAAAAACGTAACAAGAATTTGTCATGTGTTTCAAGGGTCATAAAATGTGAGGTATAATGAAACAAATTGGAAATGGGGGGAAAGGTTTATTGAGAGAAGTGGATCTATACTAGATTACATAATGTAATGGATAGTTAAATAAGGTCCGATTATTTTCATTTGTTTAGTTTCACTTTATGACGTAAACAACTACAAACCACCATTTCACTTCAAAATTTTATTAACCTCTCACTGTGATCATTGATCATTGCATAATGATCAAATATGAAAGAACAGGAGAGTGGGTGAATGATTGTTCCTCAATACCACATCATCAATCTTGTCAGTTTTTTCATGATGAACAAATAAAGTAACATCTTACACGAATTTTACACAGTACAGTCATATTTTTAAATAAAGATACCAATTTCAAATAATTTTCACAAATGACACCATTACTAATCATAATAATATAAAATAATAATAATAATAATTTTGAATATCAGACTAAATGCCACTGGTGACATAACCCGGAATGAGGATGAAGTACGTAAGAAATGGACGGACATGAAGGGATGTGTGAAGAAGGCAGAGTCAGCCAGGAGGCTGAATGCTAGGAGGACTGGTGGTGGACCACCCCCAGATGACCTAACTGCAACTGAAAAGAGGGTAAATAATTAACATAAATTCATGTCAGCATGAAGCCTACAAACAAAATGTTTCAATATGTACCTGATAAAGTAAAATGGTTTGAAACATATTGAGTTTGTGTGACAATAGACATAATTCATGAAAAACTAATTGTGTATTACACATTTTAAAATAAACTAATATTATAGTAATATAGCCACCAATTCCTTCTTTAAATAGATTCTACAACTGATTCCATCCTGTGCTATTGAGGGGATCTCAGGAGGCATGGAAACACCTGGTAATGATGACACTTCCTTCTTGGGATTCATGTACATGTGTACTAAAGTCAATAAAGTATGTAACTTAATCAAGTTTTATTGGTATTTGATGGTATATTTATGACATATTGACAGTATTTGTTATGATAACACCAATGAAAAATATGTTTTATTTATTTAACAGTGTTCAGCATGATTCCTTCAGTAGCTGATGAAGCTGAAGAAGCTACACAGGCATTAATGTTTGGTAAATAATACTTCAAACTCATTTATTTCTTTGTTTTGAAGATGTAAATAAACTAAATATTGCCATATTCAAAAACTTATACCTCCTGCATATTGGCAAATTCCCTTTACATATTAAATGTATCATAAATGAACACATGTATACAAAAGAAATATTTGAGATTTCTCGATGCACTTAACGGTCAGGCACAATTAAGCAATATCTTCAATACAAATATTTTAGTGCACTCACAACTTATCTATTTCAGATTCTCCACAGGAGGTGTTTTACACTCCACTGACAGCTACAGGCACAGGAGAAAATGATTGTGGAACTATCACAGGTATGAAATAATTTTTAATACTAAAGATAATCAAATGTTACAATTTACACTGACATGGTGAATAAATTCATACACTTGGTGCTATTTTATTCTAAAAATCCAAGTGTATGCTGTTAATACATATGAACAAACTGAATACTGGTACCCCATGTGAGATGTTAGCAGTTACAATTATCTTAAAAATATTATATACATTTCAGAAAAGAACCAAGCCAGTCTGGAGGATATAATGATGACTCCTGCTATCAGAACCAGTATGTATTAAACATTATGCAACTTTATTCAATAGTAAATTTGTATTAACATTAAAAAATCAAGTCACTATATCATGAATTCTAGTTAATAACAATACAAATTTGTTTTCAAGGAAAACCTAAAGGGAAGCCTCTGATCAAGAAAACATCTAATGAAGGTATGGCATACTAGTATATTTGTTCATAATGTAGTGGTTTCAGTATTACATATCATGATCATAAATGTTTAATAAAATAATATTAATGAACATCCAAATATCATTGATATAACCCAAAATTGTCTAAATATTTTCAGAAGACATTCTGGGAGAGATAAGGTCCTTACAAGCCCAGGAGGAGAGAAAGATGTCTCTCCTTGAGGAAATTCTGTCTGTGCAGCGGGACATCCGTGACATCCAAAGACAGAGCCTGGACCTGGAAAGAGAAAAATTTGAATATAAAAAATCATTTGGAAACTCATTGTCTCCCATAATCAAATTTGATTAAAGGCAGTGACTCATGTTACTGTTGACTTGTGATCACAAAGATGTTTAGTTTGTTTGTGTTATTATTTGGATATAGCATATGTACAAAAACAATACATTTTCATAAACTCCAAAAAACAATAATATGCAATATTCACAAGTGAGGCCATAAAGTGGTGCTGGATTTTGAAAAACTCCTACCTTACAACTTTTAGTATGGGATTATTGACATTATGTGGCCTCTTAGTAAAAGTATCACATTTGGATATGTATGCTACCTCATTTAAAACCTAGTGTTGATAAGATTTCCCCTGACTCTACATCCATCTATGTTGTGGTTATCAGCAGGACTGCTGTCCACCTCTGGTCCAGGAGTCTCACAAAGAACATCAGGCTCAGGCAACCTCAGTAATTTTGCCAAATTATGAAGTTGAAAGCAGGCAGTAATAATTTTGATGCTCTTCTGTGGGCTGAATAACAGGCATCCTGTTGATTTGTGTAGACACCTAAACAGATGTTACATACTTATATAGTTGTGTTTACAAATATAGTGATGAATATATCATGATATAACATTTATACTACGTTTTCCTATAATAATTAGATCCACATCAAGTGCTTTTATGAGTTATCATGGTGTAATATTTATGCATCATTTCATATATAATTATAGTTTAGCAAGTAATACTTATCATCAGGTAAAACGCATATTTTATATTATGCGTTTTACCTGTTAGTATAAATGTTATATCATGATAAATACATGCCAACAGCACAGGTATTTTGAAATCAGAATGACATACAATCAGCAATACACATGCTCATTAGTTCAGTTACTTCAGCAAAACCTTGAATTAAAACATAAACCTTCCATGAATTAAATATTTACCTGAATCTAGATTTGCACAATCCAAATGCCCTCTCAACTGAGTTCCTTGTTCCAATATGACAGCGGTTGTATTTCTCCTCTTTTTCATTTGCAGGGTTGTTGACAGGTGTCAGGAGGTAGGGTCTACAGGCATACCTAATGTAGAATGTTTTGATAAATTAATGTTCCCGATATATATGTATGACTTGTATACTTTAAACGACAAACATGACATAAATAACTTGGACATACATGTACCTACCCTGAATCACCAAGAAGCCAGATGTCATATTTCCCTTCCTCCAGATGCCTTATTTCCCTTCCTCCAGATGCCTTTTCAAATTGCAGTTGTTGAAAATATGTGAATCATGGGTTGATCCTGGCCATTGGACAATAATGTTTGTGAATCTGCAAAAATAAATAAATACATACATAAATAACTAAATCCACAAGTCCACATTCGTTAAGAAAATAATATTTAAATAAGCCGAATAATTATGAAACATTTGGACATAAATAAGCCTACATGAGCTATTGACAAATCAATTATGACACAATGACGTTTATTATCTGAAAGTACCAGCAAGTCTAGATTGTTTGTTTACATTGCAAGGGTCAAGGACGTCAAGGATATTTACCGGAGTTGGGCGTCGCACACAGCTTGCACATTGATGGCGTGGAATCCTTTTCTGCACACATATACTGCTTCATCTAATGCTGGTCGTTGAATAGGTATCAAAGTACAATCTATGCAGCCAACAACTTTCGGAAAACCACAGATGTGGAAGAAATCCTCCGCTAGTTTAGCGTGTTTGTCGGGCGTTGGAAACCGGATCAAGTCATACGACTTTACGATTGCATCTGTCGTCTTTTCCAACACGCGACAAACACTTGATTTGGCAATACCATGTATATCTCCTAATTCGCTTAGGAATCCCCCTTTTGAAAAGTATCTAAGTGTTACTAACACCTGAACATGGACAGGTAAGGCACACGAACGTTGGGTCGGCCGAGAGATCTCCGAGCTGACCCGATCAACCAGCTGTAGGATGATATGCCGAGGGAAGCGATACCTGGCAATCAGTTCCGTGTCGGTCAAAGTATCCAACACTTGAGTCCTATCCCTGAATATTCGCTCTCGCCTAATGTTTCTCCTGTTCAAAATTTCTTTGATTCTCAATAGTGTCGCCATATCAGACGCTGACTTAGGATGTCGTAAGCTAGTTACAAGTGCCCCTTACCTATCGTAGGTTAGGAGGTTGTTTACAGTGGGGTGTAAAGTTAGGAGGCCTTTGTGAAACGGCACAAATATTTAAGAGGTGCTTTACGACGTGGTTTAGGAGGTCGTAGCGCTAAGAGGCTTTCGTGAAACGGCACCCTGGGCCCGTATTTATAAAAACTCTTAGAGTTGGAAATTTACTCCTAACTGCCAAAACTCCTAAGAGTTCACTCCTAACTCCTAAAAGTTACTCCTAACTCCTAAGAGTTACTCCTAACTCCTAAAAGTTACCCCTATCTTTAGGAGTGGTCATTGGCACTCTTATCTACTCAGGTAAACTCTTAGAGTTCCAATATGGCCGCCGCCGTGCAGCTGCGACATGGTAGAAACCGTATATTTCGAGCTCGAAAAGATGTGTTAAATGACCTTACTGATTATGAACTTATTGAAAGATACAGACTCAATCGTGCCGGCATAAATTTTGTGACAAATATTGTAAGGAATCAGTTGCAAAGCCCTACGAAACGAAATATGTCGCTAGACGCTGAACTGAAAGTAATCATTACTTTGCGATACTTGGCGACAGGTAAGATGCAGCTTTGCAATGGCGACGATGTGGGGATAAGAACCAACTGTCAGTCGTGTCATAAATCAGACCTTAAATGCACTAGTGATTCCGGCCATCTTACATCATTTATATGCCCTCCAATGCGGCCGACCTCAATCGAACGCAGGTGCAATTTCAAGCAATTGGTAGATTTCCGGGTGTGATCGGAGTAATTGATGGGACACACGTTAGGATTATAGCTCCACATGTAAATGAGCCAGAATTTGTTTGTGGCAAGGGATTTCATAGCATTAACGTTCAAGTCGTCATGGACGCCAATTACAAAATACTAAACATCGTGGCAAAGTGGCCCGGGTCAGTACATGATTCCAGGATTTGGAATAATTCCAATTTGAGACATGCGTTTCTGAATAATCAGTTTCCGCACGGTTGTCACCTGCTCGGGGACAGCGGCTATCCCTGCCGGCCACATCTATTAACGCCATACCTGCGGCCTCAACCCGGACAACAAACAAATTACAACAGGTAAAAAAAATCAAAACAAAAGGATATTGTCACCGAAGGAATGCCGGGAACACAAATGAGAGTAGTGTACCCTTATCACTTTAAATATTTTACAGAAGCTTCACATCTTTGGTGGACTTCATAGTAATGTAATAAAGTATCTAGGCCCTAGTTTTCAAATTATTTGGGAATTAATTAAGCTGACTAATGATACGGAAAGTATGTGCTTAACATTTAAATATTACATAAGGAGATTGGAGTCATTATCAATATTCCATCTTTTCTAATTGCAACATGTAATTTATATTTAAATATGTATTTAACCAAGGGAGTTAATGGACCTGTCATTAATTTGAGCATGAAGAAGTGAACAGCAACAACTTGTGCAGTTTATCACTAGGTTACTAATACACAGAACATATTCAGTAATTAATAGGCATATTGAGGGTTTCTTTACATGCAATTATTTTCTAAATATGCTATTATGCCGATGAATTAATTAATTGTTTTAAAGCAGTTACTTCATAAGAATTACTACCATTTACATTATGTTCAAGATCACACAAGATCACAAGACGTTTAGTGGAGCGTGGAATAGGACAAATGAAGAGACGGTTTCATGTACTGCACAGTGAGGTCCGTTTGGAACCGATAAAAGTCTGCAAAGTTATTGATGTGAGAAATTATTATTTCCCCATTTTAATATCATTTTTCATTTTGTGTTCTTTTCATTATTTAAGTAGTCATGTACTTGTTCTGATAGATAAAACTTTAAGGTCATTGATTGTTTGTTCGTGATTTTGACATTGGTATATGAAATGTTATTCAATGTAACATTTTCTTACATGTCTTTTTTATACAGGCTTGTGCTATGTTGCACAATATTTGCAAGAATTTGAATGTCCCAATGAGTGCTGGTGATGGAGGAGGTAATAACAATGGTGGCAATGGTGGTAATATTCACCAATGTCCAGTTGCAGCTGATGGAATTAGATACCGCCAACAAATCACCCAACAGTACATTTAGGTTAGTGTAGAGTATCCATGATCATAATAAAATTTTGATTTGAAGATTTTAAAATATATTATCTTGATATTCATATAAAGACATGAATTAACAATTAATTCATATCAACATTTCAAATAATATTGAGAATTTAAATAATGTTATATTTGCTTTCAAATTTAAGAAAGCCTGATTATTGATGACTATCTGTGTGTATTGTGACAATGATTATGGGACAGAAATGTAAGTTATTTTAAAAAATTAAAACCTTTCTTTACATGTGATTATGGATGTAATAATAAAATATTTTCAAATATTCATGACAACATTTAGAAAAGAGAAATGTATGTTGAAAACATGTAAATTTGCTGATTTAAATTAAATTTTCAAGTTTTAGTGAAAACAGAGAAGACTATTTTCAAGTAAATACACCTTGTTTAGATATTTAGACCATTTGATATACTTCAGATGGAAACAACATTGATATGGTGAGCTACTTGTACCATTAACGGGATGAGGAAAAGATTAACCAACACAAAGGCAAGTTGATAAAGATTTTAATTAAGTTACAATCACACATATTTTTGGTTATAATAAATAGAATATACGTCTTTCTCTAGTTCCTTTTACAAATAATTCAGTCAGAAAATACATTTCAGTTAATTAATTTTGAAAACATTGAATTCAGTAACAAAAAGCAGTGAAAAGGGAGCATGATTTTATTAATATTCATATATATATATATATACTATATACACTTTTTGTAGATAGATAGAACAATCTCAGCCAAATTGTAGTTACATCGATCATTAATATTAATCCGGTACCAACTGTGACTTATTTCAATGGAATATGAAATATCAATATTACAACCTTAAGAAATAAATAAATTAACTATAAAAAATTATCACAGAACCATGCTTTGACCTATAACCTTGTGTAAAATACAATATGAGTTATTTGCATTTTAATTTCTTTATCTGGAGACTGTAATACTCCTTCTGGAGTTCAAGCACTTCCATTTCTAATCTTTCTGTCTTTTCCCTTAGTGAGACTTCTGAAGGGCTGAGCACCTGAACAGGTGTGTGAAATTACAGAGGAATGTAGTGATACAGCACACAGCTGTTGGTGTGGCTGGCGCTGGTGATGGCCGAGGGTGTGATGTTGATGGGGTTCTGGTATGAGGACCCCGACTACGGAGCACTGAAACAAATATGATAGTGTGTGTTGATGTATCATTTAAAGTGGGGAATCCTTTTGTGTGAATAGATTATTTTGTATGTAAAACTGTTGACACTTTTTGTTTATATTAACTAAGTACATTCATTAATTTGAGATTGCTTGTCATAACAATGATAGTTCAATGACAGTTCTTATATTGACCAAATATATTGAACACATTTTTAATTGTGAATTGTGAATAGCAGTAAAGTACATGTTTTTTATGTAGGGTACCTTGTTGTACTGGCATGTTCAGGGAATGAATCAAAGCCATGCAATCCACTTATGGTAGTGTTATCACGTCCCAGGATGTTTTGAACAACCTCGGCAACTGTCGACAATTCAGGTCCAGCTGGACCACCACCTGTAAATAATTAAATGAATTTTGTCATTCTTTCATATGTCATCATTTGAACTTTGTATCCTATTTCCTCTATTGATTTTGTATATGTACAGTGTGTAAATGTATATCTGTTGTTATAGTCATCAATATACCCAAGTTATTCAAGTTTTAAATTTTGTATCATGATATATATGCTAAAGTTATTCTTCATCCACTGGGATGTAGTATTTATGCAGCATGTTTATATTATTCTGGAATCAAATAGGAATGTCATTCTTCACATTATGTATATGAAATAAATGAAATTTTAATAACAAAATAAATTGTAAATAATTTTTCCTTAGGCATCATGAATTTATGTTCATGGATTATGGGTTATTTTCATCCAAAACATTAAAGGCAGTAAGAAAAAAAAAGAAAACAATTTTGATTTTGATTGGAGAGTAGAAATACATAGATTGAGATACATTTTTCATTTTATGGCAACATCTTTTACTTAATAGAAATTAAAAGCAAAATTTTAACTTCTAGTGAACAATTCATACATTTTTTCCAAAAGACAAATGAAACTCAGAAAGTGATAGTTGATTCTGTAATCCAAGGAATTAAATTGCTGTAGCCTTATACAGTCAAGTCCAGTTAATCCGACATTGTTGGTGGCATATGATCGAAAATTGGACAACTACACGATAGATAACGATTCAAAACATGTAATAAAAAAGGAAATATTCCTATTGTTGTTGTTGGGAATTGAAACAGTTTTTTTGTATTTCAAGGCTGTTTTACCAAGTTTGAATTTACCGGGTTTGGGTTTGTGCCAGACTTTTCACCAAGTTTAAATTTCTCGGTTTTGGTTTGTGCTGTTTAGGATTGTGGCCACTATTTTGGAAACCACGTTTTGTTTGGAAGTTGATAGCTGCCGTTATCGAACAAACTTTGACTTTTGTGGGGATTTGAGGCACCAAAATTTTGTGAGTATGAACGGAGAATACTTTGTTTGTAGCCAATACATATTATTCTGCAGTTTACATGTTGTAAAAAAATAAATTTTGTATATTTTATAGGCGAAAGATCTGTATTGTTGTAAGTGCTTAAAATCCCACAATGATATGTATTCTATGTAAACAATGCTGTCTGTATTATGGTGTAACAATATGGTATTTTCATGCTATTTTCACATTTATGTATTATTTCTTTTGTAGATTAATTTAATTTGATTTGAATTTTATACTTATTAGGCTTTGTTTATTTTATTACAGCTTGTACGTACCAGTCAATGTACCAGTTTCAGTCATTCAGTCAAAGTCAACTTTGTAAACCAGTGAACATTATGACAATCGGTCTGTCAGTCAAGTTTGTACAGTCAAGACAGTAGGTCAACCACAATATGTTGTCAAGGTTGAATTGGTCAACCAAACTGTTTGAATGATGATTTGGAGTAATGTGAAAATTGAGACATTTGTCCTTCTGTCTGCGGTCAGTCGGTATTGTGACATGGTTTGAAAAATGTGTTTAACAGCTACGGTTGTTGAATAAATGACTGCGTACAGAAATATTGCCTTAAATTTCATTCCCTACAACAGTTGTGTTACATTGTTCGCGGAATATGTTTTCTAATCATGCAACCTCTAAAGTTTAACACAAAGTTTATCTCTGCAGCCGTTTAAATATGCAGCTACTCGCCGACTCGTCTCACATCAAAACACGAAGCTGTGTACTCGCGGGCAGATGACCATGGAGTACGCTGATCACCGTGTCGGATTAACGAGACTGATTAATGAGTGATGTAGCACAACAGACAAACTCGGTCTTCAGTTTCAACAGGTTTTAATAATAACATGGACTAATTGCATACGCTAGTACTATGAACACTTCACAAGGGCGTGGCAGAGACTGTGAGAGAGGCTATGGGCTGTTTCGGGCGTGACCAAGTTTGACTAGAGCTTGTGCCAGTGTGCTGGCCTTCTGAGCGTTGACTTGGCTGTTAGCTGCTGGCCGTTGGCTCGTGTTGTTATGCCGTTCTTCTGGACTGCTCTGTAGGTCTGGTCCTGGTCAGCGTACAGCGCCCTTCTCTGCCTCTCTGCCGTCTGTTGTGTTGTTGTTGCATTAGGTGTTTAAGAGGTCGCCTTCTGCCTAGGCAATTTCGGCTGACCTGTCCCTCTTTGGGACTCCTGTGTGTGAGAAGGGTTCACATATCTATTGTGAGTTCGGTGTTCACATAATTTCTGTTTTAGCATTGATATGATTTCTTTTTTCTTATATTGATATGATTTCATTTTTATGCTTGCCTGCTCTGTTTCGGCTCTGTTCGAGCAGCTGTCCATCTCTCAGAAATAGAGTTAGTTTGGCCTTAGCTATTGCATCTCTTGGCTTTAGGAGATCTATGACAGATAGCGGATATAACTGCAATTCTTGTTTTAACCTAGCCCGGGCTGGGGCATGGTCTTGACATTCTAGTAACAGGTGGTCAATGGTTTCAGCCTGATTGCAAGATGAACAAACCTTGTCATAGTGCTTTTTGTGACCAAGTCTGAGGCGTGAGATAGCAGTTTGAATTTTCCTTTCATTTGAGTATGAGTTTGGCTTTTGTTGGACCTTGGGTTGAATTTTGTATAGCCATCTGCCGATCTTACTTGCGTCCCATTGGGCTTGCCATCTTTTTGCTATGGAGGCTTTGATTTTGCTTTTTATATCTAGTTTACTAAAGGGAACAGGCTGTATATCCGCTTTGTATAGAGTTAGCTTCGCCAGTGAGTCTGCTTTTTCATTTCCATGAATATCTATGTGAGAGGGGATCCAACACAGCTCCACCTGTTGCCCTTGGTCCGATAGTTTTGTATATTCGTATAGAATATTGTTGACTGTGTTTGGCCTGGAGTTTGAGTTTCTCCCACTGATGGCCTGAAGTGCACTTAGTGAGTCTGATAGGACGACTGCCTTTGCTTCCGGGAGTTCCGGTATGAGTTTGAGTGCATGATGAATTGCCTCCAATTCAGCCGTGAATACTGACTGACCATCAGGCAAGCGAACTGAATGTGCTTGGGGTTTGGAGCTGTGGATATGGATGCCGTAACCAGCACTGTTGTTGATAGGATTCTTGGATCCATCAGTGTATATATGGGCCCAGCTGTCCCAGGTAGTTTGAATTTTAGTGATAGCTACTGATCGTAGTAGGGGTGGGTTTTCTCTTTTAGTGACTTCTGATGTTTAAGCAGTGTCAACTTTGGGAGTTTGTAAAGTCCAGGGAGGGTGTAACCCTTTGTAATGACTTTCTGGAGGCTGAATGTCATCGCAATTGTGACTTCGAATGAGTTCACGCACTAATATCCCAGATGGCTTTAGTGAGGGATGTTTTCGAGCTAGGGCTTCATCTCGAGCGTTTTTGTCTTGCCATATCTTTTTAACCAAAGGGTTTGATGTTCGTCCCCAGAACGATAATATTGCCTGCTCTCTTCTTAGTTTCAATGGGAGTTCTCCCGTTTCTACTTGTAGTGCTTCTAGTGAGGTGCCTGTCGCTGCGCCTGTGGCCAGCATTAGGGCTTTGTATTGTATTCTGTGTAGGCGCCTCAAGA
Source organism: Haliotis cracherodii (assembly GCF_022045235.1). Taxonomy (NCBI): domain Eukaryota; kingdom Metazoa; phylum Mollusca; class Gastropoda; order Lepetellida; family Haliotidae; genus Haliotis; species Haliotis cracherodii. The sequence continues at coordinate 19,881 of NW_027266287.1, forward strand.
CAGTATTTGATGCTGAGTGAAAAGCCTCACAACCATAGTCAATTTTTGATCTGATAAGAGCTTTGTAGAGGTCCAGCTGAGTGTGCCTCGATGTGCCCCAAGATGTGCCTGAAATTGCCCGTAATACGATCAGGTCTTTTTGACATCTGGTTTCCACATATTCTATATGCTTGCGCCAAGTGAGGTGTTGATCAAGGATAACTCCAAGAAATATTGCAGATTTTTCGAATTTGATAGGTTTGCCTTTTATGGAGACACGGGGTATAATAGCATCTTTCCCCCGGCGTTTGAATAGAACTCCAACCGTTTTTTTCACTTGAAAGGGTGAATCCCCATTTATTGCACCATTGATCTACTCCGTCCAGGGCTGACTGGAGTTTTTTTCTGATTTGTGAGATATCTCTGTGCTTTACCCATATTGCTCCGTCATCAGCGAACTTAGAAGTTTGGGTAGGAGAGTTGACATGGTCAAAAAGATCATTGATCATGATATTAAACAGGGTTGAGCTTATGATGCTGCCTTGTGGCGTGCCATTGTCCAGTGCCATAGGATCCAATCGATTGTTCCCTATATTAACTGATAGCGACCTGTCTTGCAGAAAGCTGTGTATGAAGTTTGCCATGTTCCCTTCAACTCCATTTTGTGATAGTTTTGAGAGGAGTCCGTCATGCCATACCATATCGAAGGCTTTGCTGAAGTCCAGAAATACTGCGGCTAGGTATTGTCTGTTTAATTGGGCTTTTTTTATTTGATTTTCCAGTCTTAGAATATGATCTAGACACGAGTGTGCCTTCCTGAAGCCACTTTGGTCAGGTTTTATGTGATTGCCAGTTTCAAGATGATGCATGAGCCTTTTTGTAACCATGGCTTCCATGGCTTTGCACATGTTTGAGGTGAGTGATATCGGTCGATAGGAGTTTGGTAGGGCTTCATCTTTCCCTTGCTTTAGCAGTGGGATAACCGCAGCATGTTTCCATGCTTTTGGGACTTCTCCTTTGGACCATATCGTGTTATACAACTCAGTGAGTAAGCCTTTGGTTTGATCAGGTAGGTTTTTCAATATCTCGTAGCTGGTTGTGTCAAGACCAGGTGCTGTGCCTTTTCTATGTTGTATCGCATCATCAAACTCTGTCACCGTAAATGGTATATTGTATACCAGATGCTTGCTTTGCGGCCGTTTTGAGATCTTAGGCATAAGCATTTTTTCCTGTTTGAATTCTTCGCTGCAATTTGTGTTGCTGCTGACAGATGAGAAGTGCTCAGCTAGAATGTTGGCCTTTTCTTTGACTGTATGGGCGTTGGCTAACTTGGGAATTTTTGTGGGGTTCCGCTTACCCCTGATTGCGTGTATTTTGCTCCAGACTGTTTTAGCATTTGTTTTCTCATTAAGGGATTTGCAGAAGGTCTGGCATGACTCTTTCTTAGAATCGTCTATGAGTTGTCTTACTTTCGTCCTGGCTGCTCGGACTTGGGCAAAGGCTGATTTATACCTTTTTGACCTATTTAGGGCTTTCTTTCTCAATCTCCTAGCTTTTGCTATTTCCCTGTTCCACCATGGTACCGGCGTTTTGCCAGTTTTGAGGTCTTTTTTTTTAATTGATTTTTCAGCTGCGGCAATAATTGCTGAGGTGAGATTTTGGCAAAAAAGATCAGGATCATCCGACGCAATTTCTGAGGACTTGAATGATATACATTCCTTCCTGAATTTAGGCCAGTGAGCCTTTGCATAGTCCCATGTGGGCTGAGGATCGGGCTGTTCCTCTAATTGTGGTGGGCTACCTATGTAGGTGAGTATAGGAAGGTGATCGCTTCCCCAAGTGTCGTCATGGACTTGCCATTGGCAATGTGAGGCGAGGTGTTTGGTGGCAATTGTAAGATCAATTGAACTCCACGTGTTGTGGACTTGGTGTTAACGTGTGTGACTGCCGTTGTTCAGAGTTATGAGATTGTCGTCCTCAACCCATTTCTTTACCATTTTGCCGTATTTGCATGAATCATTCCTGTCTTCCCAAAGAGGGCTGTGGGCATTAAAGTCACCAGGGATTATCCCATTTTTGCCTACTATTTGAGCTAGTCTTGTTAACTCTTCCATGTTGGTTTCATTGGTAACCCTGTGATATATGTTAGCTATGCGTAATTCGTTGCCATTTGCCAGTTTTAGGGAGATTACTTGGGTTTCAAGGTTTCCTACGTTTGCTTCAATATTCTTGGAGGTACAGCCGTCGTGGACAAGGGTGATTAGTCCTCCTCCCTTGTTGCCAGGCATAAGTCTTTTTCTGTCTTTTCTATATTGGGTGTACCCAGGTAGTGTGAATTTGGCTTTTTCACTGAGTTTAGTCTCCTGTATTAGAATGACATGAGGCTTGATCACCTTTTTTTGGACGAGTGCAGTCAGTTCATTGCCGTGGCTCTTAAGGCCATTTGCGTTCCACTGTAGTAAAACTTACTTACTTACTTACTTACTTTGGAGATTTAACGTGCGCTTTCCGACTGATGCGTATTTCGCACACGGGCCCGACCAGGCCATTTAATGTGTTTCCGAAAGGGGCGAGGGTGGTCTGTGCAACCCAGGAGGGGGCTTTAGGGGTTGCTTATATAGAATTTGGGAATTTTGAGATTGGGAATATATGCCGATGGGGTTGGGGAGGAGAACTAAGGGAGCTGGGTATGGTGGATGATTGTTTGTTTGTGTGATTTTGATTTGGTAGATTATTATGGTTTTAGATGCGTTTTATTAGTTCCGTTTTGATTAAGAATACTGCTAAGGCCTTGAAGTTTTCTAGTTTATTTTGTGGGTTTAGTATTGCTTCTAGAGTGAGAGCCTTGTTTAGATTGAGGGTGGTTTGTAATGCGGTTCGATGTGTTAGGTAGTGTGTGCAGTGGATGAGTGCGTGTTCTGGGGTTTCTGGTTGTTTGCAGTGTGGGCAGTTACCTGTAGTGTGTTTTTTAAAAAAAATTAGGTGGTTATTTAGGTTGGTGTGTCCTGTTTGGAGTTTAGTGATTACTCTGTCGATTTTATTTGATGGATGGAGAATTTTTGGTTTGGTTACTGGTTTGCTGAGCACTCTTTTGATTTGGCTATTTGAGTTTAGATATAGGTTATGCCATTTTTTGGTGATTTTTTGTTTGTTTACACTTTTAATTTCTGATTTTGAGATGGGTAAGTTTAAGCTTATTTATGGGATTTTGAGGGATAGTTTAGCTGCTTTATCGGCGTTTTCATTACCGTATATTCCTACGTGGGCGGGTATCCACAAGAAGGTTATTTGTTTGCCTGCTTTTGTTAGGTCGTTGGAGCTTTTAAGTATTTGATATATTAATTTAGGTCGGTTTTTGGTATTTTTGTTTTGGAGGGCTTGTAGTCCACTTAGGGAGTCAGTAAGTATTAGGATTTTTTGGTGGTTTTTGGATTCTTGATTGTGGAGGGCTGAGGCCATGCCCATTAGTTCGGCCGTGAATATTGATTGGTTATTTGGGAGTCGGAAGGATTGTGTGGTTTTAGTTGGTTGTGTGGTATGGACTCCGAAACCCGTGTGTTTGGAGGTCGGATCTGAGGATCCGTCCGTGTAAATGTGACACCAATTTGGCCAATTTTTGTGTATGTATGCTAGTGTGGTAGTTTTAGCTATGTTTGGGTAGGTTTGTTTATTTATTTGGCTAGCTAGTGTTGTGTCTATTTTGGGTATTTTAAGTTTAGGGGTGAAGATATTTGATTGTTTGCAGTTTTGTTTAAGATTTTTAATTTGGTGTTCATTTAGGTAGTTTGTTATTCTTTGGGATATTGGGGTAAGTAAGGGGTGTTTACGAGCTAGAGCTTGGTTTTTAGGGCTGATGTTTTGGTTTATTAAGTTTTGGATGAGAGGGTTTGATTGGGACGCGGCCCAGAAATTTAAGCTTAGCTGTTCCCTGCGTAGACTTAGTGGCATTTCTCCTGTTAAGGCCTGAAGTGAAGTGTAGGAGGTGCCATGTTGGGTGCGTGAAATGAGTTTGAGGGCCTGATATTGTATTGAGTCAAGTTTTTTAGATAGAGAGTTGTTTAGGGTGTTGTATATGGCGCAGCCGTAGTCTAGTTTTGATCTAATTAGGGATATGTAGAGAGAGAGGAGTGTATCTTTGGAGGCTACCCAGTTAGAGCCAGTTAGGCATCTTAGGGTGTTTAGGTCTTTACTGCATTTAGTTGTTAGGTTTTGGATGTGAGCATCCCAGGTGAGATGTTCATCGAAAATAAGTCCTAAGAATTTGGTTTGTTTTTGAAATTTGATTGTTTGATTGTTTAGCTGGAGGACTGGGGAGGCGGGTTTCATGTTTTTATGTTTGAATACTATTCCTGTTGTTTTTTCTGAGTTAAGGGAGAAGCCCCATTTGTCAGCCCATTGTTGTATTTTATTAAGAGATTTTTGGAGTAGATTTTTGGCCATTTTCATGCTTTTAGTGCGGATCCAGATGGCTCCATCATCCGCGAATTTTGATCTGTTTACTTTAGGGGATAGACCCTCGAATAGATCGTTTATCATTATATTGAAGAGGGTGGGGCTGAGGATACTGCCCTGTGGAGTGCCATTTTCTAGGGGACATTGGTCCGATAGAGTTTGGTCTATACCCACGGTTATTTTACGATTGTTTAAGCAGTCCTGGATGTAGTTTATTATCTGACCTTTGAGTCCTATTTTTTTAAGTTTTTGTATTAGCCCATCGTGCCATACCATGTCGAAAGCTTTAGAGAAGTCTAAGAAGATGCCTGTGGTATATTGTTTATTTAGTTGTCCTGTCTTAATATCTTGTTCTAGTCGGGCGAGGTTATCTAGGGTTGAGCGGCCAGGAGTGAAACCGCTTTGATCTGGGTTTATGATGTTATTTTGGGTTAAGTAATGTTGTAATCTATTTTTAGCCATTGATTCCATTACTTTACATAAGTTTGAAGTTAGGGATATTGGCCTATATGAGTTAGCTTGATTAGCTGGTTTATTAGGTTTAGGGATTGGTATGACTAGGGCCTGTTTCCAGGGAGTAGGAACCTGTCCGTTTAGGTAGATGAGATTGTATAGTTTGAGTAGTGCCTGGAGTAGTTTTAGGGGGAGTGTTTTAATTATTTGGTAAGAGGTTAGGTCTAATCCTGGGGCTGGGCCCTTTTTCCTGTTTTGGATTACGTAGAGGAGCTCCTCCATTGTGTAGGGTTAATTTATTTCTAGATTGTTATTGTTTGGTTCTTTTGTGGGTTTGTTTTCTGTTTTAAGTTTATCTTGGAATTTTTGGCTGAAGTTGCTGTTACTGCTAACGGCCGAAAAGTGGTTGGCGAGATTATTTGCTTTTTGGGCGGGGTTGGTTGAGTTGTTAATGTTAGGGGTTTTTTTATGTCGTTTTAAGCGACTAATGGCGTGGATTTTGCGCCAGACCGTTCTGGCATCTGTACGGTTATTTATACCTTGGCAGAATTTTTTCCAGTCTCTACTTTTGGCTATTTGGACTAGTTTTTGAACCTGCTGGTTTAGTTCGTGGGCTATGTTTAAATATTTGTAGTCGCGTTTTGCTTTATTGAAGGCTGATTTACGTTTTCGTCTAGTCTGTTCTATTTCCTCATTCCACCATGGTACCGTCGGTTTGCCTGTCTTAGATGTTTTGAAGGGGATGGAGGTTTTGGCTGCGTTTATTATATAGTCTGTTAGGTTTTTACAATAGGTTTCTGGATCCTTATTTTCTATTTCGTTTAAGTTAGCTTCGTTGCAGATATCTTGGAATTGGTCCCAGTTAGCTTTATTGTAATGGAATTTTGGTTCTTGGTTTTCTGTTTGGATTGGTACGTTTGTATTTCCTATGGTTATGTTTATGGGGAAGTGGTCACTACCTAGCAGGACGTCGTGCACTTCCCATTGAGTGCTTTGGGCTAGATCTGCGGTGCATATGGTTAGGTCGATAGCCGACATTTTTTGGTTTAACTTATCGTACCTCGTGGGTTGGTTGCTATTAAGGAGTACTAGGTCGTTTGTTTCTATCCATTCGGAGATTAATTTGCCATGATTATCTATTTTATCATCGATGCTCCATGTAGGATGGTGAGCGTTAAAGTCTCCTAGGAATATAGTAGATTTATCGCTTATTTGGAGTAGTTTGTTTAGATCCTCAGGTTGGACTTTTTGTTCCGCCCAGTGGTAAATATTTATGACGTTTATGTTTCGGTTATTTAATGTGATTTTAATGCCGTTGGCTTCTAGGTTTGGCGTGTCTATTTTTATTTCTTCGTAATTTATATCTTCCCTGATAAATATGATTAGTCCTTCTGCGGCTCTTCTTGTTTTCGGTTTAGCTCTGTCAGTTCTAACTGAGTTGTAGTTAGGTAGTGTGAATTTCGATTTTTTTGAGAATTTGGTTTCCTGTATACAATCAATGTGAGGGCCTTTATTTAGTTTAAATTTAGTTTTTAGTTCATGGCCGTGGGAGGTGAGTCCGTTGGCGTTCCACTGAAAAATATTTAGTCCTTCCATTATTGGTTTCGGGTGATTGGTGATTTAGTTTTTAGTTTTTATTTTATTCGGTGAGTTCCTTTAGATGGAGGTTAAAGAGGAAGAAGGGAAGATCGGTTAATTTTTGATTGAAAGCTACTTTGTGGAAGGATTCCATACTAGCTTTTGGTGAGTTTTGACTATGCATGTATGCTAGGAGTAAGGTGAGGTTATTTAGGTTTGGGGTGTTGGCTGGTTGGGAAGTTTGGTTTGTTTTAGTTGGAGTAGTGTCTATTGTTTCCTCAGTAGTGGAGAAATCTTCGTCATGGGTTGGATTAGGTTTAGCTGGTTGAGTTTCCATGGGGGAGGCATGTGATGTGGAGGGTTGTGAAGGTGTTGGCGGGATGGGTGTAGCTGATGTTTTCTTAATGTTTGTGTTTTGTTGTTGTGCTTGCTTGTGGGAGAGTGTTGTTGCCATATGGGCTGTAGGGTGCTTGGATGAGGGTCGTGTTGTGGTGGTCATTTTGAGGTTTGTTTTGCATGCGGGGGTTGATGTTTTGGCTATGTGAGATGTGGGAGGGTTCGTGGTTGGTTGAGTGGCTGCTTGTGTGTGTGAGGTGGGTGCGGTTTCTCGGTAGGGGTCCCAGACAGAGCTGTCGGTAATGGGTGTGGTGTTTGTTTGTGGGATGGTGTTTGGGTGTGGTGTAGGGAGGAGTGGTTTAGATGCAGGTGTAGCAAATTTTCGTGTTTGGATTTTAGCCGTTTCTATGTTTATGTGTTTGTTGGCCTGCTGGGTGAGTGTGTCTGTGTGGGCATTGGTTTGAAAGTGAGGTGTGTTGGGTGGATTTGCAGTGGATGCACCAGGGTGTGCATGTGCCTGGGCAGTCTGTTTGTGCGCATTTTTTACATTTAGTTTTAGGGTATGTGCATTGGGAAGCAGTGTGGTTGTATTTGAGGCACTTTGAACATTGCTTAACCTGCTTTATATAGGGTTTGACTTCTAAGTTGGTGTGGGCTCCGAAGGATATGTGTTTGGGGGCTTCAGGGAATTTAGCGGTTTTTTTAAAGTTAATTATGACAATGGAGGTTGGGACCGTTTTTCCGTTTCTAGTTGAGGTTATTCTGCGCGTGCTGGTGATTAGGGGTTGAAGGTTTTGGTCTTGGTTTATGTTAGCTTCTAGAGAGTATAATTGTAAGTCCTCAGTTGTTTCCCTTGGGTTAACCCTAATTACGCCTCGTGTATATTGTTGCCAATTAGGTGTTTGTTTGATTACCGTGACGTGGAATATTTGAGTTATTTTATTTGCTGCGTTGTAAGATTCTCGGTTAGGAAAGATTATCTGGTATCCTTTGTTGGCTTTTTTAATATTGTTGTAATTTATTTTTTGTCTTTTGAACCAAAGTCCTATTTTGTCTGCCGAAAGTTCTAGTGAGAGAGTGGTGCCTGAGCCTGCTGAGAAGAAGTAGAGGGCGAAGGTGGTGAGGAAGGCGGCCGAGGAGGGTGTTGGCGATGGAGGTGGAGTGGATGTGTCGAGTTTGCGTTTTTTGGTGTTTTGTGGTGGCGAGTTAGCTGGTTTGGTTGGGGTGGTGTATGTCGTGTTTTCGCCATACTCGGTCGGGACGATGTTTTCGAGTGACCTCCCAGAAGTGTTGTGCGCTTCCGCAGGCGTGGGTGAGTAAGGAGCTGGAATGTCTGCGAGTGTGGCGTTGCGGGTGTCAGTCATATTGTTTGGGTGTTGTGTTGGAGAGCGTGTGTTGTAGTGAGCGGTGGTGGAGTGTTTTGGGGAGGTGAGTTGGTTTGTTGTTTTTACTAGGTGAGTTGTGTTTAGGAGGCGGAGGAGGTTGCGGTGGTTATTTGTTGTTGGTTTGAGTAGGAGGGTTTGGGAAATGGATTATTTATTGAAGATTAAGTTTGATTCTGGAAGGCTGGGATAAGGTGAGATAAGTGGAAAGCGGGGATTAAGAGATATTTAGTCGAAGGAGTGGAGGTATGTGAGTGGTGGGCGTGGGTGGTGAGTAGGAAAGAGCGAGCGTTGTGTTTAGGAGAAGGGGGGATTAGGTGTTTTTTGTTTTTAGGAGTGGGGTCAAAGGGTGTGTTTGAGTGGTGGGCGTGGGTAGTGAGTAGAAATGAGTGCGAGCTGTGTTAGGGAGATTGGGTAGGATAAGGTGTTGGTTATTTAGTGTTGTTGTTTTTTAAGGATTTAGGGGGTTTATGATTAATTCGGTGAGAGTGATTTTAAGAGTATGTGAATAAGAATAACGTGATAATTACCGATGATGGAGTTTCCTTGGCTGGCTATCAGGCAATGCTCTGTGCTGGCTTGGGAAGTGTTGCTCGCTTGGAGTACAAACTGCAACTGATTGTCTGGCCAAGACTCGTTTATTTACAAACCGCTGTCCTGTAGCTGGAACACTGCTAGGTTCGGCGTTAAACAACAAACAAACAAACGGTGAGAGTGATTGTAAGAGTATGTGAATAAGGCTGAAAGGATGACGTGATAATTACCGATGTTGGAGTTCTCCTTGGCTGGCTATCGCCGTCTGTACTGTCGATGCTGTATATATAGGGGTTTTCTCAGCTGATTAGCTGAGACCCTGTCGCAGCATAATGGGCCACCAAGTTCTCAGAGTGTCACAACAAGCATCCAGCCTAATCAACCGTTATTACTGCTAGTCGCAAATGAGCCCTTAGTGACCCTCACATCTTTAGGGGGGTCATTAAATACCAGAACGCACAGAGGTCTTCTTTAATATTATCATGGATCAGTAACTGTTTTCCTTCGTTGGTCATAATAAGCCCACCTGTCTACACAGCCTCTGGCCATACTGGATAGTGTTACAGTGATTTCATCAAATAGTTGCAAATTATGTGTGTTTTGGAGCCGGAGTGCGAAACTGTAGGATTAACGGGTCTAAACAGCACTGATTAATCGGTTCCCATCATTTGTGTCGGATAAAGCCGATTGTCGGATTCACGAGTGTCGGATAAACGAGACTTGACTGTATTATTAATTTATTATTGCAATTACATTTTTACTATTAAAATGAATTATTTTTACCTGTACCAGTGAGCTGTCTTCTCTTGGTGGCTATCTCCTCTCTACTGTTAGACTGGAGAAGCCACCACTTCTTCATAATGTCATCTGTGGTTCTTTGGTTCTCCAAAGATCTGCTAGGATGTGCACTATTAATTTGGTTGGTTATACCATCCCAACATTTCTTCTTATCATCAGAAGTAAGGTTGGGCCCAAATTTCCCCTTAATTGTAGCCTTGTTGGCTTCTATTAGTTGCACTAGCAAAATACATTCTTCTTTTGACCAATTCGGTTTTCGGCCCATTTTCCTTTTTGTTCGTCTGCTGTGAGATTTTACGAACGCTTCTTCTGGCAAAGTGCCAAATAATATTTTATTAAATTTTATGAAAATTAATGAAATGCCGATACAAACATTAAATAGAATCATAAAAATAAACATATATTTATTTAACATTGGAAAAAATCACTGTTGTGACAAAAAGCACTACTGACAATTCAGTGTCACCGGGAATTACCCAGATCGTACGGATTTTAGACAATAATTACACTTCCGTTACTAAAAATAACTTGGGAATTCACTAGTTACGAGATAGGAGTTGCTCTAAGAGTTTCCTATACGTTAAGAGTTCGTTGACTCTTAGGAGTTAGGAGTAACTCTTAGAGAAACTCTGAGCCGATTATATTCCGGATATATAAGTTGATTGGTTTCATACAATATTTCTGAGTGTGGCGCTAAACAACAAACTAAACACACAACAAATGAAAGCTTCTAAAGTCTTAATAAAACACCACAAAAGTCCAGTTGAATTGAATTACCTTCAGATTTTGACCTTAATCAAGACAACTTCTGAAGATACAACAATAACTTTGTCTCAGGACAATACAAATACAGCAGAAACTGGCAAATACAACCACGTTTCAAAATAACCATGACCTTTGACCTTCTTGTATCAAAAATAGTCCCCGGGTCAATCTGGTGACATAGGTGACCTACATCATGTACATAATTTCTGTTGTTGGAAGATTCAGTTGTAAAATAACAACCAACCAACCAACCAGCCAACCAACCAGCCAATTAACCCTGTAGTTTACCCAGATTCCCGATGGTTAATTCTGACTCGATCGCTGAATGACAAGTGCGACGCTTTGTTTAGAAACACTGAAAGTAGTCCCTACTTGACTTTTGATATTTGCATCTCTATCCGCAAATGGACCAGTGGAGATGCGGGGTAGAATAGATCTTTGAAGAACAACCCATGCTTGCCGTAAAAGGCGACAATAGGCTTGTTGTAAAAGGCGACTAACGGGACCGGGTGGTCAGACTCGCTGACTTGGTAGATGCATGTCACCGATCACAATTGTGTGGATCGATGCTCATGATATTAATGACTGGATTGTCTGGTCCAGACTCCATTATTTACAGACCGCCGTCATATAGCTGGAATAATGCTGAGTGCGACGTTAAACAACAAACCAACCAATTGCTTTAATCGATGCTCAAGATATTAATCACTGGATTGTCTGGTCCATACTCGATTATTTTCAGACCACCGTCATACAGCTGGAATATTGCGGAGTGTGGCGTTAAACAACAAACCAACAAACCAACCAACCAACCAAATCTAACCGCATCTGACCCCAACGGATGTCGTTTTTTTCCGTTGGCTTTATCCTGCCGAGAAACCTACCCATTATATATTAAAGGTAGATCTATGTGTCTTCTAAAGAATTTAATATGTTATCATGATACTAGTGGTCTTGCTTGGGTTTGCTTGTGTTTTGAGTGTGCACCAAGAACAAGTCAAATTTCGCTGTGGGATGTGTTCCATCGGGCATTGTTGTACGGAAATGTGATCGTGCAGAAGCACAGAAGCCATGGATCCACACATTATTATTGCCGAGTACGGCGTAAAACAACAAACCAACCAACCTTTCCCCCTCTTCACGCAGCCCAGACTGCAAATGGGACTACTCCCAGGAAGCGCTGACAAGTCAACCCCACCCAGAACTTTACGGAGAATATGACGGCGATGTGTAAATAATGGAGTCTGGACCAGACAATCCAGTGATTCGATACACACAATTGGGATCGATGACATGCATCAACCAAGTCAGCGAGCCTGACCACCCGCTCCCGTTAGTCGCCTTTTACGACAATCCAAAGCTAAGGCACCGAAAACAGTGTCGGACAACTTGGTACTTGCGATGCATGCGTGACATTACGAAAGCGAGGTCCGCATATATGCCATGTTTTTTCCTCAATCTTGTCAATCACATTAGTGTCAAAGGGGACAGAAAAGTCAATGATATAAATTATTTCATTGGATTTATCAAAAAGGACAAGATCAGGTTTGTTGGCCTGGATATGTCTGTGGCTGTAAATGGGCCTATTCCAAAGAATTTTGTATTAATCATTTATCACGCCCTCAAAATATTCCGGGTCGTACCATGGGTGGACCTCTGTGTCAAAACCACAAGCATGGCGAAGACGGTAATAAAATGATCGAGCTACACCATCATGTCGTTAGACCCATGAAGATTCCGGGGTAGAATAGGTCTTCAGCAACCCATGCTTGCCGTTTAAGACGACCTACGGGATCGGATGGTCGGGCTCGCCGACTTTAGTCCATGAGCCAGAGAAGATTTGACTACCAAACAGAAGGACAAATTACCAATATGATTTTCAGCTAGCTTGATGTCTCAACTGTAAAATTTCATGTGATGGACATTTCAGATGCCCAGCTTAATACGATATTGGCGGCCATTTTCCAAGATGGCGGCCATTTTTTCACTTTTCTACAGATTTCAGAAATAAGCTTATAACACAGAATTTATTAATTTCAGACTGATTTATTTACTTATATTGATTCAGCACTACATTGCACACATTCTGTTATGCTCATGGTATATCATTGAGTTATAATTTTTGAGTTAATGTTGAAATTATTTAAAGAAATTACCCTTTTTTGACATCTATTCTTTCCAATGCAACGTTGTTGAGTAATAATTCACACCTTATGATAGATAAAAATTGACTAATGTATTCTTATATATTAAATACCATTTGGAAGTTAAAACACGATAGTGCATAAACATAAGCAGCCATTTTTCAATATAGTCCACTTTTTCACAGATAATTAAAAAAATAAGAAAGTCGTACATATAGCAACCAAAACTTGTTTTTACATTTCCTAGCTAAATTTCCAAGAATCTAAAGTGTTTAAAGTTAAAATGTACACATTGTGGTATTACATTTATATGTGTTTAATAATAACATCAAAAGTATACATATAATCAAAATTGCACTTTCATTCCCACCTGACCCTCCTGCAATTAAATGGATCTCTAAGAAACATAGATCAATGTCCGGTACCAACTTAAACTTTTTAGCGTTATATTTTCAAATAACAAATAACATTTGCACACAAATATAACTTGTTCATAATTCAAAAGCCACCACAGTCCTTCTACTTCTCAAATCTTCTACTTCTTAAAAATCTGCGTCTAGTAATATCAATTCACCATATTAAACAGGAGACTGTTAGCTTAAGTTTCATGCCGTAGACATTAACATTGTAACACAATTTAAAATGAATATGGCCAGTACTTGTAACAGTTTCAAGAAAATGTCTACAAATAATTGACATTTCAACAATGAGGATGTCTTATTCCGTCCCAAACCCAGCTATGTGACACACATACAACTCTCAAATTCAGTCATCTTCATCGCTTGAGTCTTCTGCATCTTGAAGTATCTCTTCATCATTGTCATCCTTGTTGGAGCAGGGTGACAACTTGCAGGCAGAGGTACTTTTAAGACCATTTAATATACATGTGCACTCACGTGGTCGACAAGTACGAGAACCTCTGCCAAGGACCACTTCTGGAGCTGGCAAGCCCGTCAACCATTTGATTGCAAGATTTCCTGTCCTGATTATTTCCCAACCATGGCCTGCAGAGGGATCTGGTAAGTCTGGAGAATTTTCAAGGCTCCTCCTCCAAACCGCTGACTGGTAATTGGCACGGAAAAGCACAACTTTACATGGTGGGAGCTGTCCAGATTCAACATCCCCGCCTCTACCTCGAAATATCTGGTAACGCAGATCATTGACCTTGCTTACCGTTGTGTTGCTGCGATATAGCTGACAGGTAAAGGATTAGATGATCTTAAACACTTCAGGAGAAAGATGCCACTCAGTACCAAGATCTCCAAAAGCCTTTCTGAAAGTTTCATCTCTTAGGAGCAGCTTCAGAGCCCTCAGCTTGCCGTGACCAGCCAATGCACTCAGTCACATGCAGTCCATGTATGTAGCCCCAATAATGCTGTGCAAACTTCACTTCCTAAAGCTTCAGCAAGTTATGTTATGTCCACAAGCCTCAAACTAGCACATCTGTGTCATCTGTGACAAGGACCAGGTCTTGATATTCTTCTGAGGCATGCTTTGAATACAACAGTAAACGAATATCAGCTTCGTCGTGGCATGACTCCAGGCGTGTTACATTTTGCCATCCCTCAATCGTTAACTGAATGCACATACTTCCGTGTGTAACTAACATAGTTTAGTTACCGAGCTGTTCACGTCGCTTAAGCTCTTTCCAACTCTGTGCCAGAAATCTAGTGAGGTTGTTCTTACTCTCGGTACATGCAAGAAGTCGTCTCCAGTTTTTCAGTTTGTGTCCATCTGCGTGAAGATAATGCCATCAGTTGAACCCCGATTCAGGCACTCAGCTGACTTCAGCTGACTTTAGTGACTGTTCCCTGTACACGTCAAACACCACATCAAACACCAGCATGCAACATCTTGGCAAACACTCGATCAGACAGCTCATCAAATGTGTGATTTTCGCCGTGGATTTTCTGAATGATGGCCATAGCATCAAGAAGAGCAGCACTTCGGGTGGGGGTACCATCTGCAAACGACACTTTAATCTCCAAGTGTTTTGCCAGAGCAGATTTAATTGTCTTTTTCATTGTGCCATCAACTATTTGCAAGAGACCAGGGTAGTGGACCAAGCGGGTGGCTTAGCACATCACGCATGTCTAACCTTCTGTTCTGGGCATTGAGAACCACATTTGCAAATACTCTTCTGTCAGCTCTTAGGATGATTTCTGTTTGTACACTTGCTTGTTTTCTTGTTAATATCCGTAAATGATTTCAAATTCATCTTCTTCACGGTGTTGTAGAAACCTTGACCATTCTGTAGCCGTTCTGCTTGGAACGCCTGATAAGCTTCCTCTCCCTTTTTCATTGATGTGAAAAGATCGGCAGAAAAGTCAGGGGGAGCCACTGCTCCAGTGGATATGCAAACAAGATCTGAGTCTTCAGAAAGCGGGTTTGTCCAGTTCTCCAATGTATCAACTAATGATCTGATGTTAGATTCATCCCTACGAATGGGTGGCCTGTCCAGGTCTGAATGGCTAAGGGAAGGTGACTGCACTGAAATTTGTTCACGTAGTTGTCTCAATGCAGCTGTTCTGTGTTCAACAGTAAGATAGTAGCGTGACACGGTCCCTGGCTTGAGACTGAACCTTCGTATTCCACCAGCAGTTTGGGTGTCTTTGTTTACAAATTCTTCTGTGGTCTGATTAACTGCAATCCTGCCAAAGGGAGTCATTTCCCTAAGTTGAACAGAGAAACCCTTGTTGCAAAAGTGTTCATACATCCATGGACTTGTATCCTTTAACCGAGTCATCTGAGCAAAGTACACAGGAAGAAACCATGCATAGTTGGTTTTGTTCATTGCAAAGCACCAAGGTATGACATTTCTGATGCAAGCAAGATGAAGATGCCAGTCTCCTTCTCTGTCAGCACGAAGTAGGCCAAGCAGAATAACCACCATGTCAATGAAATTCATCCAAAAGGCTGAGAGTTGACCGCTTTCATGTCGCAAGACATTTAGGTGACTCTTGAACATTTCAGAAATTTCCTTGTATGATTCATCCCTCAATTGATCATCATGTGATTTATGACAAATGGACTGATGGAGCTTGCCTATTTGGATTTTCGCATGACTCAGCTTTGCTAGGCTTTCAGGATGATGGATCTCAAGCCATTCCACAAATCCATTCCATGCTAGCCTCATCAGGGCTTCATATACCAGCTTGTGCAAACGAACTGCTCGATTATACTGTTTTCCCTCCAGTACCTTACGGATAGATCCTTCAGCAATGACTCCGGATTCTACTGCAAGGTCATGAAGTCCTGCATCAATTAACCTTTTTCCAATTGCTGACATGAAATTGCAAATTGTGTGAAAGTTTCCCACCATCAATACAATGCCTTCAAACTTGACAGGGTTTTTCCACACCATTTTTGTAGCTTTTGAATACAGTGCCTGGTTGAAAACAACAGGAATATTCTGAAGCTGTAGAGATGATTGTACAGCAAGAGATTGATGCAGAATTTCTTGCACAGTTGCCATTTCTGTTGCTGGAGCATTACTTGTGGGCATGTAACCAACTATATCAGCGAATACCTCCATGTCATCTCTTGTCAGTATGTTATATCCTGTACAAGAACTTATTGTCTGGTTTGTTGGATCATGCATTCTGACAAGAATCCAGAGTCAGTTTTGCTGGTGTGCACTTGTTTTTGCTACTTCAAATTCAGTAGAAAGGTCAGCTGGCACAATGGGGGTGGACCTTCCCTTTTCCCCACAGTGTAGATAGGAAGTAGTTGATCAGAAGGCTCAATTGTTCGCCGCTTCTTTCTTGTCCACATTGGTTTTTTATCTTGGTGGCATACATGTCAGAGAAGTTGGCTGAACTATTATGCCATTGACACGTTGTGATGTGCCTGACCCACTTAGTACTTCCGCTTGTGTGTCAATGTTGTCAAAAGCAAGTACAGTTGGAACAGTTGCAAGATGTTCCATCTTGTCAATACACAGCGCAGTGTCAATCTCCTCCAAGGTTCAGTATGAACAAGAGTGTCTCAAGCGATTTAAAGTTTTGATCAGCTCAACATTACCTGTCAGAGTTTTTATTACCCATGGAAGAAGAATGTGCTTTGGCGTTATTACTTTGCCAACAGTAACAGCAGCAACAATATCCTGGGCAATGGACCATGAAAGTCTGCTAATGCGAGTTGAGTGTGTCTTTTTGCCACCAAGTAAGAGATTCAGAAACCTTATGACACTACTGGGTAGAGAAGAAAATGTGGAATTCAATTCTTCAGGATGTGGTTGCCAAGGCTGTTCTTTGATTTCACTCTTTATTTGTCCACGTAAGAACATTTCTGTATCACTGACTAATGTTTCACATTTATCATCTGATTTTGCATTCAGTTTGTCCTTCAATGAAACATAATCAGCAGCTATAGTTTCAAGCAACAAGATGTCAGGTCTGATGTATTCCCTCCGTCCCACAGTGAAAAAATGCAAAGATTCTTAAAATTCAGCCTCAAGTTTCTGACGAAGATGATACTTAATTGCATCTGTAACTTCATGAATTCCCTGTTCATTCATTAACAGTACAATATATGATGTCAAGTCAGTGAGAGGAAGAATACGGGGACTTGAAAAGAGATCATCCCTAATTTTGTCAAACAATATGCTGAGAGCAGTCTTCTCTGATTTTTGATAGGAGTCATCAGTTTGAATTTCAGAAGGAATATTTGTTGCTCTTGCTCTTGTATAGTTCTTGTAGTATGTCCGGTGGTAATGTGCTTCTGCTGCAACAATGTCACGTGATGTAAGAGCGAGGATTCGCTCATCAAGGCGTTCTGTTGCAATCTCACGGACAGTTTTGTCAGCTCTTAGCTCTGCTGCTGGCTTCAAAGGTTCACGGCTGTTTTACCTTTTTATATATTTTGTCTGTCTTTCACAGAAAATACATGTTTTGTCATATACTGTTGAAGGTGCAAGTTCTTTTTTACTAGATTGCCTCGAACAGGAATCCCCAGATTCACTTGCAGAATGTTATGTTGCTAGTTTAGCCAGTGACTTTTTATGGGTAAACTCTGATCTACATTTCCTGTGATACTGTACAGTATCAGGCAATGTCTGATCAGCTTCTACAAGTTAAACGAGTGGTTCAAACTGTCTTACATGAGCAGCTTCACATACAGTCATCCATGAGCTGTCATGTTTGGGGCTTGTCAAGTCTACCGGAGATGACTCTTGACCACTTAAAATGCGAAGGTTACTGTCTATCTTCCGTCGGTTTGAGACTGTTTCATGGTCTGACATTTTGCTCTTGACTCAAAGATAAGTCATCTGCCTGTAACAACAGAAAAATTGCACTTTACTTACAATTCAAAAAAAGAGTAAATACTCACATAATTACTTGTCCCTGCTACAAATTCTGATGAGAGTTATCTCCCTTGAATAGCAGACCGATCATGTTAGACAGGTTTTAGTAAAGAACAGTATAATTAATACTGTAAGACACTTTTGTATTGACGTGTACAATCTTGACAGTACCATAAGTGTCTGAGTGTTGTTGTTTTAACTTTATCTTGCTATAAAATCAAATATTCTCACGATAAATCATCCTCCAAGTGAACTGTCAACTCCATGCTTGTTGGTGTCAGTGGAAAGGATCAGCCATTGCATCAATTTTATATAAACACAGATGCATTGTATTTAATCCATTAACTGAAAACAGACAGTAGTTTGAGATGTAATTGGGGAATTATCTTTTTAGTAGTTATTGCTCTTTTTTTTTTTTTAAATTATTTTAATATCTGCAAAATTTAATTGTTTTAGTGTTAAACTGAAATGCAGAGATTTAATCAAACATGGGGTTACCTCTCGGAAATGTGTGTGTAAATTTTAGAATTTTCAGCAAAGAAATCAGGTTTTGCAGTGCAAGAAAACAATGTAATATCTGTGATCACTTATCATTACAAATACAACAAACAGCTGTTATCAATCACAAAAATTTTAATGCTATGTAAAGTCATAACACTGAAGTAAACAATTCTTAAAGTATTTGCAAAAAAATATATTAAAAAAGTAGATTTTTCAAAATAATTTGATAATAGAGAAATATTTATGACATAAAACCATACACATTGTATATCAAAATGTGTGGTATTTAGTGCCTGACACATTTCATTACACAAACATTGTCTAGGAATTGTAAATTCTGTTTTTCATGCTTATTTCTGAAATTTGGAGCAAATTGGAAAAAAATGGCGACCATCTTGAAAATGGCGGCCAAAATGACATATAGCTGGACATGTGAGATGTCCATGTGATTTCATGTAGTTTGGACATCAGGCTATCTGAAAACCACAATGGAAATTAGTCCCTCCATTAACTTTGGTAGTCAAACATGAAAATCAGGGGTCTGGCTCATGGACTACTTGGTTGATACATGTCCTCGATCCCAATTGCGTGGATCGATGTTCATAATATTATTCACTGGATTGTCTGGTCCAGACTAGATTATTTACAGACCGCCGTGATATAGAGCTGGAATATTGCTGAGTGTGGCCTTAAACAACAAACCAACCAACAACCAACCATCATGTCGTTTAAACTGAGTTTGTGCCCAAACTGGGCATCCTCTGACAATGGGTTGGGCAGTCTCATTAAATTCATTACATAATCTACATTTCATATTTACATTTTGATGCAAAATCACACACTGACGGTTTCGAGTGGGAAGTGACTGGTCCTGAGCAGCAAACAGAAAGCCTTCTGTTTCACTTTTCAAGACAGACCACTTCATCCAAGCGAAGGATTCTGCAAGATTGCTTATCTTCTCAACACACTGCACATAAACTCGATGCAGTGGTAGTTCAGATAGCCTCTCCTTTGATCCGTGAAGATTCCGGGATAGAATAGGTATTCTGCAACCCATGCTTCCCGTCAAAGGTGACTATGCTTGTCGTAAAAGGTGACTAACGGGATCGGCTAGTCAGGCTCGATGACTTGGTTGATGCATGTCATCGATCCCAACTGACCTCTCCGTATGGAACCTTATGCCACGCCTTCAAAGAGGTCACGACCTTTCCGCCACTTCCTTAGACAAACTTATAAACAAACATGGCTGCCTCTTGTCAAAATAGGAGAGCTTCGTTGACGGATTTACTGGATGATTTGTCGACTTCTTTTATGAAACGGGATTCATGTTCAATGAAAAGTAAACAGCAAGGGTTTAAGTTTTTTAGTGAAGGGTACTTCCATTCAGTAAGCATGACTTACGGAGAAGAGAATGACACCATCGTCAGTAGTGCCAAATGCTATTGCAGTATAAAGAAAAACGAGCCGCCCCATGCTGTTCATGTTGAAGAAATTTTCTATGCCTGTTGTTCATGTCAAGCATGGTAAGTTGAACGTTTACAACCAGATTTGTCTCATTACTGTTGACAAGATGCATTATCCCGTAATATTTATTGTTGATACAAACGTATCATGTTCCCTAATTTCGTGATACATTCTGTCAATATACTGAGGCTAACAGGATAATAGTTATATCTAGAGGTAATGATCATGATAATAAATTTGTTGTAAAGACATTTCACTCATATCTCCTAACGAAAGCAAAGTTATTGTGTGTTAATTTATAGTACTGGACTCTTAAAGTTTTCCAGATCAAAAACACCTTATCACCTGTTATAAAAAAGATAAATATTAACATCTGATATATTTGTCAAATATGCCACTAACCTTTTAATGTATTATTTGTATGGATTATAAAAACTTGCAATCTAATTTAGCATCAATTTTGAATTTCTTTAATTTTTTTAGAGCTAGTGGATCATGTTCCCATGTCGTTGGATTCATCATAGCACTGCAGCAATGGCAGTTGATGTGTTTCACTGAGGTTCCATCAAAGCTGTCCTGTACATCACTTCCAGAACAGTGGATCAAACCTCGATGTACCGAAGTTGAAGCAGGCGATGTACCACATTTAGTTTTTGTCCAGACAGGAAAAAGAAACAAGTTACTAATACATTGACAGAATGCAGGTACTTGATTTATACTGATTTATTTCATGAATTGTGCTTTCCTTATTTCGCTCAAAGCAAACAAATGTATACATAAAATTCACTAGTATCACATGTATCATAAACATTTACATAAAATAAATAAACTTTGATTATATAGACAAAATATACATTGATATAAACTAAATGATAATCATCATGTTCAATGGAAATAGATGCCATAATATGATAATTAACATGTTTATCACTCTCAAATGTATTACATTTTCAACAAGAAACATTTGAATTCATCAACGGGATAAACTTCAACAAGGAAGTGAGCTTTCACGTTTGCACAATAAGTTCTCTGGATTAAGAAAGTGAGATAGACAATTACATTTTACAGAAATGTACGGGTCGAGGAGACAGATGTTGAACATCTTCAAGGCCTAAAAGACCTTCCCATTGGATACCTTGTCTGCAACCCCTCAAAATCTGTGCACTAGCATGTTGGACCAGTCCCTGTTGGCAGTGGCTTGTCAACGCATGCTAGTTTAGCAATTGTTAGTGTTTGATAGAATTTGACCACAGCCTTTCCCTACCAAGCATGTAGTAACTCAATGGGAAATGACTGGATATATCCAACCTTGACATGTTTGTTAAGCGGTAGCCATCGGAGATATTGAGGATGCTATTACAGTGAAACTCCTAATACAGCAATTCAGAATTTTGTACAGTAATTTTACTCTATATCATTATTACTGGAGGATGTTTTTTACATGCTGTGACCATTAGCAAGGTCCCATTGTACACTGTCAGGATTAAACACTATAGTATCAGTAAATCATGGTAAATGGGGCTTAAGCTACATGTTTACAAGCTAAGTTGAAATCAGGGATAATGACCTATCTAGCAAAGACAAGTTGGAATTAAAATAACTTCATGTGTTTGGGTGAAAGGAAGTTCGGATTAAAACACTTCATGTATTGAACAGGAGACAGGTCACATAAAATTATGGTTCAGTTTTGACAAAAGTATTAGCATGATTATGTTTGAATTCAATATGGTACTCATTTCTTTTCTTTAAAAAATGTAAAAAGTAATCTTTCAGTCTAAATTATGTAATTTTACATTGCTTCCTGTGAATCTGACCTTTGGCCCAAGCTCAAACAATGCTATCAAACATATGACAGCAGAACCTTGGTATGCAGTACAAACACAAATTTAGCCTGATTACATGATAGGTCTAACAAGAATTTTGCAGTGTTGCAAAAACAACTACATGTACTGAATCTCAGTTTACTTCTTTCTGATACAAGGAGGCATGAAATTTGTCAGAAAAGAGCAAACATACCAAATTTGATCAATCAAAGACACCATTGATGGCGGAATGCGGCCACTGAGAATCTTGAATTTTTTTATTCTGCGTATAGCTCTTTCGACATGTACTCTGTGCCCAGCAATCTTCTGAGTGAAGATGTCATCTTTTTGGCTCATCTGTACACCAGACTTAGCAAATGGTGGCATATTCAGTCGAAGCCCTGTTTTCTCTACTTCTGCTTCAAATATCAAACCCCCTTATCTACCCTAATTCCATCTCCCTTCTACAGATAACCAATCTCAATAAGATCAATCAGTGTTGACTGAAAACCTGACTGCTTAATATTTCTTTGTCTGACATTGCCCCTGAGAACAGCATAGTAATAAAAATAGCTGAGCCTCTCGGATCTACAGCCACTAATGCCTTCAATGTGTTAGTGGACTTGTAATTGCTGTACGTTTGAGTTTGGGTATTTAGTAAAGATGGTTTTTCAATTCTAATTTCTGTGCAGTCAACAAAAGGAAATCTCCTTGGAAAATCTTTCCTATAGTCCTCCGGCATCTTTTCATACAAGACATCTCTGTGGGGCCAGATGCTAACCTCCCCAAACCTGAGAAACAAGTTTGTTGGTTGGTTGGTTTGTTGTTTAACGCCGCACTCGGCAATATTCCAGCTATATGACGGCGGTCTGTAAATAATCGATTCTGGACCAGACAATCCAGTGATTAATATCATGAGCATCGATCCACGCAATTAGGACCGATGACATGTATCAACCAAGTCAGCGAGCCTGACCACCCGATTCCGTTAGACGCCTATAATGACAAGCATAGTTACCTTTTAAGGCAAGCCTGGGTTGTTAAAGACCTATTCTACCCCGAAATCTTCACGGGTCGAGAAACATGTCATTTATCCAGGAATTGAATATAACCCCTGCTACTTGCTGAGTAATTTCAAATCTAAAAGCCAAATCCTGCAAGTGAAAATTATTCCTCAGTTTGCAAAGCGTCAAAAACAACTGATTTTCAATGGAAAGTTTCCTAACTTTGGACAATTTCCCTTTCCGAATATACCTAAGAGGACATGACTGAGGATCTGGAACTATATATGGCAATGAAGGTTTCTTTGTTAAAGCATGTGTAGTACCGAATAAGCTTAGCATCTGCCAACATATCATCCATCGAAAAAGTAAATGTTTTTTGCTTTTTTAAATGTTCACATTCCTCTTCAGTATCGTTCAGCTTTCTCATGACATCTATAAGCTTCGAACTGCATTTTGACAGATCTCTCTTCAGGCTCTCATTCTCTGTAATAAGTACTATCATATCCATTGGGTCGACCCCAGAAACATTTAAAAGTAAAAAGAT
This sequence comes from Haliotis cracherodii, assembly GCF_022045235.1. Lineage (NCBI taxonomy): Eukaryota > Metazoa > Mollusca > Gastropoda > Lepetellida > Haliotidae > Haliotis > Haliotis cracherodii. The sequence goes on from NW_027266287.1 coordinate 42,922, forward strand.
ATCAATTCTGCCAAATACAAATTGATGTTATAATGTAATGACAAATAAACATTGTTTATTTGATCTCATGTCAGTTTGCTTTTTATTTCAGGCAAAGTCTTTTGAGACTGAGCCAATAAAATCTGTTGGCACTAGATGTGGCAATCTAGCTTTTCCCCAGGCCGCCACAGTGAAGTGACCCTTGGAGCAGAGTACTACATCGAGGATATGACACAGGAGCAATGTGATCAGTTAGAACAACTAACAAGGGACCAGACCAACAGTCAGGTGTGGTTTCAAGCCAGGAAAAAGAGGCTGACAGCATCCACATTTGGGATCATACTCAAAAGAAAAACCTTAACAGAAAAGTTCATCAACATCATAAATGAAAAGGCTTTCGCATCTGCTGCAACCAGCTATGGCAAAAGTAATGAAAGACAAGCTATTCAAAATACATTAAGCAGTCAGGTAATCATGTTCAAGATTGTGGTCTTGTAGTGAACAGAAAGTTTCCATTTCTAGGAGCTACACCGGATGGGAAGGTGTGTGAAGATTGTATTACAGGCATCATAGAAGTAAAATGTCCATACTCTGCCCGAGGTAGGTCAATACAGAAGAGATAATTTCAATCAAGAAAGCTCCCAATTATCATGAATATTTTTATCAAGTTCAAGGACAACTCATGATTTCAGGTGCTTTTGTGACTTTGTTGTTTTCACGAAAAAGGACCTGTTCATACAAAGAAATTTTCCACTTCCTGTGTTTATGCAAAAAATGTTGGATAATTGAGTGCCTTTTACTTTCAGCATGTTAAACCAGTACTGTGTTTGCAAAGTTCTCATAATGTGTGTACACTTACAGCATGAGTCAGTGTGACAATCAGTTGTCCACGGTTGAACTTGTATGAACAGCAGTGGCAGAAGGTAAAGATGGGTTGTCAGATTTAGCTATCTTTTCTGTTGGCTCCAATCTGCAACACTATTTGAAACCATAAACTTTAAAAAAGTTACTATTGATTGTAGAAGATAAAATTAAACCAATATCAAATATTTGTGTGTCTGTTATTTGAGTTCATACAGTATAATGTGCATGTGTGTCATATAAACAATGTTTAACAGCAAAAGAGGATAAAGTGTGACCCATATAGGTGCTGACTGGATGCATGCATTACCTTATCAAACAATTTCACATCACATCATACTGGGTGTTAACGAGAACTAAACACAATCAACAAATCTAACAAAGTTAATGAATCTCAACTTGTATTACCTTCCAATATATCCCAACTTTTTTGCTAACACTGAATTTTCACATTAGCCAATATCGTTATCAAACTTTTATTAAATGAACAAACAATTTAAAGAACAAAAGCCATACCTACCTACTCTATTTGTTTGTTGCATGCAGAACTGACATAACTTATTTTTATTTCATCCAAATTAACAACATACATTTCCCCTGGGCAGTATTCATTACAAGATGAGAAAATCTTATTTATGAACTTATGTGAACAAGATGGAACAACTGAATCAACTTTAGAAATTTTACAAAGTATTTGATCATGTAAATTGATAATTAACTTGTAAAATACCAATCAATGGCTTCTTACAGTGTACACAAACCTCTGAGTTCCATCATCAGTGGGCTTTCTTTTTGTAGGGGGCTTCCTACTCAGTCCAGCCATGTCAAAGTGATTGGCAGGTAATGGGCCTGGATGTTGCTCACTTGGAAAATTGTTGACGAATTTCTGAAAATCAAATTTAACATAAAAAACTCTATTATGTTGATAAACCGATGTATAATGTATTTAAACACAATCAATTCAAAAGTTTTCAATAAGTTTGTAAGACCAACCCAGCTAATTTATATTCACTACTTGGCCAATGGTAATAGGAAAACTGATCGCTGCCAAACAAAACTTAATGACGTTATCCGTCTATAAAATTGATTAAATGTACGGGTAAATTACCTTTGTGCAAACATATCTATTGCAGTTGAATGTTTGACGGATTGAGCTGATTATGTGGTCGCCCACAAAGTGTTATCCACCGTAGGCACTTCTCGTAGTCAGTCGGGGAGGTCAATATATTCCATTGAAATTTATTCGTTAAGTGATAAATCATAAGCTTTTCTGTAATCTATCCAACACATTGAGAGGTTTGGTGGTAAGTTTAAGCATCTTTAAGGATAATTTTAAGCACCAGCAATTGATCCTTACAACCCCAACATCCCTATCCTGGCCCCTTTCTGCTCCATGTAGATAATGTCATTCGAAGCGCAGTACGATCATAGAAGATCTGCAATACACCCTGTAAATAGTTTCTACTGTGTGTTCAAACAAGTGATTTTGGCGGACGTTTTCAGGGTCAGTCAGATCACCTTTCTTTGGGAGAAGTATTGTTGGCCCTTAGCAGAACCAAGATGAATCATCCCCTGCATCCACAAACGCATTAAAACAGTGATTTAATGGCGTTTGGACACAAGGGAACTGTTTCCAATACCGGTTTCAATACCATCAGGCCCTGGCGCCCTATTAGATTTGGACTTAGTAATGACATTCTTTAGGCAATCAGGTGTAATGAAACACACCAATTGTGAACTTATTTTATAATGTACACTATTATTGTCTACTTCACGTTTACCCGATAACAGTTCCATATTCACTGCAGAAGCAAACGCCATTGTTACAGCACTTAAATATATCAGTAATCAAGCTAAACATAAACAATTCATACTGTTTTCAGATTCTCTTTCATGCCTTCAGGCGATTAAAAATATGTCACCTAAACATCCACTTTTAATCGAAATTCTCGAATTATTTAATGATCTTGCTACTGGCCAATATGACATCGTCTTCTGTTGGTTACCAAGCCATGTTGGTATCATTGGTAACACAATGGCTGATGCTGCTGCAAAAGCAGCACTCAACAAATCTGTGACACCACTTCTGATCCCATACACTGATTTTAAACCCATGATTCGATCTTACATCCGAGATCTTATGCAACAGAAGTGGGACGCCCAAGTAGGTATCAATAAATTACATGAAATTAAACCAAATATCGGTTACACCTACTTGGGCTGTCAGTCCAGATTTGAAGAGGTCATTATGCGACGATGTCGTATTGGCCATTCAAGATATACACATGAGTATCTTTTAAATGGTGAGGATCCTCCGTTTTGCATCCCTTGTGATGAAAGAATCACAGTCAAGCATGTCCTGCTTGATTGTATTGATTTTTCCATCACAAGGGATAAATATTATAGTGTCAAAACAGTCAAGGACCTTTTTAGTCAAGTTAGTTCTCATTTAGTATTGCACTTTTTAAAGGAAATTGATTTAATACATAACTTTTGATGTACATTATATGTTTTTATATATTGGTAGTGCTAATATATAACTTAGATTGTTAGTGGCTGTACCCTCGAGGGGGGTTGAAGTAGCGTAAAATTATTGTCCCCCTAAGAGGGTATGTAAGTCCCACATCATTCAATGTATTGTTATGCATACCAGAATTTTAAAACGTAGTATTTTTGTCATTTTAATCTAAGGCTTAACTGGTACACTATCGCCAGTGACTGAAGGAATGTTATAAATCCAGCCAGGGTCCATGCAGGAAGCAAAGGCACTGTAAGTCCCCATGGTCCCTGGTATGGTGTTCTCCCTTTAGTTACTGACGATCTCTAGCCCATTTTTATATTGTGTTGTTCCTTAATACTTAATGCTTTTAAATGTTCCGCAACTAGTTTTAAATCTTATCTGTGATATTCTAGTTCTCATACTGTCCTTCGATGACAAGATTTTTATAAAGTTTAAATAAATGTATACTTCATGTCTAATTTCTCGTCACGATATGGCTGAAATATTGCCGATGTGACGTAAAGCATTACCTCACTCACTCACTCACGTCTACATCTACCCATGGTTCCTCTCGTTTACAGTTGCCGTGTATAGACCACAACTGTTTCATAAACCTTTCACTGGAATTAATGGTGGGTATTTTCTAATCACTCTCATTCGTTGGATATAATTAAGCCTGTTAAATTGTTTTTCATTTGATCCATGAAGTTTCCGGGGTAGAATAGGTCTTCAGCAACCCATTCTTGCCGTAAAAGGTTACTATGCTTTTCGTCAAAGGCGACTAACGTTATCGTGGTCAGGTTCGCTGTCTTGGTTGATACATGTCATTGATCCCAATTGCGTGCGTGCTCATGATATTAATAACTGGATTGTCTGGTCCAGACTCGATTATTTACAGACCGCCGTCATATAGCTGGAATATTGCTGAGTGCGGCGTTAAACAACAAACCAACCAATAATATTAACTTGAGAGACAAAGCATGTTGTACACACACATTTAGTAAACGATCAAAGATCTACGTAAAGATTTCTTGTCGATGCCAGGAGTTCCATACTTGAGTTTCCTTCGAACATACGTAGATTCAGAAGGTACATTAGTGAGTCCATTTCCCTTTTGTGAAACATATTCATCAGTCATGTTCAAGATGGACAGCATTTTCTTAAAATAATCCATACCCATCAAAGGTTGGGAAGTTTTTCTTTCATCATTAGGCGTGAACATGACATGACGAATTAATTCAATTACTTTAGAGCGTGGTATAGCAGTCCCCAGAAGATCAATTAATTCGAATAAGGTGTTCCATGAAATAAGTACAATAGTCTTAACATTGTACCCTCCGACTGGATATCCATCTATGGTCATCAGCAATCCATGGTTGCCGTAAAAGGCGACTAAGCTTGTCGTAAAAGGCGACTAACGGGATCGGGTGATCAGGCTCGCTGACTTGGTTGATGCATGTCATCGATCCCAATTGCGTTGATCGATGCTCATGATATTAATCACTGGATTGTCTGGTCCAGACTCTATTATTTACAGACCACCGTCATATAGCTGGATTATTGCTGAATGCGGCGTTAAACAACAAACCAACCAACCAAATCCATTAACAGCAGATGGGAAGGATATAGACTGTTCTGATTAACAGTAAGAGAAGGAAGATCATGCACTGTGTTTTTCTTCTTTTCGAGTTCTTCAGGTTTGTCATCTTGATAAACAGTATTTTGATCTGAATCCTTACAAGGCCCTGACTCACTTGTCATATCGAAAGTAGCATCCTTAATTTGCTGTAACCTCTGGTAAGTCTCGCAACTCATTAAGATCATTTGCTTCGCCATTTCCATCAGAACCAGACTCGCCATTCGTCTCTGAGATGTGCATTCTTTCCAAATAGGTGTCTTAGGCAGACACCTGTCTGTTGGCTATGATTCGAATGATGTTTCGATAGCGATGCAGCTTTTTTTTAAATATTGCCAGTGAGGGGAGTTCGACCAACAATGTTCCAAAAATAGATGTTCATATCAAAGACAGACATCAACTGACCGATGATTTCGTGTACAACACATGTTCATATGTTTTTTTTGGTTGTTTTTTTCTGTTTTATTTAGGTATATAGACGGTGAACAATTGATCTGGTAGGATATTCGTTCTTATTCTTCCATATTCAGGATTGGCTTAGGGGGACGCGTCCACAACCAGATAACCATACTTTTTCCTTCCATTGCATCTTCTTATGACTCCATACAATATTGTGCTTGTCCAGGAAAAATCGGAGATGCTAGTTTTTTTTATTCGTGGGCTGATCTTGGGTTTGACATTAATATAAATATATGTGTATTCAAACTAATGCATCTTGGAAATTTACCTTAAGGATAAACCGGTGGAGCTTGCAAAAGCAATTTAGAAAAATTGGACACTGTACACCATCAAGGCCTAAGACTCTGTCTTTGAGCGTTTAGGACCTCTCCCGTGGACAGTTTGTATGTGGAGACCGATGCAACTTCACTCGAACTGCGCCGCATTAAACTTTCACTGCAATATATCACTAAATTGCATTCAAATAAATTTAATCCAGCATACAATAGTGTGTTCCACCCTCAATATGAAAACCTGTTTCAAAATCTATCAAACCTGGTTCCACCACTTGGAATGAGAATTCAACCACACCTCACTACAGCTAAATTGGATTTAAGTATTATATCACCCCAGCGTCTTCTGTCTTCTCCCTGGCAGATGGTGAAGCCAGAAGTAGCCCTCACTATAACCAATCTAAACAAAATCGGATGCCAATCCTTTGGTATATCAACAATCATATAACCAATTACGCTCCATATATAATTCTCACAGGTCCATTTTTACAGACGGGTCCAAGGATGGTGGCAGAGTTGCAAGTGCCGCCATCATTGGACCCAGAACTGTCTCCTCAAGAATACCAGACACTAGTTCAATTTTTACTGCTGAGGCCAAAGCTATCTTTACAGCTTTGACATCTATCAAACATCAAAACCAATCTAAACATTTCATCATGTTCTCCGATTCATTATCATGCCTTCAGGCACTTAAAAGTGACTCCTGAAATCATCCTATAATCCTTGACATTTTAGAACTCTATAATGATCTTTTTACTGGCCAATGTGACATCGTCTTTTGCTGGTTAGTAAGTCATGTAGGCATAACAGGTAACTCAAAAGTCGATACTGCAGCTAAAGCAGCTCTTGACAAACCGTCATCTCCACTCTTTATCCCGTACAGTGATTTTAAACCATCTATCAAATGTTATACTCGGGATCTCATGCAAAAGAGGTGGGACACCCAAGTAGGAAGCAATAAACTTCACGAATTGAAACCAACAATCGTTCATACCTACTTGGGTTGTCAGTCAAGACATGACGAGGTCGTTTTACGTCAGTGTCGTATTGGCCACAGTCGGTTTACACATGAATATCTGCTTAAGACAGATGAGGACGAACCTCCTAAGTGTATCCCTTGTGATGAAAGGTTCACCGTCAAGCATATATTGCTTGACTGTGTGGACTTTGCAATCGCAAGGGATCCACATTATCAAAGTGTAAACCTAAAAGATCTCTTTTCCCGTGTCAGCGGGCATCTCATCATAAATTACTTGAAAGAAATTGGTCTGTATAATAAATTTTAAATATGTGTGTGAATAATTAAATGCTTGTTTTTAAATTTGGTGTGATGCTACTATTAACAGACAGCGTAAAAAAATATTGTCCCCCTGTGTGACACGTAATCCTATAGTAATCGATTGAACTATCATCAACCAGTGTTTTAAGCCAACTCATTTCATGAGTATTTTTTAATATTGGCTAGTATTGTGCACAACCACCAGTGGCTAAAGTGATGACGTAAATCCTGCTAGGGCATCATGCAGGAAGCAGAAGTAGAATCGAAATTGATGTTGGACATATTGTTAATCTTGTCTACAGAGGACGCAAGTAATCCTCTCTTAACGAAATAACACACTTACATGAGTATTATGTCAATCTAGTGCACCTTTTTTATAGTTCAGGCAGCTCTGGCTACCAAATCAAGTTGATGTTGCTGTCGTGATGTAAACTTCCAGTATTTCAGTGATGTAGCAGAACCCCAATCAAACTTCAACTTACAGGTAAGTCTCGTTTAATTGTTTAATTCATCTTCACTAATTGTATCCTCTGTCAACGAAGAATAGAACTTGTCTCTCTGTGGACATTCCACGTCGTAGAGTTTATCAAAACTGTCGACATACTCATGGAAGAAGGGTAACTTTCTTGTTAGCATATCCACATGGTTTGGAAAGTGATCACTCAGATGTTTCAAGTTAATTATTCCTTTGTTTCTAAGATTATCTGTCAATGTTTGAAATGATGCAGACAAAAGTTTGAATGAATCTAAAAACACAAAGTCATCAATGCGAAACATGAGAAAATGTTCAGTGTTGTGTGGATTGCAACTCAAGTGTCTTTGTGCAATTGCTTCAGCAGCTTGGAGAATCAGATGATTATCACAATGCAATGCATCGTGCAAAATCACTGGAATGAGGTGACTTTCTTTATAATTCACATTCCATTCTTTGTGATAAACACATCTAAAGGTAGATGTGAGATAGTCATGATCCAATACTTTACACTGACCTTCTGTTATACCTTTGTGACATAAATAACGAGTTGAAGTTGTTTCTATCAGAAGACGATCAGTGTCTGTGGGCTGCATTGGGAGAGGTTTCTCTAAAATGTCTTTTATTTCTACATAATCAGACAGCAGATTTTCAAAAAACATGTTGAGCAGCATTCTCTCCACTATATACTTTTAAAGGTCTTGTGTAGAGTTCTAGCCCGAAACAACTTTGAATGAATATCCACAAGGAATGTGTTTTTGGATACGATGGTGAGTGTCGGTTTTCTTATCATCCTCCTTTGATTCTGGCAATGGTTCTAAAATTGATTCCATGTCCACATATTTATCAAAAGGAATATGTGGATTAGATGATAATTTGCCTAATCCAATATTTCGAGTGGCGTTTTCTGGCTTTGGCATTCTAATAGTTTGAGCTTTATGAAAACAGTAGGGTTGATGAAATTCCAATCTTTCTATAGAAGAATAACCCCACAGACATTTTCTGCATACATAATTTGTATGATGCCCTTTCTTTCTGTATAACAGACAACTCATGCTGGTAATGAGAGATTTGTGCTGATCCTTCATCTTCATCATCATCATTTTCATCTTCAGTGCCCGAAGTTATCAACAGCAAGTCTTATGTGTCTTTCCGCTGAGGACTCCTGTGTTATCACTTACCTTTAAAGGGAACACTGCAGAATCTTCGTACCCATATACATTACTGGATAAATGATGAATCCTTTCTACAACAAACCAAATCCTATTCTTCCCATGTTTGTGTTCTCATTGGTAATAAACGTTAAGTCTGTTCTAGCTGTTTTGCTCCAGTCTATTGTGTCGGTTGTTCCACTGACTGTCTTTTCTTTTATCTATTGTGTGGGGGCCTTGGCAGTAGTATGTCTGCTGGATCGGTTGGTATTGGGTCTCTGAAGTTGTTGTGGGTCTCTCCATTGTCTTTGCCACCAGTTGGATTGTTGGTTTGTTGTTCTATGTCGCACCTAGCAATATTCCAGCTACATGATGGCGGTCTGTAAATAATCGAGTCTGGACCAAACAATCCAGTGCTTAATATCATAAGCATCGATCAATACAATTTGGGATATGATGACATGCATCAACCAAGTCAGCGAGCCTGACCACACGATCCCGTGAGTGTCCTCTTACGACAAGCATAGTCTCATATTGATATATGCATCAACTATATTTCCATGTAAAATACCAAGTAAAGAAAGTTTTAAATATAAAATAAGAACTAGAGATGACTACAGGAATGTACTGAAACTTATATAGAAATTTACATTATCTTTTGATATAAGAATATCTTAGATTTCAAATACATAATGCCATCCAAATACATACATAATAAATATTTTATGAATTATTGAAACTATTATCTGCTCAACATGAAAAATATTAATAAATAGGGACAATATGCCTCAAAATAAATAAAACGTCCTAGAAGACTGAAACAGAATGCCAAGATTAATGAATGATTACATAAATAAATACTACCTTAAGACTTCAGTGTATAGCTGCATAGGGTAATCGGAGATACTGTTACGTATTCTTGAAAACAAAGAAAACTTTGTATGAAACCAGTACTAGTATTCAAACAGAAACATAACAAGGAATAAGTAACTTGAAAATGAATCTTACCAACTTTCCTCATCGATTTCTCTTACATTGAGCCACCTATTCCATTGTCCTTTCAAATATCAACTAGGTTGGTTCGCGAAAGACAAAGCCAACAAAAACTCCATTCGCATCCCTCTAAACCGTTCTCCCAGTACTATAAACCTAAACAAACTGTAACGCCAGTTTTGCCGAGGACAACGCCATGTCCTTCCTTGTTTCAACAATACTGAATCAGATATTTTCCAATCGAAAATCTCACATCTTGTTCCTAGTATCTCTGGGCTCCAAAAAAATTTCATTTTTAAGTAACTCAAAACAGATCACAGTCATATAGATGGAATATTGCTGAGTGTGGCCCTAAACAACATTTGACTGAGTGTGAGTGAGTCAGTTAAAATTTAACGTCACATCGGCATTATTTCAGCCATATAGCGACGAGACCAAGCTAATATATACACAATTTAGTTATTTATGCAATGTTATATTTAAAAACAATTAATGAAACATATTTGAGCATACTATATTTATTTGACACACATTTGACATCACGCAATTATTACGTCACAACCGTCACTTTGTCTGGTAATCATGAATATTCATCTCAAGATAAGCATATTATACCGCACCACCTGCACACGTGTTCCGACACACAAGTTCATTTTAACTCAAAACCCTTTTACCCACCCTGTCAAAGACGTCCATCACGTCCATAAGTATCTTATCTGGCGATCGCCTAACCATTATGCACCCTTTTCGAGCGACCAGTGCAATCAACTCTCATAAATAAGACATATCACACCCATGGACGACAAAATTCTGGTCGAGTGGGCGACCGAAAGTACAGCATTGGGGTTGATACAGGCCGATAGAGAGTTTGCATTGTAGTGGATGTAGTACTGATAAAAGGTATTCTGGACCCTGAACCCTGGCTGCTGTTTTGCCGACATGGGTGGAGATGGTGTAGTTTTAGGGAGATAGGAAGGTGTCCGTGTACATGCGGTTACTGTCAACGTCACACCGTAAATGTGCGACTGTATGTGTACCCCTTGAAGGTGCAGTGGAGAGCCCCTGTCACTGTTGGAATCGGGACCGTCAACTTAAAAGATGGTAACCACAACAAAAATGGCATCACAGACGGATACTGACATAAATTCCTTACAAATGAGTGAGTTCAATTTAACTTTTCATCAGCATGAGCCGTATAACAATATAACTCTCGTTCTCAAACACTGGCCAAGTACAGACAACTTATGGAAGAATTCCACCAAATAGGTGGTTTCCTAAATGTTCTTGGATGTATTGACTGCACCATCATCCCTATACAGAGGCCTAAAGTAGACGAGGTGGCCTGTGTATCGCGAAAAGGATACTACGCTGTCAATGTTCAGGCAGTGTGCGACGTTAAATTTTGTTTGTTTGTTGTTTAACGCCGAACTTCAGCAATATTCCAGCTATATGACGGCGGTCTGTAAATAATTGAGTCTGGAACAGACGATCCAGTGATTAATATCATGAGCATCGATCCACGCAATTGTGATCGATGACATGCATCAACCATGTCAGCAATCCTGACCACCCAATTCTATTAGTCGCCTCTTACAAGCATAGTGGCCTTTTTCTAACCCGGGCTAACCCTTTGGCCCCTACTGCCAGTTATATCGGGCAGCTTAAATGATAGCCCAGCTACAGTCCAAGTCCGCCACACGACTGACCTTAAATCGGACGGCACGGACCTGTTTACAAAATCGCTAATTCTAGTTCCTTTCTCTAGTGTAATCTAAAAATAGAAACACGATCTAAATGCGATGATACGTCATTCCATGGAATTTCCCGGTCTTTTCCATGCGACAGGTATATTTTCTTGCTTGAACGAAAATCTTGTTTTTCACCCCTGGCCAACTGACTATTGGCCGTATTCCCTTTACGTCCGGCGTGCACCACACCATAGTGACGGGTCAGGCCAGCGAACCTGTTATTAACGATCGGCACGCCCTTACTGGGCAGAAGAATGTAGTCAGGTGCTGAGTATGGCGTATCAACCAGTGCCTGTCGAAACCCTGTACATTTACAAACATCTCCTTGTCAGGGCATGCCAGGCATTCCATTCCACTCCTGAAAGTAACACCTTCCAGGGATGTTCGCGACTGAGACGGACCATCTTAATCAAAGCTCATATCCTCATCACCAAGGTCAAGGATATCCTCGTCTGGAACATTGGTAGCCCTGGGAGAATTTATAAGTTTGAATTTATTAAGTTAATTATGAATGTTTACATTTCGATATAATTGTCATAGTTGTAAATCAGAGATATCCGTTTCCTATGTTATTATAACAATAACATGTCATATAAGTCTCGTTAATACTAACAGTTTATCCAACATCTACCATTAGGTAAAATAAGACATTATGTCTCATGCATTCTAAATGGTCATTCTCTGGAATATCTACTGGAAAGCGTCCAACACGCCCATTATAAATCCAGATAGCATCCAGGATAAATAATCAATAAGAACCAATTAACAGAACATACCATATCTCATCAATATTTTCATCTTGGCATAGGCTATTGTAACTGCATTTGAATTGTTTTATTTTTACACAAACTAATTCCATCTCTGAATGTTTCAGGATGGCTCACTGGGAGGTATTCACTCAATCTTTATACTCAGGAGTCCACCATGTTGGTGGGTCATTACCCTCGTACGGTAACAACCGGTCAACATGAACAACCCTGGAGGATATATTTGGACCATTTTGAATACCATATGTGATGTCATCAATAGTCTTAGTGACAACCCAACCTTTACACCACTTCGAAATGAATTTGTAATTCAGTTTTGAGCCTTTGTGGGGGTTTCTGAGATTTCTCTGAGCAGACTCTAAAGCATGTTCAAAATGTTGTTTGACCTCGTCGACATAGCCATCTCTCGTCACAGGATTCTCGTTAGGATTTCCTGTGACCAGGGGGTAAGGCATTCGCACTTGCCTACCGAGAACCAACCAGTTTGGAGTATATAACCTGTCGACTCATGCTTTGAGCTTCGTTAAACAGCCATTACAAAGGGGAGATGTTTGTCCCAGGACCTTGGTCTCCCTTCAGTCTAAATGCTAAGCATGGCTGCTAATGTTCGGTTAAACCGCTCGACCTGGCCATTTGCCTGTGGTCGGAGAGAAGCTGTCCTAGTTTTAACAACTCCCAGCAATTTACATAGTTCCTGGAACAGGTTAGCCTCATACTGTCTACCTTGATCACTATATATAAGAGCTGGGGTATCATAGCGACAGACCCACTCCTCGACAATCTTCTTTGCCACTGTTTTTGCCTCGATATTTGAAATCGCATAGGCCTCGGTGCACTTAGTGAACGAATCAGTGACAAAAAGTATGTACTTGTTCCCACTGGAAGTACGGTCCAGTGGGCCCATGATGTCGGTGGTGAGTCTCTCCATGGGTGAGCCTGTTGTATACTCTTTCATCGGTGCTTTCGGTTTTCTAGGACTCTTCCTGGCAACACACTTGTCGCAACTGATGCAGTGACGATGCACATCAGTTTTCATACCATTCCAGAAGTAAGACTGTTCAATCTTGGCAAATGTCTTGGAAACCCCAAGATGGCCTCCCTAAGGTGAGTCATGACACGCTTTGAGGATAATTCGCCGCTTGATGGATGGTACAACAATCTGCCAATGCCAATCCTTTCCATCCTGACTCTCCCATCTTCTGTGTAAGACACGCTGCCTTATCGACAGTCGATGAAACTGACCCCACATCGCTTTGCATGCTTCAGAATATCCTGAAACAGTTTCCCATTCTGGTCGGGTATTTTGATCTTTAGCCTTGTATATTAGGCTGATATCGGGATCTTGAAGCTGCAGGTCGTGAATCCCCTCCGGACTGAAGGAATTTTCCTCAACTGTACCCAATTGGTTTGACCTGGAACAGGAGGTATCTTTATCCTGTTTGGCAGTTTGTGATCTGGTGATGGCATAACAACTAGGATTCGACTCTACCAACCCTATGCTGCTAGGACCACTCTCCCTTTTACATTGGGGTCAGGGTGCCTGAGGTCTGCGACTTAGTGCGTCAGCATTCCAATGCACTCGGCCTGGCCGGTGTATCTTGGTCAAATCATAGTTGCCTCGCTCTTGTAGCCAGGCCTCTTAATTCTTTTTGCCCAGACCACTGCAGAATTGTCAGTTCTGATAGTGACAGGCGTACCAAAGACATATGGATGCCAATGGCGACATGCAGTTTCTACTGCCAGCAATTCTTGACGGGTGACACAGTAATTCTTTTCTGCCGTTGTGAGACTTTTGCTGTAGTAGCCAAGAACGACTTCTCTGCCATCTTGATTTTGTGACAGGACTGCACCTATACCTTCACCGGATGCATCTGTGTCAACAGTTATCTCGCCTTCATGCCTTGGAAACCTGAGAACTGGTGCTGACGTAAGTGCTTCCTTCAGGCCTATGAAAGCTTGATCAGTCTCCTCAATCCATAGAAAATCAACCAATGGACTGGTAAGTCTGGTCAGTGGCCTGGCAATTTTAGAGAAATCTTTTATGAATTTCCGATAGTAGTTAGCCAGACCCAAAAGCTGTAGTATCTCGGACGGTCTGAAGTGGAATTGAACTGTGTGTATCGGTCACAAAGGCGGCAAATGGTGCTATGGTGGTTTTGACGCACCGTTTGTCGAATATGAGGCCACCAACATTTTCCAATAACATATATCCAATTTATATATCGGATTTTTTGTGTTGTCAGGTTCAATTTTTTTTTTGAGGAGTGTATGTGGACTACTCCGGAATGCTTTCGATTTCTATAATGCAGTGTGGGAAAATTAATTTACAATGGCTGTATCGATGTTAAACCTAAAAGTTTGAAAGATGTCATTTGTCTCAGGAAATAACTTTATTAGTCCTGAAAACTGAGGAATGTTTTTTTTCTATGGGATTCTTCTTGGATACACCTGCCTAAATACAGCAGAGTTTAATGTATAGGGGCAATACCTTGAGATACATTTATTTATGGCATGGAAACAAAATAAACTCAACTGTTAGTTATTTGCTTCTATTGTTAAAACGTTTCTATTGTTTCAAATATAACCTTCTCATAAAGTAAAGGTGCTAACATTGTGCAGTGCAGGTAGTTCTACAATGGGGTTGAGATCATATCTTTAAGCATTAAATATTTTTTTTCGCATCGATTGTCTGATCCAGACTCGATTATTTACAGACCGCCGTCACATATTGCTGAGTGCGGCGTTACCAAACAAACAAACAAACACTTCTGTGACGTTGTTCGCATTACCACTTTGCTAACTACTGAATACATTTCAGATATATTTTCACTGCAAATAATTCATATTTAGGGGCTACATTGTAATATTGTACCATGATATCGAAGAACTCTTGATTTTGATTGGTCAACAAAAGGGTTGCTTTTTGCTACTGAAACACCTTTTAAATATATCAAGCCTTTTCACACAAAACAATGCGTATGAATACATCGATAGATTACACATCGGTTCATAAATACATCCTGCCGATCGATTACACAGAGGAGAGACAGACAGACATAATTAATTTGAAGCATACTTACAGCTGATACATACAGTGTTTAAAATGTGCTCAAGCATTTCAAATAGAATTACGGGAGACTGTGTATGTGCAGGTAAAAGAATAATCAATTACTTATTAATTTTAAAAGGTTAAAAAAATGCATTATTTGTATAAAAGCCATCTTCGTCGTTTTTTGGCACACAGTTGGTTCAGTTCATTTTGATTCAAAAGCACTTTTTTATTGAAGGTTTTGCACAGATTACCAGCTTCATTTAAAAGAGTCAGATCATCATACAACACTTGAGAGCAGCATGCACTTCATCTCCAACACAATTATTTGGGCACATTGGACACAGTGTATCTTCAACTGCGAGGGTTTCATACCGCCCAGGTTCAGGTCTGGCTGGTGTCATCTCGCATCTAAATTCACCACAGCACAACACGTCCCGGCATACTGGACTTTACAAAGGTCTGTGGAGTCATCAGTTTTAAAGTTTTTACGTGTTCTCAGTTTTCCCACGCTGCTCCTTATCCTGTCGTTCCACGCTGCCTTTGCTTCATGAAAGTGTCTTTGAGTTTGGGATTACACAGTTATAGTTATACACACAGCTACATTCTCGAAATATCTTATAAGCGTTAACATTTCAGTTCTTGTGCTGACGGGTACCAATCCAAGGTCACCTTGGCCAGGGCTAACATATCATTGTTAACGGCAATTTCAATGGCACACGCTAGCGGGATGGCAGAGATTATGCTATTCCCTGCAGGGACGTGACGTCACATCGCAGCAGGATCATGCCCACCCATGTGTTGCACGTGTCGCATGTGTTGTAACAGGCTTTTCAATACAGCATAACAGCATGTTCTGCCACAGCAGGCTGTTTCGCCAGACGCTTCCGCGCCTATATCACATGATAGATGGAATCATTACACCACCTATAGTTTAGGGCGTGTCACTCTGTCTCCTGGTACCAGGTATAGGCTTGGTCAATGAATTTGTTATGATAAAAAAACTGACCACAAGAGTGATCAAATATGATGTTGTTAAATTCAATAACATAACATTTATACAACTAAATATGAAGCACGGTTATTTTTTTCCGTCAGTATATATGACATATCTTGTTTCTAACTGATGTATTGTATATCACTGTTACAACTTTTTGTCATGGTATATCCTAGTTATATTTAAATACATTGTCTACCACATCTGAAACATGATAAATAATAATAACAAATAATTGCAGAAAAGATCAAGCTGTCAACAGTGAGTTGATCCACATCTCATCAGGGAAATTGAATCATCCTTCCCGGGGAGGCTCTCGCAGCTGTTGGCACGAAACAGGCAAACAAATGGGGTTTTCGCGAGAGTCTAACATAAACTCATAGCTTTCCTTATCAATAAATGACTCGAATTCCCAAAGTTGTTTCAATTATCATAATATAAACTGTGCGGCCATAGAAAGTATAGGTCGAGTTCCATGATCGAAAAAAAAATAACAAGAAGAGGTTTTGTTGTGAATTATAATATAATCTAGGGAGGGGTAACAACTGATTGATCAACCACAGTTTGAATGAAATAGTGCAATCACAGGTAATGTAAGCTCAAGGTAAACAATAGTGGGGTAAGAAATTTCATTTTCAAAAGTTGTCTGAAATGTCACCAAAATGATGGCGTGCTCTAATCTGTCTGTCAAGATGGTCCCACAGATGTCCAATAGGTTTCGAATCGGGTGAGTGGGCAGGCCAGGGCAAAACGTCAACGTTCTGCTGGTTTGAAAGTTCCGAGTCAGTCTTGCAGTATGGGGCCTAGCATTGTCGTGTTGAAACAATGTCCCCTGCTGTTGGTTTTGTAAGAACGGAAGCATAACTGGCTGCAACACTTGGTCTCTGTACTGCACAGCGTTCAGCTTTCCCTGTATAATCACCGAATCTGTCTTCTGACCTCCACAAATACCGCCCCACATTATGACACCTCCCCTGCCGAATGGATGGACTTCTCGAATACATGCCGGAGCCAAACATTCCCCTCTGCGTCGATAAACTCGTTCTCTGCCGTCATTTCGAATAAAATTAAACCTACTTTCATCAGTAAACAGCACTTGCCAGCGTCGAACCTGCCTCGCCCATCGCAGTCTCAGACGTCGATGTTGAGCATTCAGTACCATTCCTCGGAAAGGACGATACGCTCGGATTCCAGTAGCACGAAGTCGTCGTAGTACTGTAAGTTGGCTAATGGGATGTCCCAACGCTGTTGCTGCCGTCGCCGTTACGAATCTGTTTCGCAGGTGAATGAGCCGTACCTGACCGTCTTCCAGTGGTGTTGTCACTCGGGGTCGTCCGGTTCTAGGCCTGTCCTGTGTCCCCTCTGTCTGCCTGTACCGTTGAATCAGCCTGGCTACTGTCAATGGTGTACAACCAAACCTTCTGGAAATTTTGACCTGTGTTGCCCCCATTTCGGCCATACCGATGGCTCTCTCTCTCTGCTCCTGTGACAGTCGTGGCATTTCTTTTGTAAGCTTTCATCTCGTGTGGTTATACCCTGCATTTATACAGCTAACATGCACGTGCAGTTTATGCCATAGGCGGGAAACCTATTTAACCATTGTTTTGTCACCGCACGAGCGCCGTCAAAGGTGGCACGTTCGGGTGAGTTGTTTTTTGGTACCTGCTCCTGGGCAGTCATATTCCCAATACCCACTTTCCACTAGTTATCGCTGTTCTTAGGAAAATTACACATTGCCAACCTATACTTTCTTTTGCCGCTTAGTTTAACTGTGGGAAAATGATAATACCGTCGTAGACCATATGCTTCAATCAGTTTAGTTGATCATTTGATGGTGATAACTATTGTTTTTAAGAGTTACATAAACCCGCTCCGTGGTTGCAACATATTAGACACCTGACACTGTTTTCTTCTATAATGCTGCTGCTAGTTTTGTGTCGTGACTGACTGGTGTTCTATTTACCGTGAAAACACAACGAATGGATGTCCTTGAGAAGGCTTGACAATCATGATACTGAGCAGACATGCTAACAGAAAACCAACTCACGACTCTTGACATTTTGTAGAAGGAGGCTTTGTAGAGAAAGAACAAATATGTATAACAATATAGAAAGGCTAACTCTTTATGGAATAACTAACACATATGTAGGTCACATAATGTTTGCCTGTCAAAATCCTGTACCTCTTACGTTGACGCTCAGAAGTTTGTTTGCACACAATTTTTTCGTATTTGGTTATTTAAGACGATGTTTTGGCCCCTTGAAACCTGAAAATAGTATGCACATAACCACGTAAAGAAACGTGAACGACGTCTTGGGAACATCGAAACTATATCGAGCTGGTGATATTTGGAGACAAGGAAGTGACGATGTCAGACCATACGATAAGGATGAAGTTTGATCATGTTGACTAATATACTTGTATTGAATTGATGAAGTTTGATCCTGTTGACTGATATACTTGTATTGAATTGAGGGAGTTTGATCATGTTGACTGATATACTTGTATTGAATTGACGGAGTTTCACTGGTTTCATCAAATTTGTTCGCGAACATAACATATACATTTTATGCTGAAACATGATTGTGAAAATGCATTTTTAACCCTTTCGCGAATACATGGTGTCATCACTGTTTTTTAGTGATCCATTTTAATTATGTCTCTAGTAGTTTGTCTCTAACGCCCACTGGATTATAGTCAGGCAGATAATTGATGCTGATTATTGTCTGTCCTTAATCTGAGTGGTGGTTAATTGTGAGAGATAGCTAAACCCTGTGACCGCACAGCTACCTGACGGTGATCTGCCTTGTGGTAAAGAATGAGAGAGAGCTAAACCCAGTGACCACACACCTACCTGACGGTGATCTGCCTTGTGGTAAATTATGGGAGAGCTTAACCCAGTGACCGCACAGCTACCGGACGGTGATCTGTCTTGTGGTAAAGTATGAGAGAGAGAGCTAAACCCAGTTACCGCACAGCTACCTGGCGGTGATCTGCGTGGTGGTAAAGTATGAGAGAGAGCTTAACCCAGTGACCGCACAGCTACCTGACGGTGATCTGCCTTGTGGTAAAGTATGAGAGAGAGAGAGAGAGCTAGACCCAATGATTGCACAGCTACCTGACGGTGATCTGCCTTGTGGTAAAGTATGAGAGAGAGAGAGCTAGACCCAATGATTGCACAGCTACCTGACGGTGATCTGCCTTGTGGTAAAGTATGAGAGAGAGAACTAGACCCAATAATTGCACAGCTACCTGACGGTGATCTGCCTTGTGGTAAAGTATGAGAGAGAGGACTAGACCCAATGATTGCATAGCTACCTGACGGTGATCTGCCTTGTGGTAAAGTATGTGGTCAACAACGTCTGAACGTGGACGTGACGTCTCATAGACTAGGGTTAGAGTAGCTTCCCTTTGACAAAGGGCAGTTACTCTAGCGGACATACCGATGGATTGCCGCGAAAGGCAATTGTTGTTTTGCATATATGTTGCTTCGCCACTGTATAAGAAACAGATTTTAGTTGGAGCTATATTGTCTACTGCCACAGTCCGAATTAAAGAATGACATTATATGATAAAGAGGTTATCACGCTTGTGTGTTCGGGGATGGTAAATATCCTGTATAAGGAGCAGGGGCGGTCGGGTAGCCTAGTGGTTAAAGCGTTCGCTCGTCACGCTGAAGACCCGGGTTCGATTCCCGACATGGGTACAATGTTTGAAGCCCATTTCTGGTGTCCCCCGCCGTGATATTGCTGGAATATTGCCTAAAGCGGCGTTAAACCATACTCACTCACTCACTGTATTAGGAGCCAAGGCTCGCTAAATACAATGTTTATTCCTAATGCAGGATATTAACCATCTCCAAACACACTCGCGTGATAACCTCTATTTATTTTGCCCTTTTGTTTGACACACATGGATGTGTTCTTGCCTGTGATGATTTGACTTTCAGTGTATGTATAAAGTATTGCTGATAGACTGAGTGAGAACACGTCGGAAAACAAGTCAAGGCACGAGCAGTTAGTCAGTGAATACAAAACATGCCATCACGCACTGCTTGAAGTGCTTGATTTCAAAACATAATTGCGACGTCATTCTGAATGCATGGAAGAGTTCTCGGATGATTAAAAACTTGTTTGTTCTTTTTCATTGTGTCCCCCATGCTCGTCTTAATAAAGATCAATGTGAGGCGTGAATTTGTAATTTATGTCACTTTAATCAGATGACGCTCTTTGCCGCATTTTTCATTTTAATCTGTAAATAATAATAATAATAATAATAATAATAATAATAATAATAATAATACCCTCTTTTCTGCATTTCTGCATTTATATTTATTTTATATAGCGCTTAATCCACACCGTGGGGTATGCTGAAAACGCTTATTTTCATGATATACATGTACATTTCAATCAAGATCACTGATGAGAATCAAGTCTTCGAAATATGTCCAAATTACAAAAGAACTTATGAATGACAGATCTGATAAGTTGATATATTCATTTAAATATATATGTTGCGACAACATCAAACCACACACTAAGGTGCTCTTTAAATCAGTCAGTTATATCCAATATACATAAAATCGTATTGACATTTGATAATTACATCGATTGTGACTTGAGAATATTGAATGAATTGCGAGAATATTGGAAGCAATTGGTTCGAGAGAATCGATCAAATAGTTAAATACAACTTTCCTATGTTAGAAGTAAACTGCTTTTCATCTTATTCACTCAAGGAGAAACGTTAATTTGAACTACAAAGAATATTCAAAGGAATATAGTGTAATGTGAGGTGGTATGGGCTATATAGATGCTTTAAGCTGAGTGATG
This sequence comes from Haliotis cracherodii, assembly GCF_022045235.1. Taxonomy (NCBI): domain Eukaryota; kingdom Metazoa; phylum Mollusca; class Gastropoda; order Lepetellida; family Haliotidae; genus Haliotis; species Haliotis cracherodii. Next base: position 63,917 of record NW_027266287.1, read on the forward strand.
CATGCGTGTCTTCAGCCTCACTTCTGTTCCTTGTCGATTGTCCCAACTTTAACCGTTTTGTCCTTCTTGACATCAATGAACTCCTTCCCGCTGACGTCATTGTAGTTCCTACATTCCTTTATCCGACTGTTTGGTACCTAGAAAACAGTATTCGTTCAACATAAATACATTGAAAAAATAACCACATTTCCTCTTTCCTCAATCGGTAAACTCCTTGATATTGAGTTATGTATTCCTCAAACCTAACGCCTAGACTTTGCTTTCATGTATTTCATTAAAACATCAAAAGCGTATCAATTCGTTGTGCTGAGTTACGTCCCTTAGTCGCGCCAGTATTCGTTGATCGTAGATTCCGCATAATTTTGATCTAGGTCAAACACGTTCCGTCATCAATTTCACCAAAGAGGTAATTTAAATGTCTCCGTCCTGCAATGGGCCTTCCTCCAACAATATATCTGACAGATTCCTCCAAGTGTTGTTGAGCCACTTACTCTTTATTGACTTAAACACACTGGACGAAAAGCTGACCTTGCAAGTTTGGAAAGAACGTGGAAACGTGCATCATTTGCGAATTTCCCCACATCGAACAGACATGCCGTAGTGCAGTGTTCATGGCCGAAATAAAGACACGTCACTCTTGTACTGTTGGTGGTGATGTTGCATGACTTGTACCGTGTATTGATGGTGGTGATGTTGCATGACTTGTACCGTGTATTGTTGGTGGTGATGTTGCATGACTTGTACCGTGTATTGTTGGTGGTGATGTGTACAGTTTAGTGTACTGCATGTAATCACGATGTCTCACCTTGTACAGTTTAGTGTACTGCATGTAATCACGATGTCTCACTTTGTACAGTTTAGTGTACTGCATGTAATCACGATGTCTCACTTTGTACAGTTTAGTGTACTGCATGTAATCACGATGTCTCACCCTGTACAATTAAGTGTACTGCATGTAATCACGATGTCTCACTTTGTACAGTTTAGTGTACTGCATGTAATCACGATGTCTCACCCTGTACAATTAAGTGTACTGCATGTAATCACGATGTCTAATTGTGTACAGTTTAGTGTACTGCATGTAATCACGATGTCTCACCTTGTACAGTTTAGTGTACTGCATGTAATCACGATGTCTCACCCTGTACAGTTTAGTGTACTGCATGTAATCACGATGTCTCACCCTGTACAATTAAGTGTACTGCATGTAATCACGATGTCTAATTGTGTACAGTTTAGTGTACTGCATGTAATCACGATGTCTCACCTTGTACAGTTTAGTGTACTGCATGTAATCACGATGTCTCACATTGTACAGTTTAGTGTACTGCATGTAATCACGATGTCTCACCTTGTACAGTTTAGTGTACTGCATGTAATCACGATGTCTCACCCTGTACAGTTTAGTGTACTGCATGTAATCACGATGTCTCACCCTGTACAATTAAGTGTACTGCATGTAACCACGATGTCTAATTGTGTACAGTTTAGTGTACTGCATGTAATCACGATGTCTCACCTTGTACAGTTTAGTGTACTGCATGTAATCACGATGTCTCACCCTGTACAGTTTAGTGTATTGCATGTAATCACGATGTCTCACCCTGTACAATTAAGTGTACTGCATGTAATCACGATGTCTCACTTTGTACAGTTTAGTGTACTGCATGTAATCACGATGTCTCACTTTGTACAGTTTAGTGTACTGCATGTACTCACGATGTCTCACCTTGTACAGTTTAGTGTACTGGGTGAAATCACAATGTCTCACCTTGTACAGTTTAGTGTACTGCATGTAATCACAATGTCTCACCCTGTACAGTTTAGTGTACTGCATGTAATCACGATGTCTCACCTTGTACAGTTTAGTGTACTGCATGTAATCACGATGTCTCACCTTGTACAGTTTAGTGTACTGCATGTAAGCACAATGTCTCACCTTGTACAGTTTAGTGTACTGCATGTACTCACGATGTCTCACCTTGTACAGTTTAGTGTACTGCATGTAATCACGATGTCTTACCTTGTACAGTTTAGTGCACTGCATTTAATCACGATATCTCACCTTGTACAGTTTAGTGTACTGCATGTTATCACGATGTTTCACTTTGTACGGTTTAGGGTACTGCATGTACTCACGATGTCTCACCTTGTACAGTTTAGTGTACTGCATGTAAACACTATATCTCACCTTGTACAGTTTAGTGTACTGCATGTAAGCACAATGTCTCACCTTTTACAGTTTCGTGTACTGCATGTACTCACGATGTCTCACCTTGTACAGTTTAGTGTACTGCATGTAATCACGATGTCTTACCTTGTACAGTTTAGTGCACTGCATTTATTCACGATGTCTCACCCTGTACAGTTTAGTGTACTGCATGTAATCACGATGTCTCACCCTGTACAATTAAGTGTACTGCATGTAATCACGATGTCTAATTGTGTACAGTTTTGTGTACTGCATGTAATCACGATGTCTCACCTTGTACAGTTTAGTGTACTGCATGTAATCACGATGTCTCACCCTGTACAGTTTAGTGCACTGCATGTAATCACGATGTCTCACTTTGTACAGTTTAGTGTACTGCATGTAATCACGATGTCTCACCCTGTACAATTTAGTGTACTGCATGTAATCACGATGTCTAATTGTGTACAGTTTAGTGTACTGCATGTAATCACGATGTCTCACCCTGTACAATTAAGTGTACTGCATGTAATCACGATGTCTAATTGTGTACAGTTTAGTGTACTGCATGTAATCACGATGTCTCACCCTGTACAATTAAGTGTACTGCATGTAATCACGATGTCTAATTGTGTACAGTTTAGTGTACTGCATGTAATCACGATGTCTCACCTTGTACAGTTTAGTGTACTGCATGTAATCACGATGTCTCACCCTGTACAGTTTAGTGTACTGCATGTAATCACGATGTCTAATTGTGTACAGTTTAGTGTACTGCATGTAATCACGATGTCTCACCTTGTACAGTTTAGTGTACTGCATGTAATCACGATGTCTCACCCTGTACAGTTTAGTGTACTGCATGTAATCACGATGTCTCACCCTGTACAATTAAGTGTACTGCATGTAATCACGATGTCTTACCTTGTACAGTTTAGTGTACTGCATGTAATCACGATGTCTCACTTTGTACAGTTTAGTGTACTGCATGTACTCACGATGTCTCACCTTGTACAGTTTAGTGTACTGGATGAAATCACAATGTCTCACCTTGTACAGTTTAGTGTACTGCATGTAATCACGATGTCTTACCTTGTACAGTTTAGTGCACTGCATTTAATCACGATGTCTCACATTGTACAGTTTAGTGAACTGCATGTTATCACGATGTCTCACCTTGTACAGTTTAGTGTACTGCATGTTATCACGATGTCTCACCTTGTACAGTTTAGTGTACTGCATGTTATCACGATGTCTCACTTTGTACGGTTTAGGGTACTGCATGTACTCACGATGTCTCACCTTGTACAGTTTAGTGTACTGCATGTAATCACTATGTCTCACCTTGTACAGTTTAGTGTACTGCATGTAAACACTATGTCTCACCCTGTACAATTAAGTGTACTGCATGTAATCACGATGTCTAATTGTGTACAGTTTAGTGTACTGCATGTAATCACGATGTCTCACCTTGTACAGTTTAGTGTACTGCATGTAATCACGATGTCTCACCCTGTACAGTTTAGTGTACTGCATGTAATCACGATGTCTCACCCTGTACAATTAAGTGTACTGCATGTAATCACGATGTCTCACTTTGTACAGTTTAGTGTACTGCATGTAATCACGATGTCTCACTTTGTACAGTTTAGTGTACTGCATGTACTCACGATGTCTCACCTTGTACAGTTTAGTGTACTGGGTGAAATCACAATGTCTCACCTTGTACAGTTTAGTGTACTGCATGTAATCACAATGTCTCACCCTGTACAGTTTAGTGTACTGCATGTACTCACGATGTCTCACCTTGTACAGTTTAGTGTACTGCATGTAATCACGATGTCTTACTTTGTACAGTTTAGTGCACTGCATTTAATCACGATGTCTCACATTGTACAGTTTAGTGAACTGCATGTTATCACGATGTCTCACCTTGTACAGTTTAGTGTACTGCATGTTATCACGATGTCTCACCTTGTACAGTTTAGTGTACTGCATGTTATCACGATGTCTCACTTTGTACGGTTTAGGGTACTGCATGTACTCACGATGTCTCACCTTGTACAGTTTAGTGTACTGCATGTAATCACTATGTCTCACCTTGTACAGTTTAGTGTACTGCATGTAAACACTATGTCTCACCTTGTACAGTTTAGTGTACTGCATGTACTCACGATGTCTCACCTTGTACAGTTTAGTGTACTGCATGTAATCACGATGTCTCACCTTGTACAGTTTAGTGTACTGCATGTAATCACGATGTCTCACCTTGTACAGTTTAGTGTACTGCATGTAAGCACAATGTCTCACCTTGTACAGTTTAGTGTACTGCATGTACTCACGATGTCTCACCTTGTACAGTTTAGTGTACTGCATGTAATCACGATGTCTTACCTTGTACAGTTTAGTGCACTGCATTTAATCACGATGTCTCACCTTGTACAGTTTAGTGTACTGCATGTTATCACGATGTTTCACTTTGTACGGTTTAGGGTACTGCATGTACTCACGATGTCTCACCTTGTACAGTTTAGTGTACTGCATGTAATCACTATATCTCACCTTGTACAGTTTAGTGTACTGCATGTAAGCACAATGTCTCACCTTTTACAGTTTTGTGTACTGCATGTACTCACGATGTCTCACCTTGTACAGTTTAGTGTACTGCATGTAATCACGATGTCTTACCTTGTACAGTTTAGTGCACTGCATTTAATCACGATGTCTCACCTTGTACAGTTTAGTGTACTGCATGTTATCACGATGTCTCACTTTGTACGGTTTAGGGTACTGCATGTACTCACGATGTCTCACCTTGTACAGTTTAGTGTACTGCATGTAATCACTATGTCTCACCTTGTACAGTTTAGTGTACCGCATGTAATCACGATGTCTCACCTTGTACAGTTTAGTGTACTGCATGTAAGCACTATGTCTCACCTTGTACAGTTTAGTGTACTGCATGTAATCACGATGTCTCACCTTGTACAGTTTAGTGTACTGCATGTAAGCACAATGTCTCACCTTGTACAGTTTAGTGTACTGCATGTTATCACGATGTCTCACCTTGTACACTTTAGTGTACTGCATGTAATCGCGATGTCTCACCCTGAACAATTAAGTGTACTGCATGTAATCACTATGTCGCACCTTGTACAGTTTAGTGTACTGCATGTAATCACGATGTCTTACTTTGTACAGTTTAGTGTAATGCATGTAATTACGATGTCTCACTTGTACAGTTCAGTGTACTGCATGTACTCACGATGTCTCACCTTGTACAGTTTAGTGTACTGCATGTACTCACGATGTCTCACCTTGTACAGTTTAGTGTACTGCATGTAATCACGATGTCTCACCTTGTACAGTTTAGTGTACTGCATGTAAGCACTATGTCTCACCTTGTACAGTTTAGTGTACTGCATGTACTCACGATGTCTCACCTTGTACAGTTTAGTGTACCGCATTTACTCACGATGTCTCACCTTGTACAGTTTAGTGTACCGCATGTAATCACGATGTCTCACCTGGTACAGTTTAGTGTACTGCATGTAAGCACTATGTCTCACCTTGTACAGTTTAGTGTACTGCATGTACTCACGATGTCTCACCTTGTACAGTTTAGTGTACTGCATGTAATCACGATGTCTCACCTTGTACAGTTTAGTGTACTGCATGTAATCACGATGTCTCACCTTGTACAGTTTAGTGTACTGTGGGTGATGATGTTCATACACGGGGTCGTTGCTGGCCCTGTTGTAACAAGGGATGAAGACCCATTGTCTTTTGTTGCTGTTGTTAGAGCCGCTGGTGTGGAGGAGGAGGCAGCTGAAGAACAAGGCGTCCCCTTTTTGGAAAGCAATATGTTCATGATATCAATCACTGGATTTGTGTGGAAAGCCGTTAAGATCTTGGTACATGCCTAGAATAGTTCTTCAGCAACTCATAGTTTGCCGTAAGAGGCGATTGACAGGATAGGGTTGTCAGGCTCGCCGACCTTCTTGACGCATGTCATCGTATCCCAATTGCGTACATCGATGCTCATTATATCAATCACCGGATTGTCTGGAACAGCCTGCTTCGGCTTAGTTGACATAAACAATGAATACTAAAACTTGGATTGCTTATTTTTGGAGCTTGTAAAGAACATGTTCAATACACGGTGCTGGCCTTCCATGATGTAAGAATATCCAATGACTTGGTTAGTCGCATAGTGTTCTTGTTTAATCAAATTGCAGTTTGATAAGTTCTCATTGAAATCAATTTTTGGCTGAGGCATGACTCACCCTTTCAGTTCCATGTAATTGTAGTAATGATTGTTTTGTTTGTTTGTTGTTAAACGCCGCACTCAGCAATATTCAAGCTGTATGACGGCGGTCTGTAAATAATCGAGTCTGGATCAAATATTCCAGTGATTGACATTATGAGCATCGATCTACGCAATTGGGATTCGATTGAATGCCTGACCCGAGTCACAGAGCCTGACCCCAAAATATTTTTACCAGCTTAATGTTACATTTATTACAGTGGTCTGATGAGATTAAATAACACGTTGGCATAGCCGAAGCAGCTGGTTGGAATGTGAATCACCTTTGAACTCGCGTTCAGAAAAGGCATTTTGATTGGTTGTTGATTTCAAGTGCAGTGACAAAGGGGTCCGGTGTATTTATTATTAGAGAAAGGAGATCTAATACACTTGATTCATATATTGCTCACCTGGTTCAAGCTCCACATATTTATGAGGACAAAGGTTTCTTATTTCATTAACTCTGTCTGTGTCCGCCCCATGTTGCCCTTCACGGAATTGGTGTTCTATTCGACCGCATTTGTTGGAGCCATCGAGAATCTGGCGATATACACATTCCTTTAACATTTGTATTATACGTTGTGTAACTCCGCACTCAGCAATACTCCAACTAAATGACGCCACCCTGTAGTAATCGAATCTGGACAACAGTCATAGGTGTTACGAGCAATGCCCAATTATGTCGGGGCTTGATCACATGCAGGTCATCGATAACCTACTACAAGAATAGGTTGCTTTGACATATGCTGACATGAAATCCCTGTGGGGTATTGTATGATATAATGTCTAGTCAATGGCGTTATGATAACAAAAGAAATCCCCTGATCAGTATTCCCTAAAATAATAAATTTTAATACAAAATGCACAGTGTTTTTACATAAACCACAACATGTTACTTATTAAATATATAAATGATGACACTGTAAATTTTAATATTCATAAACAATGTTATTCTTGCTTATTTAGGTTACGTGTTTTATTCAGAAAAGGGAAATATATGCGCATCGGGCTGATAATAGGTTCTCTACCTCGAGGCAGCCATTTTCCTTCACAAAGCGATCGACCGGAATGAAGACACTGAGCATGTCCGGGAACAGGCAGCCATTTTGATTGTGACACATTTGTTAAAGAAGTTCCACGATATCAACTGCTTAACAGGGTCACCTGAATGATTGATGTGTTTCTGTCATAATTCAGCTTTATTATTTATATTCAGAACTGTCCATATGTGTTATATTCCAGCCGTTAACGGTGGACAGTAAATACATGTGGCTGGGCCAGACAATAAGTGATTGATATTTCGAGCTATGATGACACGTATTCAATCAAGTTACCGAGTACCCGATTAAGTCGTGCTCATCCTAACCCGGAATCCTCACGGAGGTCAGATGTTTGTGACAAAAGACAAAACTATAGACAGTAAAACATATGGGGAGACAAAGGGATGGCAGCGAGGAGAAGGTCGTACCCATAGTCCTGGTGCCAGATGAACTTGCCTCCGCCCTTAGCGTTCTTCATCGTTAGCTTGCTGTGGTAGTGATACACCTCTCCACCAAGTAGCTGAAATAACAGTTTGCGTTGGGTGAGTCTTCACACATGTTACCCTTGTGGGGAATCGAACACGGCCTTCTGCGTGACGAGTGAACGCTTGAACCACTAGGCTACCACACCGTCCCATTAGTTACTGATCATATATTCTTGGTTGAACATACTGGATATTTTGTATTTAAATATATTTATATTCAAGAATTGACAATGTTCTTTTTGTCTTCAAAACGTAAGAGCGGAGGTATGGACGTAAGATTGTGATTATTATGTACAGAGTAAAATATGAAAAGCAGCAAAGAGTGTTTTGATGATCCCAGCTCATCCAGGCTGTCTAGGCCCAATCATCAACTCAGGCCCCTTGCCCCCTCTCGCAGCCCAGACAGCGAATGGGACTCATTCAGAACTTTTCGGAGAATGTGAAGACTCCCCAGCACTGCAGCCTTCTACAGTACCAAGATTGTCAGAAAGGCTGTATTCCTCGCAGCAAACCCGGGTACTCTCCCAATGTCAGTCAACAGATTGGGAGGTACCAAACCTGATGCACCAAGGACAATGGGGAGTCGGACAACTTGCAAGTCGTGATATTTCGAAAGCAATATTTGCCATGTTTTTCCTGAATCTTGTCTTTCACATAAGTGTCAGAAACTTCAATAATATATATGCTTTCATTGGATTGATGAAAAAGGATAGGTCTTGGGCTGTATAAGGGCCTATTCCAAAGAATTTTGTATTTATCATTTTCCATGACGACTCTACATATTCTGGGTCGTACCATGGAAGGACCTCTAGGTCAAAACAACAAGCATGGCAAAGTGAATGGCAAGCAGAAAGTCTTTTGTTTCACTTTTGAGGCCAACCGACTTCAGCCAAGCGAAAGACTCTGCAGGGTTGCCCATCTTCGGAACACACTACACTCGATGCAGAGGTCGTTCAGATAGCCTTTTCTTGAAGATTGAGTCTTATGCCAATTTCATATGGCACTTCACTTGGTTGACATTCATTTCTGGGGAGTCTTCCAGCAGTACAGAACCATCAATGTAATCCTATCCGGGGCCCATGAATATACACTCATTTTTGGGGAAAACAATATGCTTCAAAATGGAAATAATCTGTGTAAAATCCATTTTACGAATCGTTCTTAAACAGATGTTGATTAAATAACACAGCTTTATCAGTGTCAAACAGTCATCCTACAGCTTCACCTTTTCTGAAAATCCTGCCACCTTCTCACTTCGGGCTATGATGCCAGTGATGTCATTTTCGGGATGGCTCCAAATAACCATTTTCCCCTCCCCGCAATCTCCATCTGGAAGCTGGACAAACACAACATGTCAAGACTTGAATGAAATAAGTCAACAATCGAAATTAAAAACAAAAATGGTGAACCTATGCAGCCATGCTTTACGATGGCTGAACATAAAACAAACAACAAATGGATATTCGGTAGTCATGTAATTGATACGGGTATCATAGGCGATATTACATGGATCAAACCGATGAGTATCTTACAACAAACGAATAACCAGTCTCTATTATCACAAACAGTAAGTGACCTATATCATTGCTTTAACATAATAACCTGTCTAAATTATCACAGACAGTACTTAGCTCAACTATAACATTGCTTTAACAGAATGAACAGTCTCTATTATCACAAACAGAAGCTCAACTATCGCATTGCTTTAACAGAATAACCAGTCTCTATTATTACAAACAGAAGCTCAACTATCGTATTGCTTTCAGAGAATAACCAGTCTCCATTATCCGCATGAGCAGTCCAAGATAGTAGTGAAATTAATGAAAAATAAGTGTTGACACCAGGTGTTCGAGAAAAGGGTAAGCATCTACCGATCTACCAGTAGCACCTACCACTAACACGGCCTCCGTGGTGTAAAGGCAGAACCCGGAGAGCGGAGGGCCCGGGTTTCGATCCCCTGCCGCGTCATACCAAAAGACGTTAAAAGATGGTACTTGTTGTTACCCTGTCTGGCGCTCGGCATTAAGGGGCTAAAACAAGGACTGGTCGGCTCGGAGTCAGTACGCTGTGTTCATGTTAAACTGCGGCATGGTATCTCAGTGTGCTACCACTATAAATCGGCAGCAGTCCGGACTAGTACAAGCAGACACACACACACACACACACACACACACACATACACACACACACACACACACGTGCATGCACGTCGCTATGTAAGTGCAATAATCTTGGACGCGACGTTAAACCCCATTTCACCTCACCTCACCTACCACTCACACAATTTGCATAACAAAGTAAATGTTGACTGGCTAACGCCACAGCAGTACTCCTTCCATGTGGCGACAGCCACGACACTGTTGACATATACCTTATGTATTGTTTTGAATGTTTCTAGTAGCAGAAAGACACAAACCCTGTAAGCGTTCTCTGATATGGCGTTGTGGTCGTTGACGGTTTTCTTGAGTTGGGTCATTTCTTCTGTATCCAGCAAGCCTCTACAAACCACAGCAACTTTTACAAACAAAATGAGTGAGTGAGTGAGTTGGGTTTAACACCGTTTTTAACAATATTCCAGTTATATCGCGGCGTGTCAGCTTAATGTGGGAGGAAAGCCCGAAGTGATGCAGGTCTCAGACGTTTACCACTTCGGTGAAACCCACGAGCACGGGTATGGTGCTGACAAACCTAGAAACATAATCGGGGCGAACCGGGATTCGAACCCCAATCATAGGTTTCTGGCATGCTAAAGGGACGCAATTCTGCACAGCGAATCGCGGCGCCCCCAGAAACAAATGAACCAGTAGAGCCACAAACGTATGATACACACGATATAAAGTGATGGACTGAGTATACTACTCAAAGACAGCTGTGATCATAACTCATGATTGTTAAACGCAATTTCTCACTGCCTTTCACTTTCATCATGTGCTTCACCTGCATTTGGGACATTCAAATAGAACAATGGCAGGAACATCAATGTCTGCAGGAAACCTATTTATCCACCTTCCGCTTAGATAAGTACTAAGAACGCTTTAAATCTTCAAAGAAAAAAGGCTCCGAATCCCATAATAGCCATGTGTTTAAAGGCTAACGTGCTGACATCGTGCTTCTTATAACGGGAAATAGAAGAGTACATTATTGTTCACAATATCTGAATGTGTTGAACATGATAACATGTTAGTTGCGTTTCTATCTGTGTGAAACCTCTTGTGCAATAACAACCTTTTAAGGTCACAGCTCTCCTCATGAAGTCCTTTATAGAAATTCATATCAGTTCTTGTTTCAGCGTTTTAACACCTTCACATGAGAGGACGCCGTGAACGGATGAAGTACACACGCCACCGCGAAGTAACTCCTATTCGAGTGGAAACCGGTCGTTACGAAGGTGTACCTGTCCATAATAGAAAATGTTTTCACTGTAATGACAGCGTAGAAGTCGAGGTCCATGTTTTGTTTCTCTGCGTATTTATGACGATATCAGGGCAACTCTTTACATGAATGTGTTGCTAAATATTATAACTTTTTAGATATACCTGATATTGACAAACTTTGTTTAATTTTCAGTGAAGCCAGTGTGTGTTTTATACTTACCAAAGTCTGCTTTTTTATTCTTAATCGTAGAAAGCATCTTTTATATGGAAATTGTTTTACTATATCAACTTTACAGCATATATGTATGAATTTTATGGTAATTTGTCTCATAATTCCATCGAATGGTTCTTTACATTCTGTCTATGTCAAGTTGTACAATGAGTGAGTGAGTGAATATGGTTTTCACGCCGCTTTTAGTAATATTCCAGCAATATCACGGCGGGGGACACCAGAAATGGGCTTCACACATTGTACCCATGTCGGGAATCGAACCCGGGTCTTCGGCGTGAAGAGCGAACGCTTTAACCAATAGGTTACCCGACGGCCCTCAAGTTGTACAAAGCTGTTTTATGTATGTTCAGAAGTGAGACACCAATAAACTGTCTGTCTGTTCTGAGCGCCCGTATATAAGACAGGCAATGACTTGAGTACAGTTATGTCACTAAATAACTAGTAACCCACGGGCATTTCAAGTAAGAATACAAGTCCCCGGCAACCTATGCTTGTCGTAAGAGACGACTTTATGTATCGGTTAGGCATGGTGACCTGGTTACCTGGTTGACTGCATGTCACATCCCAAATACCCATAATGTCAATCACTGGTCCAGACTGTGCTTGTCGTAAAATGAGCTCAACGGGATCGGGTGGTCAGGCTCGGGGACCTGGTTGATGCATGTCATCGTATTGAAATTGCGTGGATAGAACTTCATGATGTCAATCACTGGATTGTCTGGTCCAGACTCGATTTTTTTACAGATCGCCGCCACATAGCTGGTATATTGCTGAGTGCAGCATTACACAACAAACAAACAAACAAAGCCATGTTACTGATGTCACAAGAGGGCTGACTAATCTTATTATAACGTATCCGGATACAGCCGGTAGTATGATAGTTCAGGTAAACACCGAAGTCAAGTTATCTGATCGGTTAGGCTAAGATTTATCTTGTTTTGTTTGTTTGTTGTTTAACGCCGAATTCGTCAATACTCCAGCTATATGAAGGCGGTCTGTAAATAATCGAGACTAGACCAGACCAGACTAGACCAGATGTCCAGTGACATCATGAGCATTGATCCACGCAATTAGGATACGATGACATGCATCAACCAAGTCAGCGAGCCTCACCACCTGATCCCGTTAGTCGCCTCATACGAGAGGCATAGTCGCCTTATACGGCAAGCATGGGTTGCTGAAGACCTGTTCTGTCCCGGATCTTCACGAGTCGGTAAGGCTAAGAAGGGATGAATAAAACAGAAAAAGAGTTACCTGATAATAATGTATCCATGGTCATCAAAGGCTATCTTGACATCGTCAGTAATGTCGAAGTTGTTGTCAAATGTGAAATCTGCATGGCAAAAAGACAAGTGATTGAACTTGTTTGTCAGACGATAACGTTTAAGGGCGTCAACATATGAAAAGGATATTTCTCAAATACGATAGTTTGTTAATCCGGAAATTGGTTAAACAGGACACGCCGAAACGCCGCGGTCTAGATTGGCGAGGTTTCTCTCTGTGTATAGACAATTTACGACCCCAATGTACCGGTGACTGCACTGATGTCCAACGTCAAATGCGTTGCAAAACGAGCTTACGTCTAGTACGTTTGTCTTTACTTACAAACGACAGAATCTCTGCACCCATCAGACGCAATTGAAAATTTAAAAATAGCTTTTAGTTTCAACAAAGTCAATAAATGAGCTATCGTGTCACTCGAATTTCCGTCCCATTATTTGATTGCCCGGCCTAACGGGCCGTCGTTGTATGCAGTAGTACTGCAGTGCATCGTCAGCCAACACACACTACAGTATATGAATTGTGTGATTTGGATACGATGACGGCTGTAAAGGAAGAAAGCGAGCCTGGCCACCCGATCCCGTCAGTCGCCTCTTAAGGCAAGCATAATCGCCATTTATGGCAAGCATGGGTTGCTTAAGACCTTTTCTACCCATGATCGTTATTCGTCTCTATGATAGTTGGACATGGGATGTGCTACTGGTTGTGATAAAGGATAGAGTTGATGCAATATTTTGATTTTTTGATTTTCCCCTCACAAGCCATAACTTCAATGATTAGATCCTTCTCTTACAATCTTCAATGAATAATATGCTGAAACTAGCTTGAGATCTATGAAACAAACCATTTTATTCTAATCGTAACATCTATTAGTGAGTGAGTTGGGTTTAACGCCGCTTTTAACAGTATTCCAGTTTTATCACGGTGTGTAAGCTTACACTCACTCACTCAACATAGCCATCGTTCACAGTAGCCACAACCCCAACTCACTCACTCAACATAGCCATCGTTCACAGTAGCCACAACCCCAACTCACTCGCTCACTAAACATAGCCATCGTTCACAGTAGCCACAACCCCAACTCACTCGCTCACTAAACATAGCCATCGTTCACAGTAGCCACAACCCCAACTCACCCACTCAACATAGCCATCGTTCACAGTAGCCACAACCCAAACTTACTCACTCACTCAACATAGCCATCGTTCACAGTAGCCACAACCCCAACTCACTCACTCACTCACTCAACATAGCCATCGTTTACAGTAGCCTCAACTCCAACTCACTCACTCAATCAACATAGCCATCGCTCACAGTAGCCACAACCCCAACTCACTCACTCACTCAACATAGCCATCGTTTACAGTAGCCACAACCCAAACTCACTCACTCAATCACCAACATAACCATCGCTCACAGTAGCCACAACCCCAACTCACCCACTCACCAACTCAACATAGCCATCGTTCACATTAGCCTCAACCCCAACTCACTCACTCACTCAACATAGCCATCGTTCTCAGTAGCCACAACCCCAACTCACTCACCCACTCAACATAGCCATCGTTCACGGTAACCTCAACCCCAACTCACTCACTCAATCACCAACATAACCATCGCTCACAGTAGCCACAACCCCAACTCACCCACTCACCAACTCAACATAGCCATCGTTCACAGTAGCCTCAACCCCAACTCACTCACTCAACATAGCCATCGTTCTCAGTAGCCACAACCCCAACTCACTCACCCACTCAACATAGCCATCGTTCACAATAACCTCAACCCCAACTCACTCACCCACTCAACATAGCCATCGTTCACAATAACCTCAACCCCAACTCACTCACTCAATCACCAACATAACCATCGCTCACAGTAGCCACAACCCCAACTCACCCACTCACCAACTAAACATAGCCATCGTTCACAGTAGCCACAGCCCGAACTCACTCCCCTACTCAACATAGCCATCGTTCACAGTAGCCACAACCCGAACTCACTCACCAACTCAACATAGCCATCGTTCACAGTAGCCACAACCCCAACTCACTCACCAACTCAACATAGCCATCGTTCACAGTAGCCACAACCCCAACTCACACACACAACATAGCCATCGTTTACAGTAGCCTCAACCACTCACTCACCCACTCACTCAACAGAACCATCGCTCACAGTAGCCTCAACCCCAACTCACTCACTCACCAACATGTACATTTCGTCTAATTCATCGCACACAAGATACTCCCGCAGCGTAACCGTTTTCGTTAAAAGGTGGCTGTTGTAATAACGGCTGAGTAAACGTGTACACGTACATGAGCAGAAACTCAAGTCTTACATTACAAACGTAATACATACCCGCCGTCGACGACATCGTTACGTGAGTCTCACGGAGCCGGCCCAGTTCTGGACAGATACTACTGACCTCGACAACAACAGTCGGGTAACAAGATCAGCTGTTATCTCAACCCACATGACAGCGTTGTGCTAGATAGATAGCCGAAATTTCACATACAACCACTCATGCAAATGTTGAATGTGCTTATCGATTGTGGGATCGATTGGTCTGGCTCGCTGACTTGGTTGATGCACTGGATTGTCTGGGCCAGACTCGATTATTTACAGACCGCCGTAATATAACTGTAATATTGCTGAGTGCGGCGTTAAACAACAAACAACAACATGTACATTTCGTATTGTAATTCACTGACAGACATTTAGGTTAAACATATTTTCTGGCTACCATGTCAGTTCAATGACTACGATGTTTGAGTTGCCACACCAACAGTTTGGACCTCGATTTATATTTTAAGCGATGTTATTTTTATCGGAGACCATATGAGATTAGGTTGGATGTATCTGTGATTATCCTGGATTTAAATCGTACAAAAGTTTCTGTGTATGAACTATTTTTTGTGGCAATGTAAATGTAATTCCCTCCTTAATTGTAATCAGGAAAAACATGACTTTAAAATGGTAGTTGCTGACAGAGAAATATTCTTGTAAGGAAACAATTAGTCCATTAATTAAAGTCGTCGGGTGCAGAACCGTGCAATCAAAATGGCTTATGCTACTTAACCATATAATCGGAACCTTGACAGCGGGTGTTAGCTGTTTATAAAAAATTCAACATAAAAATGCATCACTTCGAATTTGATTTTTACATACTAGCATAAAAGCATCCTCGAAATCCAGCTTTTTGTTTTAGAAATAAACAACTGTGCTCGTTGTTTTTCGTACAATGAAGTGCTGCAGGAAAAACAGAGAACGGGGAGTGCAGCCCGAGAGGTTGATTCTCCCAGCTGTGTTTTATTTTACGATAGACAATGAGCACGAGTCGCTTATTTCTAATATGAGATATTAAAATGGTAAATTGTACAATTAATTGCATATTTATAATACGTTTTTTATCTATGTAATGTCTTTCTTCTTTCGATCCTAAGTGTAAACGTGCCTCAACATAGGTTTCCAATTGGTCACCTTCCAGTCATCTAGGTCATGCCTGCCTTTCTTGTTCTTGACCTTCACGCGCCGAACACGTGATCTGCCAAGTCAACTTATTGTCTTTCTGGAGCTTGATAGGCCAGAGGAATTGTGATGGCGGGGAGGAAGACATATCCCCACCCGAATGTAACATGTTCGTGAGTGAGCGTAGTTGTAAAGCTCAACAAGACAAAGTACGACTTATAATCGATTCGGAATGTATCCAGCCTAACGAATCTGCAAGATTACTGCTTGGAGGTTGAATCGCTAGGTTAAGACTAGATGAGGAACGCTTGACAATATCCACAAAACGATCGTCGGTCAACTACCAATCAACACCCACCTAAAGCAGTGGAATAGGGGATCGGGACACCGAGATCCATCCGCGCCTTACGACTACTTCTAGACCTAAGTCTCTACTGACGAGTGAATGCATCCTCCGATTGGATACTCAGTCTGGGAAAACCCGTAAAAACTCAATCAAAGATGCCAAGGTATATATCTAGAGACAAAACGTAATGCAAGGAAACAGGATCAGGAAATGTGTCTTAGAGACTTGTTGTGCGAGAACCAATGGCCTAAATTGATGCAGACATTGTACTGCAGTAACAGCGATATCTTGAAGATAGTGGGAGGCAAAAACCGATTCGGATATCCAGAAACATCCTTCCACAATTGCAACAGAGAGAAATAGTAGAGGCGACAGCGAGAGTTTCGTGAGGGTTGCAACCGGAGCAAAGGTATAAACTCGGCTCACAATCGAACGAATCCCCCCAAAAATCGTTTCACGAGAATCTATCTGTTGTAGAAAGACGGATAAAAAGTATCTACGGAGAACGCTGAAGAGGTTTCGCCACATCAAGATAGATACGAAGTGCACTTACAGGACACAATGATAAGGTTCCGCGATCCTGAGGATTCAAGATGGACGCCAAAGATGGGATAGTAAATAACCTGAATAAATCAGGTTGTCCAGGATGAACTTCAATCGTAGATCCAGAAAAAGTTTTCCACACAAGGGACGTTCAAATCGCACTCTGTTGACGTCCTTCTCGACAAAAGGTTCGTAATCAGGCGTAGTTAAATGATGAAGTTAAGTTCCCAGGTCGATAGTCTAGGCCGATATAACTGGTCAGCCAACCTGTAACACTGAATTAATGCTTGCAGTTCAGCAATCATAGATCTTTGTGACCATTGGTGTACATCAAAGTCAAGCGCCTGGCTAAGATAGATCCAGTAAGCTTATGTGTTGACCAAAGATGGTGTAGGTATTCAGCAATGTGTTCAGGTAACGCCGTAGCGGGTGCAAAAATATTATGTGCGTGACAGTCAGCTTCACAATCTTTTCACTTACGGTCGTGTAGTGACTTAATTGACGATCTATGATCCTCAGAAATGGTCTTGGCTACCCTTCTAGGGTAACCCTTGGCTGCAAGAGATTTCTGTAAATGCACCAGAAGCACAGATTGAGGGTTTCCTATGGAGCAGCTTAGAGTGAGGTTGAAGTAGAAGATCTCACCATGAGAAGTATGTTGTATCTCCGAGGAGTCCTTGGGTGTCCGACGAACCTTCGAATTATGTTGATCCGGGAACCCCGTGAGAGTCGACAATCCTAGATTATCAAACCCTAGACTGCCGATCCCGATCTTGAGAATGCTGATCCTTCAGTATTCGTGGATTACAGTTGATCGATGAAGCTGTGGAAGCCAGTTTGTCCGTTGAATGCCGACATTTCACAGATGTCCATCGGGAGTTTGATGTTCCTTGTGAGAAAAACCCCGAGAGTAAGATCCACATGAATCTTAAGAAGATATCCTGTGACGAGAGCGACGAATTCGGGATCTGGAACGTCTAGCAGTAGACGGGAGCGATGATGAGTGAATGTCGACCAAAGAACGGAGGCTTGACAACCACAGCTACTGAAGACGAAGGTGACGAAGAAGCATTGCAATTTCCGGTAGCCCTTTTCATAGTAAGAGCAGTCAAGGTAGAGTGCGAAGAAGAAGAAATGTTTTGGTCGGATCCACATACGCCCAGAGTACGTTTGGTACATCTAAGCCCATGCATTCTTCAAGTTTGGTCAAGACAGAAACGTCGGAAGTTCAGAAGCTATCTTTTATCTTTTATGCCATCTTTATCTAGCGATAAAACCGGCAGCTGAATCCACGTTCATAGTTTCGCCGATCTGCTTGGTTTCTTTACGGGCGTTTTCATTGTTTTTTGTCATTTTGTCGTAAATGTCAGACAGCCTATCTTGCTCACGGCGGCGACATTAATGCAACTAAATACCAAACGATGCAAATCCACACATTGAGCACATCGCGCCAAAGTGCGGCAACGCCCAAGACAGTCGCAGCATCATCTGATGGTGAAAAAATCCCTCTGCAAGAAAAAAACACGCGGAACGGCGTGTCGGCTGTTCGTCAGTGATGAAAATCGACTGGTAGAAACGAAAATTGTCCAGTTAAAGAGGGAAAATGAACAAAAAAGGGAAATATCAAATGAACTTCCTTGGTGTAAAAAAAACAAGGTGGCGATTAGAAAGAGAACTAACAGCTGGGGAAACCTCGTGTTCAGCGCATGCTGCTCAATCGGCAAGAAAGGCATGCATGACCCAAATTACTGGGAGGTGACCATGTTGATGCTGGGTGTGTTCGGTTGAATTGTTTTTGTAACCCCTTTGTTTGGGCACGTTTCAACTTAGTAGCGAAAGAAGAACGTGAAATGCAAAGTGTGAGATAAGTTTAAACATCCATTGACAGCCTCTTTAAGGGTGTTTAAAAAAGAATTACAAAACCAAACACGTTTGGCATTTCCTGAATATTGTCACAAAAAAGAAAACAACTGACGATCATTTTCTGTTAATGTTTCTACCTGCGTTGACCAACAACTCACTACCCTCTCACAAATAGCGTCAAATTTACGACGACATCAAGTTGCCAGCAAATGTTTCAAACTTCAGAAATGACATCGTGATAGAACAATGTTTTATAGAGAAATAAACCATGCCTTGTTCTGCATTGTCCTTTGTGATTTATCCAAAGCTGGCTCATATACAGCAATTCACTACCACCTCATTCTTCATTTTAAAGCCGGTTCAAAGCTCACAGACCCATATTCAAACCACATTCTCTTCCTTGTTAAATGTCTCCAGCAATAGTCCAGCTTTTTGACATTGCTTTTTGTCAGTGGCGACTGAATTGTTAAAACTCACAGCCGCATATTCAAACCACATTCTCTTCCTTGTTAAATGTCCCCAGCAATAGTCCAGCTTTTTTACATTGCTTTTTGTCAGTTGCGACTGAATTGTTAATTCATGCGATTCTGGTCGTAAGGGACAACTTAATGGATCCAGTGGTCAGGTTCAGTGACTTGATAGCGCGTTAATGTACCCCCTGGAACGTTGTTCATAATATTAATCCCTGGTGTGTCTGTTTCAGACTCGACTTTTTACAGGCAGCCGTCATATAACAGGAATATTACTGAGTGCGGCGTTAAACAACAAAGGCACATGTACCGATTTAACACGGCCAGTAAATAATCGAGTCTGGATTAGACAATCCAGTGATTGAACATGAACAACGTCCCATATCGCAATCAACCAAACAGATTCTTTACGTTGCCCCTTATGACCACCATGGGTTGCTGCGCACATATGTTAACGCGGAATCAACAGGCGGCGTGTAGGTCTCTCACTGCATGGGCCTCAAGGATATATGTCCTTTGCCCTTAGATGTGCTGATGTTTAAAGAAGGCATAAAGTGTGCAGTACAAGATGTTGGTCGCCAAGGATTTTCCTTATCATATGTACCAAATTGAAAAGTTCTAGGTCTTGGGCATGACAAGCGAAATCTCGAACCTATCGCCCTCTGTCGTCACTTTGGGAACATGAAGCTGTCAGTAATCCATTGGCATCTACAGTAATACATTATTATAACACCGGAATACGTAACATCTTGGTATTTGATAGTTTTTACATATACACCAATGCCTCGTTAACCGGAACCGTTGGTCTGGAAAGCTCCCCTCAACGACCTATTGCTGTTTTTTCAGCAACATGCACCACTTTGTATCTGTAACCTCGTTTCCGGACTGTTCAATAAGGACCTGACTGCCCTTGTTTAAGTGTAGTGTGGTCGCTGATGGTATAAACTGACTTCAACATAAGCATGTAAACTGCCGGGCAAAAGAACGTACATTTGACAATGGGATTTGACAACATAATTACACACCTTCCGAGGCTGAAAACAGTCACCAAAACAATGCAAACTTAAGGTCCAACATACAACTTTGAACCCCCGTAACAAATCCATCTCCATCGATTCACCATTTCTTGTTTGTCTCACTTTTTTTAACCCTGATCATCAAACATGAGTGCATATCCTCTTTTGTCCGGTAGTGTATTTGCTAGGTCCGTCAAAGTCAGTGCAAAGTGAAAGTTATAAAGAACAAAACGTAAATGCATTATTTATTATTCACATACATGATTATCCCGAAGAAAAACACCTTGTAAAAAATTAGATACAAAGGAGAATATAAAGTATCAGTGTCCCTTTATAACTATATCCTTTATATTTAATGCCAACAGAAAAATATATCGGCAGCGTGTTGCGTGTCTTAGTCATACTGACAACCCCCTTCTTTGTAACTTATAGAAGCATCCCCAGTGTTGCCGAGATAGCAGGTAACACTTTTTGACACTCCATCAGTGTTGAACCAGAACGTGACCTCTTCTAAGGCGCCTCCTGTAATACGGACGTTGATGTCGTTGCTGTCAACTTTGATGTCAACAACTCTCTGTGGGGACATCGGCACCCACTTATCAAGTTCTCCTTGAATCAGGACCTGATGTCTGTAATAAACAATTTGCTTCTTTTTTATTTAATTTTCCTTCTATTCCATTGAAAACAATACTACTACTAATAATAATAATAATAATAATGATAATAATAATAATAATAATAATAATAATAATAATAATAATAATAATGTAACATCCTACTGTATGTCTGGACAGTCAGCCTTTCGGTAAAACGCATAGGACCTGGTCAGTTTGTACATAGTGTGACGTCATAATGATTGTATGTACCTCGGAGCTTGCGACATGGTACATGGTCTCGTATGAACGTCAAATTGTGTCGTTCATACACTTCTGAACGTCAATATCGGGGTCATGTGACCGACTTCTCGTTCCATGGAAACGCTCTATCGTGTAAACTTCAAATTAAAAGAATTATATCAAAATACCACGCCGAAACTTGTATCTTGTGATGTAAAGGTAAATGCGTTGCATATTTCAGTCTCTAGGTGAAGAGGATTTTATGAGATGACCGATCCTACACCTCGACTTGTAATTTCATGAAAGCCATTCAGTTCCTAAACCCCATTACGCCAATGCCACATCACTCACAATAGCTGTCGTTTGTTCAGCGTAAGTGCTTAATATTTATTTAATTTGGATTCCGAGTTAGAATCTGTCAAAGAGGAAACTAAATAAAAATTGGTCGGTAGACAACCTCCGGAGTGCCAGTTCCAGGCTCGATTTGTTACAGACCGTTATCATAGAGCTGGAGTCGTGCTGAGTGCTATGTAACATATACACATAACTATATGACCTGTAACTAATGAGTCAAGGTTGGAAAATCCAATTATTGATGTCATGAAAAACGTCACCTATTTAAGTCTGGGAGTAGCAGAGGGTCTCTCCCTGCATAGGCATTCATAATAAGCGTTCTTTTAAACAGTGAACAAAAAACAGCTTATAGTGTTATATTCCATGTGTTTACGAAGAACTAAGAACTAATTAAGATCGGATGCTAGCCAAGGAAAAAATAATTAGGTTTCAAAGTTGAAATTATTAATAAATAAAATGAGAATTCGATTTGTCTGGGAAGATCAGTCTATTGGAAATATAGATTCTTTTGTTTCGGAGTTTATGGCGAGTTCATAATATACACTCTTCAAAAAAGAAACGCCTAGGTAGTATGAAGACAACACCAAAAAATCCGGTATATAAATTGGACATATGTTATTGGAAAATGTCGGTGGCCTGATAGTCAACAAACGGTGCGTCAAAATACAGCCATTGTCGATTTGCAATGTCTTAAACGGCATTGTTTTCACATTTGTTCCAAAATGCCATGGAGGAAAACAGTAAAGCAAATATGCATGTGCAAGTTATGGCGTTCGTAACTCGTAGTAGTGGCTATAAAAAGGAAAGCAAAAGCCAATGATTTGTCTTTCAGTTGTCAACATTTTTCAAGTTCGAAAATGCCGAGACTCAGCGCCGCCAATCGGAACATCGCCATAGGACGTATCCGAAGAGGGAAATTGCAGTCTACTGTTTCACGCCGCTTCAACGTCCACCATAGCACCATTTGCCGCCTTTGTGACCGATACACGCAGTTCAGTTTCACTGCAGACCGTCGGAGAATCGCCCGACCCAAAGTTACCACCCCTGCACAGGATCGCTACATTCGACTATTCCACCAACGTCATCGCAATGTCACAGCTACGGAGACTGCAGGACCCATCCCTGGTTTGAGGAGGACATCAGACTGTCACGAACCATCTTCGTGAGGTTGAAATCCGACCCAGAAGACCAGTTATCGTCCCTGTTTTGCAACAGATCCATCGACAGCGACGCTTGCGTTGGTGCCATAACTTACAGCCTTTGCATTTGAGAAACTGGAGAAGAGTGTAGTTTAGCGATGAATCACTATTTCTTCTTCACGGGCAAGATGGAAGACAACGTGTTTATCGTCGTTGAAAGGAGCGTTTTGCCCCACATTGTGTACGTGAATTCGAAAAAAAAATCAGTGAAGGTAGTGTCATGGTGTGGGGGACCATATCCTACACTACGAGATCTGACTTGCTTGTGGTTCAGGGACATTTGACAGGAAATCGCTACAAGAACCAAATTCTTCAACCTCACCTTCTTTCCAATCATTGACCGCCACAGGTAGCTGTTTCAACAGGAAAACGCTCCACCGCACACATCTCGTGTCACGGTAGACTACCTTCATAATGCTAATAATAATCATCGACTTGCCCTGGCCATCAAGATCGTCAGATCTCAACCCAATCGAACACCTCTCGGATGAACTCGTGTAGCACAACAGAAGAGTCGTTCAGGGTTATAACGGTTTTCCTTTAATAACTGTTAACAAATACTTTACAGTACAATACGTTTTGACCAGGGCGAACGTGGCAGAGACTTGTGAGAGGAGACTGTGGTGATTGTTCAGGCACGACCAGACGCGACAAGAGCTTGTCCCTATGTGTTGTTCTGGTGGGAGCTAGGTTGACAGGTGGTTGTTAGTCGTGGCGGCTGTTAGAGACCTGGGGCTGCTCTCCGGGACTGCTCTGTCGATCTGGTCTTGGTTGGTGTTGCTGGTTCTGTGCCTTCTTGCCTCTCTCTGCGTCCCTCTGCGTCTCTCTGCGTCTCTCCCTGCGTCTTCACTGACGGACCGGCTTATATGTGGATAGCCTGGCTGGCTGAACGTGACCCAACACGCGCTTGCACCACGATTTCGTCAGCCTGAATCACGATTCATCAGTCAGCCGACGACAATCGTCGGTCAGTACATGACAGTTCGGTCACAAAACAGGTCAGTCCTTGATATATCCCCTGATGTGTGGAGGATGTCCCTCCACATTAACACAGTTCCTGACCACTAGATTACTGGAGAATCAAAGCACCACTTTGTCTAACACGGTCGTCAATCAGCCGGAGGCAATTTGTCAGCCAGTAACTGTCTCATCTTGACCATTAGATCACCTGGACAGGAAAACTCTCCAGTATAGCCGGCGGCAACATACAGCCTCTGCCCACACTGAATAGTGTTACATTCGCCCTTTCCACATGAAGACATTTTCCACGTAAAATTTCTTACAACAATCATATAACACACTAGTACCATTTGTATATGTACAATTCAACAACAACCGTTGTCCATTACCTTTACAAGAAATTAATACGCATACATAAAATGTAATCACAAAAACATCTTTGCACACCCGGATCTTGGGTGCAAGGACAGCGACGTGTTCGATCGTCTGCCATGCGTTGTGTATATATTTGTTTTGTTTTTCCAAAGTCAACTTAAAAAGTTCTGTAATACGGTCTTCAGACCGACTGCAGAGATGACACCTCGTTGGGATGTCACTGCTTCTCCGGTTTACTTCCGTCGTGCTTCCGTCAACTAATGGGAGTTAGTTGACCTCACGATGTCCGATGGTAGCCGTATCCAGCGTCGGGTAGATGCTCCGTATGGCGGGAGTTGGTTCCACCTCTGCTGGATCGTGGTCCCTTCGTCTTAAGAGTGGCGCAGAGGGTAGTGTTCCTCTGTAGGCGTGAACTGCGCTTCCAGTGTCAACTGGCGCCATCTCAAAGCTGGTTGCAGCACAGACATTCCTCCTACTCTTTCCTCGTTTAGCTAGCCAGGGTCTAATATATCTTACATATAGAAACATCCCTACCAGTATCCCCACTATAATTAAAGCTACTCCTAAGACATACTTCCAACCCGGGGTTTCATCATCTGGTATCATTGTCTGTAAATCATTCAGCTGATCAATCAGATGATTCATAGGAATATTCTTAATACCCTTGAGTTTATCTGGTAACCTGGTCAAGTTCAATTTTATGGCAGTTTTCATAAATGGTTTCCATAGTAACATGTTTGAGACATTGGGTGTATGGACTGACTGTATGAGATTATCTTCAAACTCATACTGACTTTCATTATGGTAATAAGGGAGTAAGGTTAAATGGTCGTTAGATGCCGAACATGAGGCATTCAACTTAATTATTCCCAGCGGTGGCAAAACCGCTACAGTGTAAGAAAACAAGTTATTATTATTACACACTACTACTAGGTCTAACCTCTTAGTTGTTGTCAACACCCAACGTCCTGCCGTCAGATATTCTGCCATAGGCAATATAGCATTAGGCCTGACTTCTGTGTGACATGTCTGTCGGACTTTCGTCTCATCTTTCATAAATAGGGAGATGACACATAGGTGGCTGAGATTGATGGGGTAGATTGGGCTTTGGATATGGCAATAGCCCGTAAGTGGTTTTGTACATGTCTGTACTTCTGAGGGTTTCAGCAATGCGTACTTTGTGCGTTGTGCATTGACTGCAATCACCTCTGTTTCCAACCGATACTCTGCCACCATATTATTGATTCCGTTTGGTTTCGTGCTTATGCCATTCATTATTAGCGGTACCGGCAAATTATGAGCCTGGTAAATTCCGAATTGACCATTAACATCCAAAAGCGGAATGGATGTGATTACCAATATCTTATCATCGAACAGTACTGTGGTACACAGCAAGGTCTTATAGAAACCCCATAAATTACCTACTGGATCGTTCGCTAACCGGAATTTAGAAGGTAGGTGAGCTTTGATGTCATTCAGTAGAGCCAGTAACTGACTTGGCGTTATGGTGCTTGGTGACAAGTGCCCCAAAGCCAACATATTAATTTGTAGTTGGAGGTGTTCCAAATAGGCCAAAAATGTTTGCACCATACTTCGAATATTTTCAATCGCCAATTCTATTTGTAAATAGGTCTTCGTGGCCCATTCTAACCTAGCTATTTGATTGCTCAATGTCCCTGAGACATTAGCGATCTCCTGTTCGATTATACCTAGATCGTTAACGACTTCATTAATGGCGTTGCGATTCTCTGAGACTTGCATCCTTGTTGTATTAAGGATGGAGAGCCCTTCATGTATAACATGCGCAATTCCTGCCTGATTTTCCGCAAGCCTACGAATATTTGTCTTTATAGTACTTAGGTCAGCTTCAGACACAGTGCCAAACAGAAAACTCAAAGCACTTCCAACAAATGGCAATAGTGACCGCTTGGGTCTAGTACGTAACCTGCTATATTCGGAGAAATTGTCTACTAGGTCATTCAAGGTTGCATTCAGCCTTATGATTTCCTCATCTAACTTAGTATACATGCTTAAGATCCCTGTTGATTGATTAGAGTGGTAGCGGCTCAACAGCTGCCTAATCATCATTGCAACTTGGTTAATGTTATACCTACATTTCCCAATAAACTGATCATATGGCTTTAAGTCAATAACAAATGTTACTAACCACTTTGACCTTGTTGTAGTTATATCGTTTAATTTTTGAAATATAATGTTTTCATACATAATTGTACCCTGAGCTAACCCCAACAGGAAGAGTAGACCAAGAGGACTCATGTTTTCTCTGAAACATAAGAGAAAAATCATATACCTGATTCTAATGCCCAACCGTATCTACACAATCCTTTCCCAGTCTCCTAGTTTCGCTATCCGCAAATATTCGGCCTGTGCCGGTCACAATGACATCTAGTCGACCCCCGGGAAATATACTACAGTAATCCAGCCATTGCCTGGAGCAACTGTTTCAGATTCTTACCCTTGTCGGAGGGTGAGTTTGCACCAGAGTCCCTAGTTCGGCTCAATTCAGTGGACTCTATCCACATATCCTCCCCGTCGCTATCCGCAACTTCACTTTCCCCAACTGAATCTGTCGCTATCCACAACTTTACTTTCCAAAACTAAACCATGGGACTCTACTTGTTTGTCATGCTTTCTGTAAGTTTCGGATGACTTGCTTTCCTATCTTAACTGTACCAGCTACCACTGCTCGGGCTACCAGCTTAATTTATATGGAATGTTGTCTCCTCCTCCTCCTTCCAATCAGTGTCATCATGAGGAGTGTTCAGTGTCTAAACCTCTGTTATGTGTTCCCCTGTGTGCCCCATAGTTCGTCCCATAGGTTCTGACTGTTTAGGCAGTCTTTTTAATCATATCAGTATGCTCTTGTCGCTACCCGCGACCAAATACTGATCATCACCGTTATCATGTCAGTACACCCTTGACGCAACCCGCGATCAAGAACTGATCCTCATAACTGGATCCTTTATGTTTTTACAATCCCCAACGATATTAGCATACTTTTGACCGGACCTGGGCCACGTGTATGTCTTAGCATTAATGAATTTCCTGTTGTGTTCACAGTTTCCCTATTCTGTTCTTGATATGACCCTTGTTCTCCCGTTTTAAGGTTTCCCTCATCCCTATAATTTGTTTAGCCTATTTAATAAAATCGACTTTCAGTTTCTTATATGCTGCCAATAACTTCCCTAATAATCCGGTATAAACTTAAGCATATCTCTGTACGTGTTTGATCACTTCCACAACTAGTTTTGCTTTATCTAGACCAAACATTACGCAGTCTTTGCCAACGCTTAACACATGGCTGGATCCCCTTCAAATGAACGGAATAAATTAGCGATGCCTTGAGCACCTACGACTATTGCCAAGGTTACAATCTGCCTTGCTGCTTGATCATGGTCTTGTAGATACCTATGGATAAAATCGCTAACCGCCCCTGAACTTGACTGGTAGGCTACCAGCTTCACTCTTTCTCTATCCGCATTAATGAGTAGTGCATATTTTTCAATGCTCTTAATCCACTCTTTAAATTTTGTGGGCTCCCCCTCAAATGTTTTAATAACTTGCGCTATTCCCTGCGCACCTAGGGTAGTTGATAGATTAGTTAACTGTCCTGAAATCTGTCCCGCTATTCCTGACAAGAATTCACCTAGTTCCTGGCTAGCCATTACGAGATTGAAATGAGGAGAAGTCTGAGCTACTTACCAACAAGGATCTAGACGTCAGTCTCCACTCGCCTCAGGCTGTTCCTATTTGAGAGGGATCCGGGTCACGGCACCAAAGAAGAACCCACGCCCGTGCTATATGTAGCACAACAGAAGAGTCGTTCAGGGTTATAACGGTTTTCCTTTAATAACTGTTAACAAATACTTTACAGTACAATACGTTTTGACCAGGGCGAACGTGGCAGAGACTTGTGAGAGGAGACTGTGGTGATTGTTCAGGCACGACCAGACGCGACAAGAGCTTGTCCCTATGTGTTGTTCTGGTGGGAGCTAGGTTGACAGGTGGTTGTTAGTCGTGGCGGCTGTTAGAGACCTGGGGCTGCTCTCCGGGACTGCTCTGTCGATCTGGTCTTGGTTGGTGTTGCTGGTTCTGTGCCTTCTTGCCTCTCTCTGCGTCCCTCTGCGTCTCTCTGCGTCTCTCCCTGCGTCTTCACTGACGGACCGGCTTATATGTGGATAGCCTGGCTGGCTGAACGTGACCCAACACGCGCTTGCACCACGATTTCGTCAGCCTGAATCACGATTCATCAGTCAGCCGACGACAATCGTCGGTCAGTACATGACAGTTCGGTCACAAAACAGGTCAGTCCTTGATATATCCCCTGATGTGTGGAGGATGTCCCTCCACATTAACACAGTTCCTGACCACTAGATTACTGGAGAATCAAAGCACCACTTTGTCTAACACGGTCGTCAATCAGCCGGAGGCAATTTGTCAGCCAGTAACTGTCTCATCTTGACCATTAGATCACCTGGACAGGAAAACTCTCCAGTATAGCCGGCGGCAACATACAGCCTCTGCCCACACTGAATAGTGTTACACTCGATCGACGTGTTCCTCAACGTCAGAACATGCCGCAGACACTCCCACAACTGGCCAACGCGTTTAAAGCAGAATGGCGCAGAATGGCGCAGAATTCCACAGTACAGAATTCGTACACTTATCCAGTCAGTGCCGAGGAGATGCAGAGCTGTGATTGCTGCCCGAGTTCAGCGCAACAATATCAACATGTGACTATCGAGCTCCAACATTTCATATTTGTATCTATGATACTAAATTAAATATATCGACTTTAATACAATAGATTTACTACAAATCTACCTTAGCGTTTCTATTTTGGAAGAGTGTATGTACCAGCAGGAGTGGCATGCCTCCCTATCTCTAGGCTCTGAAACGTTCTCGTACACCTTATTTGAACCAATTTTTGGCGTTGAACCATATATTGGCTGCATCACTATAATCAAGTTTCTGTGACTTTGGCAAGGATAAAATGTAGGTCACATCGTCTAAAAGTAGAAACTGGTAGACACGTGGGCATGCCAAGAAACAAAAGAGGATGTGATATGTGTAGCCGCGGTTATGTTGAAAGTGAATACCATTTATATTGTCATGCATATGAACACCTACGGTATGTGTATGTCCCCCAAAAGCATTATATACTGAACGGCAAAAGAAACATCACCCCGAGTAACATTGCATGAAAAGTTGTCATTTAAATATCTGGGTAAGTTTTGTCAAAGTTTCTAAAATTTAATATTACCTTGTCCGGAAAATTGAAATTTGATGATAAAAAACAAGGCAGATGACAATAAAACCGATCGCCCAACGGCCATAGTAATGCGATGCACGTGAGTTCCGTGCAAATTGAAATACACATGCGTTCCCCAATTTCTTGCCCTATACAAATCCACCCAACTCGGATAACATTCATGCGTTATTGATTAAAAGCTGGACAAATCGCCCGGCAAGTAGCCAATGCATTTCAAGTCCACGTAAAGACCAGATACGGGCTCCAGCAACGGTACCAGACCACCAACTCTACAGGTGACCGACGACGTAGTGGAAGACCAAGGGTCACCACCGGACGTCAAGATCGTCAGATTGTGCGACAGCATCTTCAAGGCCGCTTTGTTACTGCTGCGGAAACTGCTCGACAGATCATGGGGACACAGTAGCGACACGTTTGTGCGGACACCGTGAGTCGACGACTGAAGAGCAGACATCTCAACAGTCACAGGCCACACCGAGGACCCATTCTGACACTACGTCATCGCCGGTACTGTCTTCAGTGGGCAACACAGCACCAGCATTGTCGCCGCCAGCAGTGGAGTCCTCTTCTCAGACGAGAGCCGTTACTGTATCTCAACAGCAGATGGCAGGGAGAGAGAGAGAGAGAGTCTGGCGATGTCGTGGGGAACTTCATTCGGATGGTTGTGTTGTTGAGAGAGATCTGTGGGGTGGTCCGAGCATCATGGTGGAATTGGTCTTGCACAGATGGTCGGCCTTGTGGTCTTCCAGGGAGAGGCAATGGTGTCACAGCAGATCGGTACACTGATCAAGTTTAAGACCACACGCCATACCTCATTTGGCACGTCGCCGCAACCACTAGTTTCAGCATGATAACGCTCGTGCCCACATTGCGAGAGCAACAAGAGACTTCCAACAGAATGGCATCAGAACCATGCAGTGGCCTGCACTCAGTCTCGATTTAAATCCCATTGAGCACCTGTGGGACAAGAATGAATGAACGGCTGAATGACGTCCGACCAAGGCCGACAACTGCAGCTGAACTGCGTCAGGCGTTCCTCAGAGTGTGGGGTCAAGTACCTATGGCCTTCATCAACCGCCTCATCCATTCCATGTATCGACGTTGCTCGGGCAGTTATCAATGAACATGGCGGACACATGAGATACTGACCTGTGATGCCATTTTCTCAGAGGCTAGTGTTTCGTTTCATTTTAAGAACATTTGACACTTTATTTTCAACCTTGTTGATCAGTTTCGCCAAGTTTCATCTTTTTAATATTCAGTATATATTTCCTAGTTTACACGAATTTAACATGTTAATGTCTGAAAACAATTCGAAGACTTTACAAAATATGGGAATGTTATACTTCTATGCTAATAATTTGAGAAAGAAATGTTAAAAATTGGCTGTAGCACCGTTGCAACATATTATCAGCCTATACCAAGTGAAGTAATGATACTATTGAATAAATCATCCTCACCCTTGAAAGGTTACAACGGGCGAGACATAGTACAGACAGAAGTCCACCATGGTACAGCCACTCATCTGGAGAGGCTGGGGGTCTGTCAGCAGTTGGACCTTGTTGGGGTCTTTAGCAGGGAACACCATAGACTTGGGGAACTGGAAGTATACAGTTTAGTCAAAGTATTCTGATGGGATAGACATACGCTGGATCTTAATCACGACGGGCTGACTTCAACTTTTCAATAATCGTGATTGACTTCCCGTTAATGCCAAGCAATATTCAAGCATCTCCAACATTTGGTGTCCACATTCCACAACTGTTGAGGTACAATCGAGAAGTCTCTTTCTACAAAGATTTCAAAGTGCACCATACGACTCTTGATCATGATCTGTTTGATTAGGCAGAAATTTCTTATGAATATTGAAAGGGTTTTGTCACTCTAATTTACAGTGCCTCTGCTTGGAAGCCGGTTCAGAATAAGTTCCAGGAATCAAATTCTTGTCGAAAGTGCAGGCTAAAATAGGGTCAGATTGTCAAAATCTGTGACATGACAAATTGCAATGGAGTAGATCATGGTTTCAGTCAGTGGTCTTGCAAAGGTAAAAAATAAACTCACTATTATTTCCAGAGAAATGTAAGATGTTTTTTCTTTGCAATAACGGTAATCAAATGTCACCATGTATGAACGTTTTTGTTGCACAGATTCATCATGATAGGAATTGTGGCTGTGTCTTTGAAGGGGGTTGAAGTATCGGAAAATAATTATCAGTCCCATATCATTCGAAGTATTTGTTTCATTTCTCTGTGATTTTAATCGTAGTCTTCTTGTTGATTTTAACTGTTTGGCTTAACTTTTTGACAATTGCCAGTAGCCAGAGGGTTGATGTAACTCCTGGTAAGATACCGTGTAGGTAGCAGAAGTACCATAAGTCCCCATGGTCCCTAGTATGGTGGCCTAACTTTGGTTGCTGGTGATCTATAGTTCGTTTTTATCATTTGTTGTTATGAACAGACATATTTTAAGAACAAATGCTAGTTTTAAATTCAAATCTGTGATACGCCAATTCTTTTACTAATTGCATTTACTCTTGATATATAAATTGGTCTCGTCACAATATGGCTGAAATATTGCCGAAGTGACGTTAAATATTAACTCACTCACTCATTTAAATCATATATGTGAGGTTGAACTGTTTCATTGGTGTGTATCGCCTGATTGCCCTTACCCCTTGGAACCCAGCCATACATGGCGTCATGGTGTAGTTCCCG
Source organism: Haliotis cracherodii (assembly GCF_022045235.1). Taxonomy (NCBI): domain Eukaryota; kingdom Metazoa; phylum Mollusca; class Gastropoda; order Lepetellida; family Haliotidae; genus Haliotis; species Haliotis cracherodii. Next base: position 96,266 of record NW_027266287.1, read on the forward strand.
TGGAGGTCCGCAGCAAGCACTATGCCATATTTGTTGTTTCCACCAAAGTCAGAGTACGTCGACCATACTTCCCCATCCGGGCCTTCAAATTCGTTCCATGCCAGCTGAAAACAATTACATTGACTTGAAAATCATTTTAATTACCTTGATCCAGAAAATGCCAGAAACAATAATGATTTTCCTTCCGGGTTTACACACTGGACGTCCGTCGTTATGGCTCCTCGCCAATGCTATTTTGCTCAAGCTTTCCGAGAAAGACAAAAACAAATATTACATAGTAATAGTATTGAGTGTCCGCCCATTTGATTATCTTATCCTTTTTCTTATATCTTTCAAATAATTCAATCCAGAAAATGCTAAAAAACATTTTACTTTCATCGCCGGTTTTACAGAAAAAAAGTAACCGTTCACTGGAGATGCTTGAAGTCCTAAAAATGCATAAATCCTTCATTTTGTGTTTACCCTCCTGATCATGTTGTCAATAGCTGTGGCGGGTCTCGATGGCTTCAGGATGAATCCCTCTGAATTCACGCTCCTAAAAGTCAGTGTCGTTATACATGTTTCAATTCATAACTATAAATCAAAATACAACCACAAGTATCGGAAATAAAGAAACATGCCAATTCTTCATGTAGTGGGTCTTGTTATAAAACAGACGAAGCAGAAACTCGCGTAGGGAGAAGCTCGAAAAATATTGTTTGGAGGGACCATTTACTGCATCACATACACCTCGTATTGGTGTGATTGAACGCACACGTTGCTGAAAACGACTGTCCATATACCCTACAATAAAATATTTATAAAGAACAGTGTTCGTCTTTTGACAGGAATCAACATTTATTTCATAATTACAAAGTAGACACAATTTTTACTTCTTTATCTACTGTGAAGGCGACATTTCGGTATAGATCCATATACCGTTGTCAAGCAAGGCTGAATAATGAACATGGTACAGAATATAAATAGTACCTACATTTTTATTAACATGGTTAGGTTAAGTAATGACAAGTGAAGAATATTACTGTAACAACATGATGGCCAGAGAACATGCCTTGCTTGACAACGGAATAAGGATCTCTAGATTTAGATTCAGCGGTAACTAGGTAAATCGATACACTCACACACATAGATAATCACACACACAAACACACCTACGCATTCACTCACACTCACACAAATACTCACACACATATTCGCTCACACTCACATAGATACTCACACACACAGATACTCACACACACAGATACTCACACACAGATACTCTAACACACAGATACTCTCACACACACATATACTCACACACACAGATACTCTCACACACACAGACACTCACACACACAGATACTCTCACACACATATACTCACACACAGATACTCTCACACACAGATACTCTCACACTCACATAGATACTCACACACACGGATACTCACACACAGATACTCACACATATACTCACACACACATACTCACACACACAAATACTCACACATATATACTCTCACACACAGATACTCTCACACACATATACTCTCACACACATATACTCACACACACAGATACTCTCACACACATAAACTCACACACACAGATACTCTCACACACATATACTCTCACACACAGATACACACACAGATACTCTCACACACATATACTCTCACACACAGATACTCTCACACACAGATACTCTCAAACACACAGATACTCACACACAGAGATACTCACACACAGATACTCTCTCACACACAGATACTCTCACACACATATACACTCACACACATATACTCTCACACACATATACTCACACACATATACTCTCACACACAGATACTCTCACACACAGATACTTTCACACACAGATACTCACACACACACACAAATACTCACACACACACATATACTCCCACACACACAGATACTCTCACACACACAGATACTCTCACACACATAGATACTCACACACACAGATACACTGACACACACAGATACTCACACACAGATATACTCACACACACAGATACTCTCACACACAGATACTCACACACACAGATATTCAGAGACACAGATACTCACACACATAGATACCTCTCACACACAGATACTCACACACACACATATACTCACACACAGATACACACACATAAACTCACACACAGGGATACTCTCACACATAGATACTTACACACAGGAATACTCTCACACACAAATACTCACACACACAGATACTCTCACACACAGATACTTACACCCACACATATACTCACACACAGGGATAGTCTCACACATAGATACTCACACACAGGGATACTCTCAAACACAGATATACTCACACACTCAGATACTCACACACATAAATACTCACACACATATATACTCACACACACATATACTCACACACAGAGATACTCACAGGCATAGATACTCACACACATAGATACTCACACACACATATACTCACACACATAGATACTCACACAGGGATACTCACACACACATACTCAGACACATAGATACTCACACACACACAAATACTCACACACACATACTCACACACATAGATACTGACACACACATATACTCTCACACACACATATACTCTCACATACACAGATACTCTCACACACACATATACTCTCACATACACAGATACTCTCACACATAGATACCCACACACAGGGATACTTACACACACATACATATACTCTCAAATACGCAGATGCTCTCACATACACAGATACTCACACACACAGATACTCATACACACAGATACTCACTCACACAGATACACACACAGATACTCACATACACACATACACTCATACACAGAGATACTCACACACACACATATGCTCACACACACAGATACACAAACACATACACGCACACTCACACTCACAAATACGTATACATTCTATACTCACCTACCCTCACACTCACACACATACACTAATAATCATGTGATATTATAGCTTGAAACTCAAACATGAAAAATGAGAAGTATGTTATGGACACATTTGTTGTGATATTTAACAAATCCAAGATAAGTTGTCAACATATGAAAGCGTCTAAGCGTCTTTCAAGACCTTAGCATGTTTCTAAGTTAACCATGTTTAGGATCTAAACAGCTTGCCGTAAAAGGCGACGATGCTTGTCGTAAGAGGTAGTTTCATATACTTACCCTTGTAAGAGGTACCAGGTTGAACAGTTGTGGTCCAGAAGTTGTCTTTGAAAGGAGCAATGCCGATAGCCCAGGCCAGATGAAACGCCAATCCGCCTTTGTTGGGTTCCAGGATGGTAGTCATTGCTGGCTCTTGCCTGTCAAGTAGATCAGGGTATATGCGTGAGTGAGAGGGTGACCGGGTGAGTGGGTGAGTGGGTGAGTGAGGGACTGAGGGAGTGGGTGAGGGAGTGAGGAAGTGGGTTAGTGGGATAGTGTATGAGGGGGCGAGTGAGTTGTATTTTATGTCGAATTATTTCTGCAACAGGATGGCGTATCAGCCAATGAGGTCGTGGATGTTCACCACTGTGGGCACTATAATCATAGTCAGTGCGAATCTGGTGTTCGAATCCACAGTCAGGATCCAAGCACGTCAGTAGGACGAACGCTTTAAGAAAACGAATTTCGGGCAGACGGAATCGGACAACATGAATTCAGTTCCTTCAGAGCAGATCCGGCAACCTGTCACCGGAAAACGTCGTGTGTCCACGTACCTTTACCTATCTTAATCATTCTGATTCCATGCAGACATGTTACGGTGGCTGTGTCACATCTACAGCAATGAGTGTATGTGTGTATGAGGTAGAACATTTCAAAAGATCTGTATTAATGCTACTAAAATAGACCATTTCTCAGTTATCGTTTCAAAACAGAAATATCAAGTTTACACATGCATACAACTGTATGAAAATGTTGCGTGCTACGATGTCTACCTGCGTTACGGCAGGTAAAGTAATCCCTTGGAGAATGTGTCGACTGTTGGCCATACAGTAGTGGATGGTCAGACCATTCTTGGCGGTTCCACGTCCCTTCTGGCTGAGCCACGTCTCTGCCAGGTAGACATCTTCAGTAAGAGACGGAACTCCGGCAAACTCGACATTTAGCCAGAACTGAAAATATGAACGATATGCCCTTTGACATTCTGATGCAGAGGTATCAAATCAAATTGCATGTATTAAATTTTGTATTTTTGGAGTGATGGACCAGTAGCCATCATATGCTTTACACACATGAGTCAGTGTTTAGTGTGTGTGTGATATGAGCATGTGTTTATGAATCACTATCAAACGGTGATGTGTTCACGAAAAGGTGAGCGTAACCTGCTATATCCGTTATACCCGCTACAAACACACGCAAAGGCAAGTCAATCGTTCACAGAAAGAAAACCACATGTCTACCTGTTCATACGTCATCAGACCCATTTCCGACCATTGGAGAGAAGGTCGTCCCAGAATGTCTTCAAATAAGAATGAACCAAGTGAAAAACACCAACGAAAATTAAATGAAATTCTACAGTGACTTTTTAGAATCCTGCATTCTGATTGGGCCGCTTGTGGTATTACAGAAACTATGTCAGACCATGCATTTTGTTGATGACGGTATCACACGCATGAATAACAATGTTCCCGGGGGTCTCTTTCCTTTGAACAAACAAATGTTAGAATTATGAACGAAATCTACAGACACTCTGTTTGCTCAAAGAATACAGAAACCAATTCGCGCGTGTCACGACAGTAACCTTGCGCGTGTCACAACAACAACCTTGCGCATGTCACGACAGTAACCTTGCGCGTGTCACGACAGTAACCTTGCGCGTGTCACGACAGTAACCTTGCGCGTCTAACGACAGTAACCTTGCGCGTCTAACGACAGTAACCTTGCGCGTCTAACGACAGTAACCTTGCGCGTCTAACGACAGTAACCTTGCGCGTGTCACGACAGTAACCTTGCGCGTGTCACGACAATACTAAAACAAAATACACCGGTCTGCCATGTCGTACATAAGAACGAGCCAAGAAGTAAGGTGTTCCATCCGTAAGACCATGTGAATTCCACACGTCTGAAACTGACGACGGACTATGGCTTATCGAGGAGGTAAACACCTTAGAGTGTAAGACTGTAGGAAAATGTGCTGTTTTCATCAATATGTCACCATTCCTAGTATTCCAAATAAACTCTATCAACATATTGTTGTGTGTTTTCTTGAAGAATCCCTTTTTCTAAAGACTTTAAATGGAAATCCTCCAATAATACTAAAAGAAAATTCTTGGAAGATTAAAGGAAATAATCAAAGCGTGCATGAAAAATCAACTAATCTCTTTACCGATATCGAATATACAGGTACGTTTAAAACCGCTAAATTGAAAGCACGGTATCCTGTTCTCTAAAATGACCAGTTTCTCAAATGGTTCCTTGCGTAACCTATCCCACATTCATGTACTCACGTCACAGTCTTCTCAAGTGTTTTAAGATCAACAAAGCCAATTAATCGGGGTCTTTTTAAATCACAAAAGGATATACGATGAAGATTAAATGTAAATCAATATATTACCTTTTTCACTGATGCCGCGACTACATATTTGCCACCGTGTCTCACGGTTTTAAGGGTCTGCAGTTGTATTACTATAGACATGCACGCAGTATAGGAGCTACCAGTAATGGCCTGAGACACCTGGTGTCGGGATTTATTTAGAACCCTGTTTAAGCGTGCATGTAGTCATCATCTTATACAGGACACGACGTTTCACATTCATATATTAGAAAAGAGGGGCGGTGGGGTAGCCTGGTGGCTTAAGCGTTCGCTCGTCACGCCGAAGACCCGGGTTCAATTCCCAAAATAGGTACGATGTGTGAAGCCAATTTCTGGTGACCCCGCCTTGATATTGCTGGAATATTGCTAAAAGCGGTGTAAAACCATACTTACTCACTATTAGAAAATAATAATAATAAAAAGGTTAGATAGGGTAGGTCTATGTGTAGAAGTACGGAATTCAACATAGAATCATCAAATTTCAAGAAAAACCTAAAAAAATAAACAAATGGTCCTAAAAGGCTTCCGTAGTAGAAGTATCTTTTTCCTAATATCACATTGTCTCGCCTATTTCTTCAGATATAGACTCATAGTTTTGAGATATCTTCAAGGCAAGTCTTGGGTGACCGAAAGGAAGTAATATCAACTCTGGCAGGGTCCTGCTAAACTCTGCTGATGGACTGTATAAATCATACTTCTATACAACAGAACGGTCCATGGTATACACTAGAACGGTCCATGGTATACACCAGAACGGTCCATGGTATACACTAGAAAGGTCCATGGTATACACTAGAACGGTCCATGGAATACCCTAGAACGGCCCATGTTATACACCAGAACGGTCCATGGTATACACCAGAACCGTCCATGGTATACACTAGAACGGTCCATGGTATACACCAGAACGGTCCATGGTATACACTAGAACGGTCCATGGTATACACCAGAACGGTCCATGGTATACACTAGAACAGTCCATGGAATACACTAGAACGGTCCATGGGTTACACTAGAACGGTCCATGGTATATACTAGAACGGTCCATGGTAACACACACTGCAACATATCTACTTACACCAGGTGACGAGTGAGATGAATCTGAACAATTCGTATCTGAATTACCTGGGCCACATTTTCAAAGAGGAAAAGATATTTGCCACCATTCTGTTTTGCATATGTTGTGTCGCTTGACCTGCAATTACACAGACGTGATGTTAAAACACACAAAACACAACAAAACACAACAACGCACAACAGCGCAACAGCACACCACACAACCCACAACAGCGCAACAGCACAACAGCTATGTTCAATATGAATTCTTGAACGCAAAACATATTTCGTCTCAATCCTGAATTGTTCATCAACAAGTCTTGTTGACTGTATGTGCAGTACTTACCAGTATCTGTTATGGGCTGAAATTGGGAGTCCAGTTTTATTGTACAGCCTAATATACATACCTAATGGAGCTTGATGGAGCTACAAGTGAACACATACCTGAAGGGTATACCTGTACTTGATGGAGCTACAGGTGAACACCTACCTAAACGGGAAAACCTGTACTTGACTGAGCTACAGGTGAACACCTACCTAAGAGGGAAAACCTGTACTTGATGGAGCTACAAGTGAACACCTACCTGGAGGGTATACCTGTACTTGATGGAGCTACAGGTGAACACCTACCGAAGAGGGAAAACCTGTACTTGATGGAGCTACAAGTGAACACCTACCTGGAGGGTTTACCTGTACTTGATGGAGCTACAGGTGAACACCTACCTGGAGGGTATACCTGTACTTGATGGAGCTACAGGTGAACACCTACCTATGAGGGAAAACCTGTACTTGGTGGAGCTACAAGTGAACACCTACCTGGAGGGTTTACCTGTACTTGATGGAGCTACAGGTGAACACCTACCTGAAGGGTATACCTGTATTTGATGGAGCTACAGGTGAACACCTACCTATGAGGGAAAACCTGTACTTGATGGAGCTACAAGTGAACACCTACCTGGAGGGTATACCTGTACTTGATGGAGCTCAGGTGAACACCTACCTATGAGGGAAAACCTGTACTTGATGGAGCTACAAGTGAACACCTACCTATGAGGGAAAACCTGTACTTGATGGAGCTACAGGTGAACACCTACCTATGAGGGAAAACCTGTACTTGATGGAGCTACAAGTGAACACCTACCTGGAGGGTATGCCTGTACTTGATGGAGCTACAAGTGAACATCTACATAAAAGAGAAAACCTGTACTTGATGGAGCTACAGGTGAACACCTACCTGAAGGGTATACCTGTACTTGATGGAGCTCAGGTGAACACCTACCTGAAGGGTATATCTGTACTTGATGGAGCTACAGGTGAACACCTACATGAAGTGTATACCTGTACTTGATGGTGCTACAGGTGAACACCTACCTAAAAGGGAAAACCTGTACTAGATGGAGCTACAGGTGAACACCTACCTATGAGGGAAAACCTGTACTTGATGGAGCTACAAGTGAACACCTACCTGGAGGGTTTACCGGTACTTGATGGAGCTACAGGTGAACACCTACCTGAAGGGTATACCTGTACTTGATGGAGCTACAGGTGAACACCTACCTAAGAGGGAAAACCTGTACTTGATGGAGCTACAAGTGAACACCTACCTGGAGGGTATACCTGTACTTGATGGAGCTACAGGTGAACACCTACCTGGAGGGTATACCTGTGTCGTTGATGAGACTAGCGATGTTCAGTATAGTGTCCTGATAATTCTTCTCAGGTTCAGTTTTGTAGTAGTAATATGCACCTGAAAAAGGGTCATGTCAATAGAATAGTCTGTATGATTTGGTTCAATGCAACAGTGTAATGCAACCTATATGATATACAGAACCGGAAAAAGAAACGTCACCATGGATAGATATATGAGAAACCTTATTTGTCCAAACACTGGAAACATACTTTGAGACATATCAAAAAGATGAAGCTTGGGAAAACTGATCATCAAGGTTGAAATTAAAGTGTCAAATGTTCTTAAAGTGAACCAGAACACTAGTCTCTGGGAAAATGGCATCACATGTCAGTATCTCGTGTGTCCGCCATGTGCATGATGACTGCCGTGCAAAGTCGATACATGGAATGGATGAGGCGGTTGACGAAAGCCATAGGTACTTGAGCCTACACTCTGAGGAACGCCTGACGCAGTTCAGCTGTAGTTGTCGGCCTTGGTCGGACGTCATTCACCCGTCTTTGAACCTCGTCCCACAGGTGCTCAATGGGATTTAAATCGGGACTGAGGGAAGGTCTCAACATGGTTTTGATGCCATTCTGTTGGAACAACTCGTGGTTGCGGCGACGTGCCAAATGAGGTATGGCGTTTCGTCTCAAGACTTGATCAATGTACTGAGCTGCTGTGATACCATTGCCTCTCCCTCGACCGATGTTCCTGAAGACCACAGGGCCGACCCTCTGTGCAAGACCAATTCCACCCCACACCATGATGCTCGGACCACCCTACGAGTCTCTCGCAGCAACACAAGTACCCGAATGAAGTTCCCCACGGCGTCGCCAGACTATCTCTCTGTCATCTGCTGTTGAGATACAGTAACGGCTCTCGTCTGAGAAGAGGACTCTTCTCCACTGCTGGTGGTGACAATGCTGGTGCTGTGTTGCCCACTGAAGACTGTCCCAGCGATGACCTGGTGTCAGAATGGGTCTTCCACTACGTGGTCGGTCATCTGTAGTGTTGGTGGTCTGGTGCCGTTGCTGGTGCCTGTATATGGTCCTTGCGTGGACGAGAAATGCACTGGCTACTTGCCGGGCAGGTTGTCCAGCTTGCAATCATCCAAGGGCTTGGTGTCGCTGATTTTTTTTCAAACTTGGCATGTGGTAGCAATTCAATAACGAATGAATGTTATCCGATCTGGGTGGAGTTTTATAGGGCAAGAAATGGGGGAACGCATGTGCATTTCAATTTGCAGGGAACTTACGTGCATTGGGTTACCATGGCCTTTGCCGTGATGCGTTTGTGCGATCGGTCATATTGTCATCTGCCTTGTTTTTTTATCATCAAATTTCATTTTTCCGGACAAGGTTTTTAATTTAGAAACTTTGACAAAACTTACCCAGATATTTAAATGACAACTTTTCATGCAATGTTACTTGGGGTGACGTTTCTTTTGCGGTTCAATATATAATCGGGTGATGCATGACTATCAACCAACGTGTAGAGCATAAAAGGAGTGCATTTCAGGAGTGAAATCTGATTGACCAGACTGTTGTCTCTTCCGTACATTTTCTGCAGAATCTGTCCGCAGCTGACGAATCCCTGAGATTAACATCTGCACATTATCAAAACTGTCCCACACAAAACATAACCAACTCGTATATTCAATTTATATCACCTTCAAATAAAATTTTAGAATGAAACAGAATAGATATTCTAAGACAGGGGATATCATATATTAATACAATTATCAATTCCCAAAACCCTGATCGAGCAAACGCCCGTAGGCGCTATCGAGAAAATGTAACTAAACATTTCGATATCATAAACTTTGATGCCATAGATTGGACGAATATTTGTACTTTTAAATACCTAACCAAATTGAGTTGTCTTATTGTATAGCATAGCTACATTCAAGTTTATTTCTTTGTTGTTTGCTCTCTATCGGACATGCACGCTACATGAACGACGCATGTGTCCACGCCATGTACATGTAGGTTCACCGTTAAAGTTCACTTTTACCTCCAGACATATCACTCATGATAACATATCCTGATAACCTATCTATCACTGTAACCTTCACCCAAACTGTACCCGACGGTTTGATGATCTAGCATTATTCTTGAGTGTATTTGTCGTTTAACACCACACTCAGCAATACTCCAACTATACTACTCCCTTTTTATGGAGATATTTTTTATCTGTCCATTATACAAACAACTTTTTCTTACGATATGTCGAGTGTATATTTAAATACATTTCAAAAGTTGAGTAGTATATATGATGGCGGCCTGTAAATAGTCAAGTATGGAACAGACAACTCAGTACTTGTGCTAGATACTGTGGGCAATGTTCCACGCATTTTGGATGCGATGACAAGCAGTCAACCAAAACAATGAGCTTGACAACCTCAACCAAATCACTGAGCTCGACCACCTTAATCAAATCTCTGAGCCCGACCACTGCAACCAAATTATTGAGTCTGACCACTTCAACCAAATCACGGAGCTTGACAACCTCAACCAAATCACTGAGCTCGACCACCTTAATCAAATCTCTGATCCCGACCACTGCATCCAAATCATTGAGTCTGACCACTTCAACCAAATCACTGAACTCGCCCACTTCAACCAAATCACTGAGCTCGACCACTTCAACCAAATCACTGAGCTCGACCACTTCAACCAAATCACTGAGCTCGACCACTTCAACCAAACCACTGAGCTCGTCCACTTCAACCAAATCACTGAGCTCGACCACTTCAACCAAATCACTGAGCTCGACCACTTCAACCAAACCACTGAGCTCGACCACTTCAACCAAATCACTGAGCTCGACCACTTCAACCAAATCACTGAGCTCGACCACTTCAACCAAATCACGGAGCTTGACAACCTCAACCAAATCACTGAGCTTGACCACTTCAACCAAATCACTGAGCTCGTCCACTTCAACCAAACCACTGAACTCGCCCACTTCAACCAAATCACTGAGCTCGACCACTTCAACCAAATCACTGAGCTCCACCACTTCAACCAAATCACTGAGCTCCACCACTTCAACCAAATCACTGAGCTCCACCACTTCAACCAAATCACTGAGCTCCACCACTTCAACCAAATCACTGAGCTCGACCACTTCAACCAAATCACGGAGCTTGACAACCTCAACCAAATCACTGAGCTTGACCACCTTAATCAAATCTCTGAGCCCCGACCACCGCAACCAAATCATTGAGTCTGACCACTTCAACCAAACCACTGAACTCGCCCACTTCAACCAAACCACTGAACTCGCCCACTTCAACCAAATCACTGAGCTCGACCACTTCAACCAAACCACTGAGCTCGACCACTTCAACCAAATCACTGAGCTCGACCACTTCAACCAAATCACTGAGCTCGACCACTTCAACCAAATCACTGAGCTCGACCACTTCAACCAAATCACTGAGCTCGACCACTTCAACCAAACCACTGAACTCGCCCACTTCAACCAAATCACTGAACTGGCCCACTTCAACCAAATCACTGAGCTCGACCACTTCAACCAAATCACTGAGCTCGACCACTTCAACCAAATCACTGAGCTCGACCACTTCAACCAAATCACTGAGCTCGACCACTTCAACCAAATCACTGAGCTCCACCACTTCAACCAAATCACTGAGCTCCACCACTTCAACCAAATCACTGAGCTCGACCACTTCAACCAAATCACTGAGCTTGACCACTTCCAACCAAACCACTGAGTTGGACCACCGATCCATTAAGCCTCAGTTTACAGCACGAACTGTAAAAGTAAACTCTTATGCAAGGGTGAACCTTTAACCCGGAATCCCCACTGGATTGTCATGATTGTATTCTCTGTAACGATTGCGATTTGAAATACTTCCAGCTATTTCCTCTTGATGTAAATAATCAAGAAAAATCAATGGGTTTTTTAAACACCAATTTTACATAACTCAACTTGTTTATACCTTGGTTGCTGTAGAAGAGAATAGTACTGGTTTCAAACTCAGGAACCATATCAGAGACGCCGCCCATGATGCCCCAGTATAGGTTGCTTCCGGTGCTGGTAGTCTGCTGCCGGAGATTGGCAGACATGAAGGTACTGGCAGGAGACAGGATGAGGGTGTTGGCTGTCTTGACGCGGTCAAAAATAGACAGGGGACCACTTCGGATGCAGGACGTAATCTTCATTTTTGGACCAAATCTTAAAAAAGCCGATTCTTCAATCATAACCATGATATGTATCACAGGCACATAAAAAATGTAAATATATATATATATAAAATGAATTTAGCTTATACATAAACAACACATATAAATTTAGTCGTCAAAAAATTCTTAAACGTTTTAGTAAATTTAGAGTTGTGTCCCTTAGATGTGTCAGGATCCGCTGAAATAAACATATCAGCCTGTGCCACTCTTCATACCGTGATATAACTAAGGAAACGGCTAAAAAGCCAACTCTTATCGTTCATGCTCCTCTACGAGACACAAAAACGTACAGTCCGAAAGCTTTGCCGGTGTCGCCGTAGATGTCCCCTCCGTAGGACAAGTAGCCAAGCGGGACAGACGCCTCCTCCACAACAAACCCGGGGAAGCCAGCTATTGTTTCATCAACCGTTGGTGCCATTGTGGCATTCGTTTGGGTTAAGTAGGTCTATCGGGAAAAGCAAAGATTCAAACACATTTACACAATATTCAAATGACACAGATTCTGTGAATGCATTAACTATAAATGAAGAACATGCCAAGTTATAAATGTGCATGGGCGGATACAGAGGTGGGTGGGTGGATTGCGCACCCCCGCACACACCCCTTTTTATTTCGAAAAAAATCTTTATTTCTTTCTAAATTACCACCAAAGACAATAAATAGATTTTAATTGTGCACCCCCCCCCCCCCGCCTTTTAAAAAAGTTGTATCCGCCCATGGTGTGTGTTTCTATCTACATATTTACAATATGTTCATGAATTATAAAGTAAGCATGGGCGGTGTGACATTCTAGTGGTTATAGCGTTGGCTAGCTACATCGAAAGCCCGGGTTCGATTTCCCACATTGATACAATGTGTGGAGCCCATTTCGGTTGTTCCCGCCGTGATATTGCTGGAACATAAAGCGGCGTAAAACGCAACTCACTCCCTTAAGTAGAGGAAAGCGGGAAGCCTAAACGACACAACCTGCAGCTGGCACACTAGGGAATACGCTTGTCGTTTAAGCAGTTTCTTTAAGAGAACGTGTATGAAAAGGCCTTATTAACTGTAGTAAAGTCATAAGGATTGCACAAGAGTGAGTGAGTGACTTGAAATTTAACGTCGCATAGGCATTATTTCAGCCATATAGCGCAAGACCAAGTAAATATGTTTGAGTCATTTATGTAAAGTAAAATTTAAAAACCAGTCATGGAAGATATTTGAGCATAACAATATCATTTATACAGTTTTCAAAGACGGGCAAGGCGCCAACAGTAACCAGTGCGTGTCCACCTCGCTGAGAATCACGGAGACTTACACTACCCCCGCTTCCCGCATGATATCCAAAAGGAGATTTCATAAGAAGGGAGCTCAAACAAACCCAATACTCTTAACGTTTTTTTCTTTCAAGAAATTAATTTGGAAACCATGAATGTTGACAACTAAAAGCCACAGCATCTTCAGTCATTAACAAGCGGCAACAAGAAAGTCAAACCTGTTTAAAGAGCAGAAATTGTTCAGGAGGATTGTTATATGAGAAGATACTAGGGTCTTGCGTGTAGAAGTAAATGCTGGCTAAGAAGCGACACGTGTCGGCTTGGTAGAGGAAGCTAGTGGACTGCCATTTCCCGATGAAGTCGGTACCAGATGTTTCAGTGGTCTGTAGAAGCTTCAAGGAGCCATCTACGGTGCTGTAAATCTGCCCGTTGACTCTGACGAAAGTCGGTGCGCTTTTGAGCCAGATATTTCCCTGGACGGCGATGCTGTAACTACCGTTGGTGTTGACGGTGACGGTGAAGCTATCACCACCACCCTGTGTACTAGCTGAACAATTGCAGTTATGTATGGACACTTATTCAAATTATGTTTGCATGGGATGTTCATTATGTGGAATTTTACATAAGAAAGAAACATTATATGCACTTAAACCCGACCAAGTCCTGTTCATTGTGAATTTGAGAATGCTGGTCCTTCAATTGATTGTCTGGTCAATACTCGATTGTTTAAAGGCCAGCGTCGGATGACAGAGTGCTGCTGTCCGTCGTGAGGCAAGAAACACATGCTTGACGAGTTCTACCGCTAGGACAGGACACGCTTACTTTTTCCACTAACACCTGGTGTCATCACTTCAATGAGGGATACATTCACTTCATATCCACCATAATAAGGTAACCACTCTTGGTATTAATTCCAAATCTCAAAATTACTATATAAGCAACCCTTGAACCACCCTGGGTTGCAGGGGCGGTCGGGTAGCCTAGTGGTTAAAGCGTTCGCTCGTCACGCCGAAAACCCGGGTTCGATTCCCGACATAGGTACAATGTGTGAAGTGTGAAATGCCCATTTTTCTGGTGTCCCCCACCGTGATATTGCTGTAATATTTCACCCACTCATTCACTCCTGGGTGGCACCACCACTTCCGTTTCCCCTTTCGGAAACACATTAAATGGCCTGCCGGCCCGTGTGCGACATACGCTTGCAGTCGGAAAGCTCAAGTAAACACTCCAATATAAGTAAGCAAGTAAGCTACTCATGACAAAGAATGACGGATTATCTGTCCCAGTGGAAATCTATGTTGATTTAAATCTAATTTCACTTTGGACAGATTTCTGTCATTCCTTGTCACTCGTAAATTATTGTATATATCATAATGTTTTCACCAATGTTAAATCAAGAGTTCCATTCATTAGCTGGCTCGAGAGGTAAAATTGCATTATAATTAAGACTGTGTACCTGTTCATACCCTATAAATTACTTATGTGCAGACGAATGACGAAATCAGAACGGTAATAAGAAATAAAACGTCGACGCCAGAAAATATTCGGTCTCCATTATCCCCCGAAGCAGAATGGATCACTGAACACGTTTTGATTAAGCATGGCTTGAAATGAACTTTCAGTAGTTAACTTAAACACTTTGTGTGGTGTGACATACACATTAGCTGAACTATACTGCAATAAAATACAACTGCAACACACCAACCTCCCAAGAAGCACCACAAAGGCGAGAAGAAAACCGACATCCACCTCCATCACTGACACCTACAACAGTGGTACGAGATCAGCTGATCTTTACACCCGTCGGCATTATCTTCGCCTTGTTCTCGACCTTGACCCAAGGAGGGGATAGCCTAAAGTGGGGCCGGGCCAGGACAGCGGGTAATACTAAAAATGGATTGCAGAATAATAAAACGAAACGTGCATATCAAGGCAGATCTCAATTGTCCAGAAACGTATAGTCTTGCGCATTTAATTGAGTTTGAATCAAAATGCATCTTCAGAAATGTAATAAACTGATAATTATGACTACATGCCGAGAGACCTCGTAGAAAGGTTAGTGTCTTGACTGTCTCTTTTCTTTGATGAGTAAGTTTCTCACCGACCTTAGCGTGTAGGGGTGTGATGTCCGGGGCAGGAAACCCTTTTGAACTCTTTTGACAACTCTTGGGTTGGGTCCGACTTGGCCCGGGCTGTCAATATCTACTTTGAACACAAATACTTGTACCTATCTTCAAATGTGTTTACATCTATAGATTAGTGTTATATCGACCTATATACTACTTTAAAATGTCACAGTGTATCGCATTTAAAGAAAACGGGTCCGTTAAAGTCAAACACTTTTACTGTATTTTCTTAAGACAATCTCTGTCAGAAGTATTCGGTCCGACTTGGCCCGGGCTGTCAAACACAAGTCAAACACTTTTGACAGAGCCTATGTTGAGAATGTCGAGGGAAACGGGATTCACTTTTAACACCTTGTTTTCTTTAAATAGTGCGATCTAAGACACAATAAAGTGGTATATAGGAAGATATAATACAAATCTATAGATTTAAAAAAATTTGATGATACATCTGTGTGTTTAAAAGTGATTTTGACAGCCCGGGTCAAGTCGGACCGAACACTTGTGAGATTGTTGAGAGTATGAGGAGAAGAGATCGACTTTAACTAACGTGTCTGCTTTAAACACGATGAACAGTGACATTATTAAGTGGTATTTACTTAGACATATTACTATCCTATAAATGTAAACGCTTTGCCGACAGATTGAAATTTGTATCACGACAGCTAGAAGTATTTGATACGTTTCACATCCTATTTCGCTTAACGATTGCTCTTTTACATGTTACCTAGATCAGCGACGCTTACACATAGCTCCACTTTCTGGGTTTCAAGCGATTTACTCTGAATCACTTAATTATGGTGCACATTTTTGGTTTGTGATTGTTCATTAATGTCATGTGTGTATGTTGCATCCATAATATGTAGGTATGATCGCCGATAATGGAGCAATTAGCCAATAACACTTTTAGGCAATCCCCGAAAGGAGTACTTCAAGTAGCTTTCCTACCAATAATCTCTTGATAACTCATAGGAACTGTTCAAAGAAAGTTAATATAATATAAATAAAATAAGAACACATAAATCTATTATCGGGTAATTGTGAAGATATTGTTCTGGATCCAATGACTGGCACTAGCAATTGCTCCACCACCCTTGGAACCATCTGTAAATATAAATTAATAAGTGTCCGAAGTGTTTCTTAATTGATTGTATTCTTGTTGGTAATTTAGTTTATTAGTATCTGATTTCTTTAATTTGGTTAAGGTAGGTTCTACATCTGGCTTTACCATTTGCCAAGGAGGCGATGAAAACAGTTGAGAGGGAGCTATATCTTGCAGTTTTAGTTAAGAAGCAGATATGGCAGACTGGATTCTGATTCCGAGTGGTGGAAAAAGAGAAAATAAATATCTTCGTAAAGAGGATTAAAGACGCAATTAAAAGCTTTATTTGACTGATAAGAATACGATTTAGTGATGTAGTGTAAAGATAATTTCATACAGCGTTGTTTAAGAGAATGTTCATTCGCTTCGACTGTGGATGGGAGAAGTTCTAAAGGCTTCAGGGGGCACGGGTGGCCCAGTCGTCCAAGGCGCTGCGATTTGCTGTGCAGAGTTGCGTCCCTTAGGCGTGCCAGAAACCTAAGATTGTGGGTTCGAATCCCGGTTCGCCCCGATTATGTTTCTAGGTTTGTCAGCACCATACCCGTGCTCGTGGGTTTCACTGAAGTGGTAAACGTCTGAGACCTGCATCACTTCGGGCTTTCCTCCCACATTAAGCTGACACGCCGTGATATGACTGGAATACTGTTAAAAGCGGCGTTAAACCCAACTTAAAGGCTTCAAGGCAAAACCACAGGCCCAGATGATGGATAGTATCTAAATTTAGTTCTTTTTAGATTGCTTTTGCAGGCTCCACCATAGACGATGGAGCCGTAATCGGATCATGACCGGTACAAATGTAAGAGGGTTGTTTGATCCCAACCCCACTTAGAATTAGAAACTACTTTCAATAAATCGAGTGTCTTTAAGGTATCTAATATGTGGAAGGAATGATAAATGGTTCACGAAAATAAGACCCAAGAACTTGGCCTCTTTTACAACATTGATAGGGGTGCCATGTGGCATATATTTTCTGCAGAAATGTAGACAGTTAGTTTTTTATTTAGAAAATGTGAACCCGTTTTCGAGAGACCATTTATATATTTTATTGAGACAGATTTGTAACTGCCTCTCTATTGTATGCATATTGTTTCCACGACAAGAAACATTGACATCGTCCATGAAAAGTGATCCATCTACTGAAATACTTAAAACCTTTGAAAGACTATTCATTGTTGTATTAAATAAAGTAACAGACAAAATAATGCCCTGCGAGGTAAACGACTTCTCAAACCAAAGTCATGTAAATCCTTTAAAACGCCATGCCGCCCCCGAACCGATCTTCTTCCATGACACAATGATTGACGTAACGTTCACCTCGACGTCGGTACACTCGAATCCGTCCATCGCTGTGGCTGAGGTAAAAACGAGACTCGTCAGTGAATAGAACTTGTCCCCACTGCATGACCGTCCAGTGTAGACGCTGTCTGCACCACCACAGACGTGCTTGGCGGTGGTTTTCTGTCAAAATGGGACGTCTGGCGGGTCTTCTGGCGACAATCCCTGCACATCTGAGGCGACGACGTATGGTTTGTGAAGATATTCGTCGAAGGCTAGGCACGCTTCTTGCAGTCACTGTTGCTGGCTAGGATCGATTTCGTTGGTGGCTTGTTCGAATAAAAATAATAATAATAATAATTGATTTGTAAAGCGCCTAATATCCATCGACAGTTGCTCACTGGTGCTGTGACAAGGTTAAAAAGTAATATCTATGTACATATGCCAACAATAAGGAGATCTATTGAAAAGCTGAGCTGAAGAAGTGGGTTTTGAGGAGAGATTTAAATGTTTCCTTAGAAGCAGAGTTTCTCAGATTCAAAGGCAAAGCGTTCCATAACTGTGGACTGCAAAAGGAGAAGGCACGGTCAGACATAGCAGAAGTAGACAGAGGCTGATACAGTAGAGTTCCATCAGAGGATCGGAGAGCACGCTCTGGAGTGTACAGAGATATAAGATCTTTGAGATAGTCTGGATAGTCGCTATTGTTGAGGCAGTCGTGAGTGATGGTACATATCTTATAGTGTATACGAAAGGAGACTGGAAGCCAGTGTAGTGCTTTGAGGACAGGACTGATGTGATTGGATCTTGGAACTTTAGAGATGAATCTAGCCGCAGAGTTCTTAATGCGTTGTAGCTTTGATATGGCTTTCATGGGAAGATTAGCATACAATGCATTGCAGTAATCCAGTTTGGAGGTCACAAGACATTGCATCAACAATTTAACTGTTGGAGTATCAAGTAGGTGGCGGACTTTACTGATGTTATAGATGCTATGGTAGCATGCTCTGCTAGTTAGTGAAATATGAGTGTCCATGGCCATTGTTGAATCAAAGGTGATTCCCAGATTACGGGCACTGGCAGTTGGGTACACAGTGGTATCACCAATATGAAGGTATACAGAGTCAGGGTGAAGCTTTCTGACTTGCTGTCGTGAACCAAGGATTAAAAACTCAGTCTTCTCTTCATTGAGTTTGAGATAATTGAAGCTCATCCAGGATCGTATGTCATCAATACAGCGCTCAAGGGCGGCGAGGTTCAGAGACAGTTCGGAAGTTTTAAAGGAAATGTAGATCTGGTTATTCTCCGCATAGAGATGGAAGTTAAGAGCATGTTTCTGGATGATATCTCCAATTGGCAGGATGTAAATTGTGAATAGCAGAGTTCCAAGGACTGAACCCTGTGGTACACCATATTGACTTTTGCATGTTGTAGAATGACGATCATGGATCTTAACAGACATGGTCCGGTCAGACAGGTAGGACTGGACCCACTGGAGAGCTGTACCCCGAATGCCAAGTCGTGTGTTGAGTCTGTGTAATAAGATTGCATGATCAATAGTATCAAAAGCAGATGAGAGGTCAAGGAGAACAAGAAGAGTGATTTTACGCTGCCCAAAAGATGTCAGGATGTCGTTGTGGACCCGGACGAGTGCTGTCTCAGTACTGTGACTTGACTTGTATGCAGACTGGAATTTTTCACCGAGATTGTTTTGTTTCATATGATGTTGTAGCTCCACAGCGACAGTTGTCTTGTCGATTATTGTTACGCGTGTCCGGCCACTCCGAGGATGGTCTCTGACTGCATTCGTCTGTTGCCAACGTTGCCATAAACACCAAATGGTCTTTCTGTGGACGTTAAATTGTCTTGCAACATCACGTTGACTCGATCCTGCTTCAAAATACAAATGGGTCGCAGACGCTCATCTTTGGACAGGCATGGCATTTCGTAATGTTGAATAATTGCGTAATTTTGTTTTTTTTCTGAGTGGTTGTTGTCAGCACGATGCTAAACAATGCATATGGAATCCCGTTAACACATATGTTTTTATACCCATTCTTGGGTAGTGAAATGCATCGGGCTTGCATAAAAGTTAACTTTTGCATGGAGTGCATGCTTTTCTGTAACACTTACGTTTTTGTGACATGATTCCATACATGTACTACAATATTGAAAACCAAACTTTACTTGTTTGAAAAATACACTAAATTATTGGTGTCACAGGAACTTTTGTTGTTGAGTATATATGGAGAAAAAGTACATCCGACACTTGCCTTGATAGAATTAGAATAATCTTTATAGTTTTCAATCTCAGTTGTAATTAATTATTATCAGTTCAACTTACAAGCTTTTTTTTGCAATATACTGATAAAATAGAACAAGCTTATCAGTTGAAACGTGCGGTTTAAATGTTTACATCCAAACGCTTGTAACGCCCCGGTGACAGGCTAAACAAACGGCTGGGTCTAAAGATTGTGTGAAGCAAGCACCTAATTCATGCAACATTTTTCTTTTGTACATCCTTTTTACTATATTTACTATTCATCTTTCATCTTATTTCCTAAAAGATTCTAAAAGTACAAATTGATAATGTACCCATCGTTTATGTCTTTACACGGGTGACACATCTCACTGCCAGTCATGAAGTATCTTGACTGGCGACACTACGACGGCGATGGGGCGAGCTATGACGTCACTGTGACGTGTCTGGTTAGGAGCATGGCATAGTTTGGCGCTCGACTGTTTGTGCTGATCAAACGCTAGTGGCGATACTAGGCCTACTGCAGCTAAAACCTTGCCATCCCTCCTGTGAATGAGTGAGTGAGTGAGTCAGCATGCTTTATTTACTCGACAGAATGTGAGAGTGTGAGTGAGTGAGTGAGTGAGTGAGTCAACATGCTTCATCTACTAGATATTTCCCTGGACGATGCAGTTTCACCGTCTAGACAGAATGTGTGTGAGTGAGTGATAGAGTGAGTGAGTGAGCATGCTTCATTTACTAGATATTTCCATAGAGATGCAGTTTCACCGTCTAGACAGTGAGTGAGTGAGCATTAGACAGAATGTGAGTGAGTGAGTGATCGAGTGAGTGAGTGAGCATGCTTCATTTACTAGATATTTCCCTAGACGACGAGTTTCACCGTCTAGACAGTGAGTGAGTGAGTAAATGAGCATGCCTCGTTGGTTGTGCTTCTCTAAACAGTTAGCAGTGCCACTGTTGGTTGTACTTCACAAAACAGTCAGTAATGAAATGTGTGTTTTCGTCTTCAGTAAAAAAATTTCATAAGATAAACATCCTTCAAGACAGTTGTGACACGTGGAATCTCTTATCCCTCAAATCATCGCCCCGTATCCCCCGTGCTACCTCCTCCAACCCCAACCCCTCTCTCTCTCTCTCGCTCTCTCTCTCTCTCTCTCTCTCTCTCTCTCTCTCTCTCTCTCTCTCTCACACACACACACCCACACACACACACAAACACACACGCGCGCGCCCTTTATCGCCCGCGAAACAACAAACTCGCAGCATATGCAGACCATTTATTGGTTACGAAATAACATTTAGTGCAGCTATTTCATCCCCTCCCTGCATGAATTTCATTTCTGGGCGGCTGGGCGAAGCTGTTCTGTAACAGAACGGAGACCAGCCATCATCTTCTGTAAGATAGCACTGACTGCATCAGGGGAGCCAATCTGGAAGATGTTGGAAGGTCTCGAAGCAATTAGGTGGATTGTGGAATTGGCATCTACTTCTGAGATAGCAACAACAAATACCTCAGCTTTGGCTTTCAGATAACCAATACTGGCAGCAATGGCCTCCCGGTCCTCACTTGTGGTGTACCCATCGGTAAACATGATGACCTTGTTGTCAGCGTCATTGCGGTCGCCATTGAAAATTGTACTTGTAGCCAGCTTGAGGGCATCGCCAATGTTCGTAGAGGGACCCTCTTCGTATGTCTGCTGCTGGAGAGCTGCCAGAACACCCGACTTGTTGTTGCTATATTCATTGAATTTGAATACCACTCTAGCGTTTGAAGAAAACGCTATCAATGCAACGTTAGCAGCATCACGGCCTATGGTGGTCGAATTTACCATACTCTCTTGGAATTGTTTCATTTCGTCAAAGTTGGGTTTGCCGATGGAGCGCGACACATCTTCTACAATCAGGATGTCTAGCTTCCGGTCACTGGAGACTGGAACACAAACGTGCAATATGTAGAGATTGTTCCTAGTCTGTAGATGAAGGAACTTTGTTGTTTGTTACAGTATTACACATGTATAGATATTGGGCATTTTAGTTTAGTTTTAGTTTATGATTATTATTGACACTAAATGTATTGGGCATCTTCCACATATGCTGCTGCTGCGACTATCACTACTTCTACTACCAAAAGAAGTTCTCAGTTGTGAAGAGTGTACTTCCTATGACTAGTGTTACTGAAATACTGTTCATAGAGGCGACAATTGTGAAAGTTGTTTTTAATTGTGATAATCAGGGCATGGTCTTCATGACAGTTTTAGAAGGGTGGAAATCAGTGTCTGCACGCCATGACACTTTTGTGTGATGATCAGTGTGTGAACACGATGAAGGTTTTTGAAGGTTGGTAATCAGTGCCTGGACGCAATGGCTGTTTGTAAAGGCTGGTAATTAGTGTGTGAACGCCATAACAGTTTGTAAAGGGTGATACTCAGATTGTGGTCGCTATGACACCTTCAAAGGGGTGAAAATCAGGTTATGGTTTCCATAACAGGAGGAATGACGGAAAATATTGGTATCCTCGTCATGACAGTTTCAATGGGCTGAACATCAGGATATATCCGCCATGATAGTTCTTCGTGTTTCAAAATCAGTGGGTGGTCGCTGTGAGAGTTTAAAAAGGGTAAACATTAAGGTGTGGACGCTAAAACAGTTTTGTGGAGGATAGGGTAGGAGGGGATCAGAGTGTGGACAACATGACAGTTCTGAAAGGGTATCCACCTGGGTATGGTTGCTATCAGAGTTTTGAATGGGTGCACATCTCGGTCTGGACGCCAAAACAGTTTTCAGGTGGTGAAAATCAGAGTGTAGACAACGTGACACTTTCGAAGGATTGAAAATCAGGTAGTGGTCGCAATAACAATTTCAAAGATGCGAAATTCTGAATGTAGCTACCAGGATAGCTTTGAAGGGGTCAGAATCAGGGTATTGTCTCTATCACAGTTTCGAGTTCTTGAAAATCAAGAGATGGACGCCAAAACAGTTTTGAAGGGGTGCAAATAAGAATTATCCGTTTGCTGTGAGAGTTTTCGCAGGGATGTGGATCAGGGCTTGGTCACCAGGAAAGTTTCGAATCGGTGGAAATCAAGATATGGACGTAAATAATCGTTTTGAGAAGGTGAAGATCAGGGTGCGTATAACAGGACGTTTTGAAGGGGTGAAAATCAGTGGATGGTTTCCATGACAACGAATGTTTGCAAATCTTGATGTGGTCGCCGAATGAGTAAAAAGTCAAGGTACGGTCACCAATACAGTTATTTGAAGGTGTAAACGTAAAGATGTGTTGCCATGGCAGTTTGTAAAGGGTGGTAGTTCGTTTGAGAACGCCATGGCAGTTCTTAAAGCGTGATAATCAGGGTGTGAACGCCACGACAGCCTTTAAAAAGTCATAATCATGCTGTGGTCGCTATGAGGGGTGAAAATCAGGGCATGGTTTCATAATAGTTCCGAATAATGGAAAATAAGGCATCAACGGGCGGAAATTCAGGATATGATCGCAATGATAGTTCCCAAAGGATGAACCTCATGGTGTAGCTGCTATGACAGTTTCGAAGTGGCTATAATCAGAGTGTGAACGCCATGACAGCTTTTAAATGGTGATATTCAAGCTGGAATATTGCTGAGTGCTGTGTCATACAGCAAACAAACAAAAAGAACCCGACACGCCGTCATGTAGCTAAAAAACTCTTAACAGATGCGTTGAAGCGAACTCATGCCATCATGGCCACTTTGAAACCTACAGTGTACCTGTACAGTTCACACCCGAAAAACGAGGCGGACAGGCACAGCTGTAGCCGTTCCACTTCTCCGTGCATGTTCCCCCATTAGCACAAGGTTCCAGTTTATTACAGGGATCACTTTCCTCTGCAAAATGAAATATGAAGCTTAATTAGTTTCCAGAAAGTGTTTTTTTAAATACGAATGAAAGAGCCAAAGACAGCATCTATGCAAATGCATAAAAGTTTTTTGAAGGTTGCTAATCAGTATCTGAATGCAATGACAGTTTTTTTCATTGTAATAATCAAGGTGTGGTTTTAAAGTGTGATAATCAGAATGTGGTTGCCATGCCAGTTTTTGAAGATGGTTATCAGTGTGTAAACGACATGACAGTTTGTAAAGGGTAATAAGCAGGTGTGGTCGCCTTGCCAGTTTTTTAAATTGTGATAATCAGAATGTGGTCGCCATGCCAGTTTTTAAAGATGGTTATCAGTGTGTAAACGACATGACAGTTTGTAAAGGGCGATAAGCAGGTGTGGTCGCCTTGCCAGCTTTTTAAATTGTGATAATCAGAATGTGGTCGCCATGCCAGTTTTTAAAGATGGTTATCAGTGTGTAAACGACATGACAGTTTGTAAAGGGTGATAAGCAGGTGTGGTCGCCATACAGGTTTTTATAGTGTGATAATCAGGATGGTAATCATTGAGTGAACGCCATGATAGTTTCCTTCATTGTTATAATAAGATTGTGATTAGTACCATGCCATTTTTTAAAGTTAGATAATCAGGTTGGGTCACTTTGACAGTTTCGAAGTGGTGTAAATCAGGTTGTGGTGGCCTTAACAGTCCCAAATATGGGCAAATCAGGGTATGCCGCTTTGAATGTGTCGAATTGGTGCAAATCAGGATATGGTCGTTATGAATGTTTCGAATGGGTGCAAATCAGGATAAGGTGATAAGGATAAGGTCATTGCGTGGTCATCATAACAGTTTCGCAGGACTAGAAATCAGGATGAAGTCGCAATGACAATTTCAAAGGTGCGAAAATCACAATGTGGTTACAATGAGAGCTTTGAAGGGGTGCAAATCAGAATGTGGCAACCAGGATAGTTTTGAAGGGCTCAGAATCAGGGTATTGTCTCGATGACAGTTCCGATTGCTTGAAAATCAAGGCATGGACGCCAAAACAGTTTTGAAGGGGTGAAAATCAGTGTCCGGTCACTGTGAGAGTTTCGAAAGGGTGAGAATCAGGGCGTGGTCGCCATAAAAGTTGTGAATGGGTGGAAATCAACATATGGACGCAAAAAGAATGAGGATGTGAAGATCAGGTATGCACAACATGACATTTCGAAGGGGTGAAAGTCAAGATATTGTCGCTGTGACAGTCTCAAAATTCTGGTAGGTCTCTTATACAGGGTGTGGTTGACATTACAAATTCGATGTTTTGAAAATCAGTGTGTGGTCACCATGACAGTTTTGCAGGGGTTTAACTCACGATGTGGTTGTAATTGACAATTGCAAAGGGAGACAATCATGTAGTGGTCGTTATGACAGTTTCAAAGGGGTGAAAAATAATTATTTGGACACCATGACGCTGTGGGGGATTAAAATCAGGGTGTAGTTGCCATGACAGTTTCGAATCTTTGAAAATCAAAAGAGTTCTGAGGGGGTGAAAATCAGGGTGTGGTCGCTGTGACAGTTAAGTGGGCTGGAAATCAGGGTGTGGTCACTATGTATGTTTGGTCATGTGAAAATCAGGATGTGGTTAGCTATGACAGTGTAGATTGGGTGAGAATCAGGGTGTGGTCACGATGACAGTTTAGAGGGAATACGAATCAGGGTGTGGTCACCATGTGAGTTTGGAGGGGGTGAGAATCACGGTTTTGTTGCTATGACAGTTTAGAGGGGCTAGCATCAGGATGTGATTGCCATGACAGTTTCAAAGTGGTCAAAGTCAGGCTGTGGTCACTGTGACAGTTTCCAGGCGCCAAGGTGAGGTGAGGTGAGGTGGAATAGGGTTTAACGTCGCGTCCAAGATTTTTGCACTTATATAGCGACGTGCATGTACATGTGTGTGTTTGTGTGGCTGCTTTTACTAGTCCGGACTGATGCCGATTTATAGTGCTAGCTCACCAAGATACCATGCCGCAGTTTACCATGAATACACCACTCAGACAAAGTATACTGACTCCGAGCCGACCAGTCCTAGTTTTAGCCCCTTAATGCCGAGCGCCAGACAGGGTAACAACAAGTACCATCTTTTAACGTCTTTTGGTATGACGCGGCCGGCGATCGAACCCCGGACCTTCCGCTCTCCGGACGGACGCTCTAGCACTAGACCACGGAGGCGGTCTTCAGGGGCCAAGAATCAGGGCGCCATTGCCATGACAATGAGAATCAGGGTGTGATTGCCCAGTGATGATAGAGTGAGAATAGAACTGTGGTCACTATGACAGTTTAAGGGGGGAGGGGTGGTGGTGTGTGTGTGTGTGGTGGTGGTGGTGGTGGGGGGGGGGGGGGGGTCACTATGACAGTTTAAGCGGGTGGGGTGGGGGAACAGGGTGTGGTCATGTTGATCACGATGACAGTTTTAGAGGGGAGAGCTTCAGATTGTGGTCGCTATGGCAGTTTCGAGGGGTGAGAATCAGGGTGTGGTCACTATAACGCAAATGACGCATGATAAATGAAGTTTCTGTTTCTGTATTCTCCATTAACTACACTTGTTGATGTCATTTATGTACTATCCAACGAGTATATGTCACAATTCAAAGTAACGTAGGACTCAAATACTTACCAAAGCAATATCCTGATTCACTAACGCTCGTGTTGAATTTATATATTTCTCTATCACCACACATCCTCGTCTCGATGGCATGTGACTTGGCACATTTGTCATGCTTCTCCCTAAGACACACTACAGACGTGTTTCCACTTTTAGCTGGAAACAAAAGATTTAGTTGGTCAATATATTTTAGAACTAACTGAAATTAAACTGCATGTGATGTCAGTAAAGCAGCCATAATTCTCAATTAAAATAAAACACTCAAACAAACTGACGTCCTAAAGAATCTTTACCAGAGTTTGAAATCATTCTTGCTCAAAATCAACAAAACATACATGCATGATATCAAGTGTATTGAGAAGATCAATATATCAACATAATCAACACGGAAAATGACAATCATACCGCCACCGAGAATGACGTCAGAGCCCACCAAAGTTGGGTGTGGTACAAAACTCGAGCTTTCAGAATCATGGACAATAGACAGAGTACATAAACGATCACTCACGTTCAATAACAAGTCATCAGTAGCGTGTTTGACCACCTAATGCCTCTGTACAGGCAAAAACTCTACGACGAACAGAAACGTCAGTCGTCTGAAGAGGTCACGTGGGATTTGACGCCATCCTTCTTGGAGGGCCAAGATCAGATCTTGCCGGTTGGCTGGAGAGTGTGGTCGTTGTCGAACAAGACGATCCATCAAATCCCAGATGTGTTCTAGGGGGACATGTCGGGTGAGGGTGATGGCCACGGTAGGCCGTTGACGTTGTTGGCTGCGAGGAAGTTAGTGACAATTCTGGCTGTATGGGCTCTAGCGTTGTCATGCTGATAAATGACACCACGTGGCTGCTGTTGGAAAAATGGTAGGACAACTGGACGAAGAATGTTATCCATGTAACGCTGAGCTGTCAAGTTTCCGTCAACGATGACCAGCGGTGTCCTCTCCTGCCCACAGATCCCTCCCCACACCATGACACTCCCTCCACAATATGATACGACCTCCTGCACGCAACACGCCGCCGTTCGTTCACCCCTTCGGCGGTAAACATGTTGTCTTCCATCTGCCCTAAACATACAGAATCAACTGCCAGTCACGTCGTTGCCAACGTCGTACAGTCCGGGCCGGTCCTCTGTATGGTCTAAAAGCCCTGATTCCGTGAGCCCTGAGTCTCCTGGCCACTGTCTGTCGACTAACCCTGTGACCTAAGGCATTTGTCGCCGATGACGCCACTGTCAGGAAGCGATTTTGTAGGTGCAAGGTACGCAAGAACAGGTCATCATAGGGCGTGGTCACCCTGGGTCTGCCTGTTTTGGCCTGTCAGCGGTCCGCCCTGTCTGTCTGTAACGTTGCATCAAGATTGTAACGGCAACATGGGAGCAACCGAAGGTTCGTGCAATATGGGCGTGGGTGGCTCCCATCTGTACCATACCCAAGGTTCGTTCACGTTGTTCGACTGTGAGTCGTGGCATTTCTGTTGTGTTTTTTTATCACTGTGGATGTCTGACTTGCCGTTGCAATAGTTTTATACCCTTACCCCAAGTGCATTTGCAGTTGTCCGTGGCGCACGTGTTTTTCACTTTTTCGCGTGTTATCTCGCAAACAAGTAACAGACGATTAACATTTTCTGCATACACTATTGTTGTATTTCGTTTATGTGTTTTAGATAGACTTCATAAAAAAAACCATTATACTTTGTCTGAAATTTATATTTTCAGTTGGTAAAGTTTCTTTTGGACGTCAGTTTATATTGATGAAATACAGAAAGCCATGTAATGGTGTCCTGATAATGTTACTACAGTGAAGGCAGATAACACAAAACACCACACACTAAAACACATCAACACCAACAAAAATCAGCACACTTCGCCATACGTCAACATGCATCACATACTGAACCACGCGTCAACACACATCAGACACATAAACACACATCAACGCGCATCAACATACATCAACACAAACAACACACAACATCAAACACATCAACACCCACCAACACACATTACCACACACTACCCTCACACATCAACATATACACCTGGAACTTAATTAAGCGCCACCCATATTTATATCAATGAGTCAACCTTGTTGCAACATACCGAAAATTTCCTTTTACATACGTGTGTCTAGTGTTGTTCACTGCTTAAAAGGGACGCTACTCACAGAGAAAACATGAGTTTGAAGCATACTGATGAATTTTATTTTCAAATAGTGACATTTTCGAAAAATACGTAATTTGCACCAAAAACAAAGTGAAAATTACTTTTGTCACACAGCGGTTACTGAAATGGTTGCATCAAATTTGAATCAGTGCAATCCTGGAACAATGTCTAAAGAAGCCCAAAACACAGTATATGTCAATATTTGGTGTATCCTCCTTGTGCACGAGTGACGTCAGCCAAACGCTTCCTCATTCCCTGAATCAAACGTTGAACTTGACGTTGATGTATTCTAGCCCACTCCTCATGCAAAGCAGCATCCAGTTCACGTAAATTTTGGACAGGTGGGTCTCTTTCTCGAAATTGACGGCCTAAAATGTCCCAAAGATGCTCTATGGGATTGAGATCAGGACTTCGTGCTGGCCAAGGAAACGTCTCAATCGCATTCTGACGTAAACATTCGCGGACAGCACGTGATCTGTGAGGTCGGGCGTTGTCATCCATGAATATCGGTCTTGTGGCCAATGGATGGTTATCAAAATGGGGAATAACTGCCGTCTCCAAGATGTCATGCTGATATCGAGGTCCGTTAAGCGTGCCATGCACACTGATCAAGTCCAGTTTACATGAGAAAGATACACAACCCCACACCATTACGGACCCACCACAAAAAGGAATGGTTTCAAGGATGTTGCGTTCGGCCATGGCTTTATTCGGCTGCCTCCAGACACGTGTACGCCCGTCCACCATGTGCAAAAGGAACCGGCTTTCATCAGAAAAATGAACTCTCCTCCATGAAGGAATGTTCTAATTCTGACGTTGAGTTGACCACGCCAAACGAGCTCGTCTGTGTTCCTGTGTTAACAGTGGACGTTTGATTGGTCTTCTGGCTCTATACCCCGCTGCCTTCAAACGATTTCGGACGGTTCTGGTTGAAATTGCTCGGCTACCTAGCCACTGTGATCTTAAAACTGTAGCGTTGTCAAACGGACGTTGCCTAACAAGCCGTAATAACCCTGCATCTTCCCGTCTGGATGTCTTTCGAGGCTGACCTGGCCGTGGTCTATCATTCACTTCATTTGTTGCACGGTATTTTTGCACTAACCTTGCAATTACGGAATGGTGACGTCCAAGTTGCCGTCCAATTTCCCTAAAAGGCAATCCTGCCATCTTAATGCTTCTGACAGTCTACGACGTGGTATCATGGTGTTTTACAACGATCAGACAGTCTTTGTCAAGAAATGTGTACCTTTCAAGGTGTGCAAAGGTAAAAACCCATACTTGATTTCAGAAAATTCAAGGGTATTGCTCTTCACGTGCAGTGCATTCTACAACAATCGCGTTGATCGTGGCATGTCAGTGTGATGGTGTGGGGAAAGGGACATATTGTCTAATAAATAATCGTTGTCTGCTTATTTTCGGTATTCATAATTATGTGTCATATTTAGTTCGGTGCCGCTTAATTAAGTTCTAGGTGTACATCTACACACTACACCACATCACTACACACCAACACACATCAACACACATCGCAACACATCAACACCAATAAACACACATCAGCACACACCTACACACACTAACATACATCAACACTCTACAACACATCAACACATATCACAACATATCAACATCCATCAACACCCATAAAAACACGTCACAACACATGAACACACATCACCAAACACTAACACAAACTAACACACATCAACACATATCAACACAAGATGGCGGACAGGGTAGTCGACTCACTCATGTGTCTGAAGTGAAAGTGTATTTCAAAGAGAATTTGAGGTCAGTGATATATAAACTATTGAAATACAACGATGGGAATGTGTCTGGAACAATATCGGGTGGCTGTAGGAGGATTTGCTACAGTCATCATCAAGATATTGACGAGAAAAGCAAATAAGGCCAGACGTGGACGCATCCCTCGTTTATACGCGCTGTTTAGTATACACACCCGCTTGGTTGTGCTGAACCTCATTCTCATACTTTTACTGATGGGAGGTGTCGAACCCAACCCAGGTCCGGAATCTAATGATGGCGTACAAACTAGATCTACTGCTGGTGGTAAAGGTGAAGAGAAGCAACTAACATTATCCTCAAAGGCAAGTGAAAAAACTTTACAAACTGTTCATTGGATGAACTGAGAGGAGTGTCATGTAAGATAGACAAAATTCAGCCTTCTAATGATGATATGAATCTGAAACTTCAGACTGTTGTGAGTACACTGAATGTGGTTTTAGAGCAGATTTCTGAGACTAATAACCGATGTCAAACCCTAGAAGAGGAAAATTTTCGTTTGAAAGATCAGATCAAAGCAATGGATGACAAACTTGATTACCTTGAGAATATGAGCAGGCGTAACAATCTGATATTTCACGGTGTACCGAGGTGTAAGAAACAGAGTCATCAACTGATTGTAAACTGATTGTAAAAGATGTCCTTAGGAACGACCTGCAGTTATAAGATGATGTAAATATTCAAAGGGCACATCGCATTATAAAGGGGAAGGCTATTATTGTTAAGCTAGCAGACGACAAGGACAAACACGCTATTCTGAGGGCATCTAAAGCTCTCAAGGACACTGGTATGTTTATTACTGAGGACTTCTCCCGATTGGTGCGACAGAAGAGAAAGAAACTTCTCCCGAAGATGTTTCAGGCGCGTGAATCAGGTTTGAAGGCATTTTTGCGGTTTGATAAGCTGTATACTGAGGATAATATTTATTCCTATGACCTGGGGTTAGACTGTGTCACAACTGTCAAATCAGGTCACAAGCCAGGACTTTCACGTGCAGTGAGTGCGTCAGATGATGTCATCAGCTCGCCCGGCATAAGCTAGGAAGATGGCCCGGTCCACCAGTTGCCGCCAGAGATTAATGCGAGTACGTGGTTTGAAATTGTAACATGGGATGTTCGTGGTTTGAAACAGAAACAAGCTGACTCTGACTTTATACAGTATTGTCTGAAGTTTGATGTCATTGGATTTGTTGAAATGTGGAACAATGTAAATAAAGATGACATTTCTTCTATATTTACAAACCATACCGTTTATATTAAACAACGGGACTTTAAGAAAAGAGGCGGTGTTGCCGTTTGTGTTCGCCATTTTGCAAGTCAATACATCAAGAAGATCTGGTCTGACTTTACTGATTGTATTTTTGTGCTTTTGGTGTGTATATTCACCCTGTATATTCATCCGTCCGGAGCGACCCAAGACTGCAGAAAGGGATTGATTATTTAGGAAACTATTTGCTCTCGTGCATCACAGATGCTGATACTGAAGACTATGTTTTTGTGATTATGGGTGATATGAATGCTAGAACAGACAACTGAATGGATTACATTTTACAGGATGGCAACAAATACATTCCTTCATTGGAAGATTTGAATTATAAAACTGACAGCGGACAGATGATCAGGTAAACTCCTATGGTTGTGATTTAATAGATTTATGCTGTTCTCTTGATATACATATGTTGAATGGGAATACAATATCAGATCCCCCCGGGGATTTTACATGCTTTACTGGTGGGGGTGCCCGCATGGTTGACTACTGTTTATGTTCATCTGAATTATTTAGTACTAATTATGATTTCAGTGTTGCCACAAGATGTGAGTCAGATCAGTTTCCCATTGTGTTTAAGTTTGCTGTTACAGATACAGAGAATGTTATCAGTAACATGAATGCTGATAATGCAGAATCTATTTGTAGATACCGATGGTGTGCTAGTAAGGCGTTTTCTGAGTTACTTCGGGATTCGCTATCATCATATAGTTTTGATGATTTCTTAGGTGATATTTCTCGCGGTATTGATTGTGCTGTTACAAAATTGACATCATTGATCATTACGTGTGCTTCTCTCAGTGATATGAAGGTAATTACAAGTTCAAACATATGTACATTTTCAGGAGCAAGATGGCATGATAGCAAATGTAAAGAGCTGAAACATGAGAAATATCGTATTCTTAATATGTTTAGAATAACTGGTGATCTGAACTATTTACAACAGTTTAGACAGTTACGAAATGCGTATCGAAATATGTGTAGACAAAAGAAATTGATTTTTGAAGAGCGATTACTTGAGGATTTAATGTCTCATACTTGTAGTCTTAAGATCTTCTGGAACCAAGTGAAGGGACTTGTATCAAAAAACAGTAATGCAACTCAGTTTATAGCTCCATCAGAATGGGTCTCCTACTTTAAAAATATTTTAAAAATAACTGATTATGATGTTGATCATGATAATCTTGCTTCCGCTGAGAGTTTTGTTTATGGACACGAGGAATTTAACTGTTTTGTCTGCAGTGATGAAGAATTAAATGATATTTTGAATTGTGAAATCACTGAACCAGACATTTTACATGCTATTAATCATTTGAAAGATGGTAAGGCGGCTGGTCCCGATGGAGTTCTACCAGAAATGATAAAGGGTTGCAAGGGTATTCTTCTTCCTTATCTAGTTATATTATATAACGCTATTTTGCAGAGTGGTAATTTTCCTGAGGATTGGGCTCGAGGTTTACTTACTCCCCTTCATAAGAAAGGCAGCATATTTGATGTTAACAATTATAGGGGTATTACACTTAGTATATTTGGGCAAAATGTTTACTTTTATTCTTAATAAACGGCTTACTATGTTTTGAGACCAGAGTCTCAGGCAGGTTTTAGGGCTGGATACAGCACCATTGATAATATATTTGTGTTGCAAAGTCTAATACAGAAATACTTATCGAAAGCTAATGGCAGATTTTACTGTTGATTTGTTGATTTTAGAAAAGCCTTTGATTGTGTAAAAAGAAAATTGTTGTGGTATGTCATGTTAAATGAGGGTATACATGGAAAGTTATTTAATGTCATTAAAGATTTGATTTAAAGGTAAAATCGGCTGTAAAGTTATCAAATAGCACAGCAACTTGCTTCTTTGAAACGATAAGTGGTGTACGCCAAGGCTGCACCCTTGGCCCAATATTATTCTCTTTGCTTATTGTTGAATTAGAATCAATGTTACAGTCCTCCGGGGAGAGGGTAATATTTGTGAGTCAAGAATTTTGTTGTTATTATATGCCGATGATTTGTGCATAATTGATGATACTGTAGTTGGTCTCCAACGAAAACTTAATATCCTTAAATCTTTCTGTACTAAATGGGGTTTTGAAGTTAACCTTAGTAAGACTGAAATTTTAGTTTTCAGAAATGGTGGAAAACTTAGGAGTACTGAGAAATTGAGGCTTGGAGATGTTAATGTTAATGTATCGACCTATTATAATTATCTTGGTTTGTTATTTCCAAATCGGCTGTGTTGGACGACTGGTATCAACTCTCTTGTTCAGAAGGCAAAGAAGGCTCTGTTCGTTGTTAAGAAATTGCAGCATTGTTTGAAGAACATACCCGTACATATACTTTTTTAAATATTTGACAGTCAAATTAAGCCTGTATGATTATACACTTCAGAAATATGGGGATATTAAAAAATTGCAGCAATTGAAAAAAATCAGATTAAATTCTGTAAATTTACTATTGGAATTGGAAGTCATGTTACAAATGTTGCTGACCTTGGCAAATGTGGTAGATGTGGATGATTTATTGATTATCACAAGAGATGTATTAAATATTGCTTGAAATTGTTATCTTCACCCAGTTATAGATATAATCAATGTTTTTTAATGCTAAAATCTTTAGATGAAGTTAATCGCAATACATGGGTAACTTGTGTCAAAAGATTATTATTCAGTTGTGGATTTGGCCACGTGTGGATTTCGCAGGAAGTTGGTAATGAGGCCCTCTTTGGGGAGTTGCCATTGATGGTAAATTTAGGTAGAAGATGCGGTATAGAGTACTGCAATAGGAAGTGCAGATTTTGTAATTTACAGGAAATTGAAGATGAGTTTCATTTTATGCTTGTCTGCCCATGTTACAGATATTTAAGAAATAAGTATTTACCTATTTATTACTCTTCCAATCCTACTTTATTTAAATATATTACACTATTATCTTGTAACCGCACTAGTATTGTAACTAATTGTGTTAAGTATATACTGGAAGCACTTGCAATCCGAAATACTGTCACTTAATACCCTCTGTCATCTGCCTCATATTGTATTTTTCAATGAGTATTTGTACCTGGGCCTATGGTCTTTATACTGAAATAAAGAATTGAAATATCAACAGACATCAACACACATCAACACACATCAACACACATCACAAGGCATCTACACACATCAAAACACCACCACACTTCGCAACACATCAACACACATCACAATACATCAACAGACATCAACACACATCACAACACATCAACACACATCACAACACATCAACACACATCACAATACATCAACAGACATCAACACACATCACAATACATCAACAGACATCACAATACATCAACAGACATCAACACACATCACAACACATCAACACACATCACAATACATCAACAGACATCAACACACATCACAACACATCAACACACATCCCAACACATCAACACACATCACAATACATCAACAGACATCAACACACATCACAAGACATCAACACACATCACAACACATCAACACACATCACAAGGCATCTACAAACGTCACCAAACACTAACACAAACTAACACACATCAACACAAATCAACTCACATCAACACATATCAACACACATCAACATACATCAACACACATCACAAGACATCTACAAACGTCACCAAACACTAACACAAACTAACACACATCAACACAAATCAACTCACATCAACACATATCAACACACATCAACATACATCAACACACATCAACACAAACTAACACATATGACCATTCATCAGTACATCATCACCATACATCAACACACATCTCCACACACTAACACAAGCTTACACACATCAACACATATCACGCCACACCAACACACATCAACACGCATCAACACACATCACCACACACTAAGACAAACTAACACACATCAACACGCATCAACACACACTAACACAAACCGACACACATCAACACTCATCACGACACATCAACACGCATCAACACACAACAACACAAACTGAAACGCATCAACACACATAACAAAACATCAACATACATCAACACACATCACAACGCATCAACACACCTCATCATACATCACCACATATTACCACATACTAACGCAAACTGACACACATCAACAAACATCAACATACCTCACAAAACATCAACACACATCAACACACATCAGCACACATCAACACACATCAACACATATCATCACACATAAAGAAACATCAACATACATCAACACACATCACCACACATCACAACGCATCAACACACCTCGTCATACATCACCACATATCACCACACACTAACGCAAACAGACACATATCAACACACATAAAGAAACATCAACATACATCAACACAAACTAGCACACATCAACACAAATTAACACAGATCACAACACATCAACACACATCACCATACATCAACACACATCACCATACATCACCACACATCACCACACACTAACACAAACCGACACAAATCAACACATATCAACAACCATCACAACACATCAACACTCATCATGACACATCAACACACCTCACCATAATCAACACAGATCACCACACAGTAAGACAAACTAACACACATCAACTCGCATCAACACTTAACAACACACATCTACAGACAATAACACACACTAACACAAACTAACACTCATCAACACACATCAACATTCATCAACACACATCAACAGACAATAACACACACTAAGACAAACTAACACACATCAACACACATCACTATACACTAAGACAAACTAACACCCATCAACACACATCACAAAGCATCAACACGCATTACCTTACGACACTACACATCACTACACATCAACACAAACTAACACACAACAACAGACATCACCACACATCAACACAAATCACCATACACTAACACAAACTAACACCTATCAACACACATCACAAAGCATCAACACGCATTACCTTACGACACTACACATCACTACACATCAACACAAACTAACACACAACAACAGACATCACCACACATCAACACAAATCACCATACACTAACACAAACTAACAAACATCAACACACATCACAAAGCATCAACACGCATTCCCACACGACACTACACATCAGTACACATCAACACACATCAACATATATCACCACACATCACCACACATCACCACACATCACCACACGTCAACACACATCACAATATATCACCAATAATCACCGCGAACCACCCGACCATTTAATCACACACCACCACATCATGTAACCACACCACTATGTTGTCACACACCGTCACACCATCGCACTCTATGCTACCACACACCACCACATCATGTAACCGCACCACTAGGTTGTCACACACCATCACACCATCGCACTGTATGCTACCACACACATCATGTAACCACACCACTATGTTGTCACACACCGTCACACCAGGCAACCACATGGCTTACACTTTCTGTAAAGCGGGAATCTGAATCCACAGCGATATGAACCTCCAGGGTCCCGGCTGAGCATCTTCCAGTGCCTTGGGGCCGCATACCACCCCGTCTTTCCTACGTCACTTTCTTTGAACAGTGCTGTGGAGTCGGGTCCTCGATACGAGATCAAGTAAAGTTCTGTGAAGATTTCACACGGATCTGGATCACACAGGACACATATCAAGTCAGTATCAGTCAGTTCTGTTTACTGCTTTATAAGGAGTGATGTGCCCAGAAATATGCTTGTTTGTGTGTTTGTTTGTACCAGTGATTGACATCATAGGCACTGGTCTGTGCAATTGGGTAAGATGTCATGCGTCAATTAAATCAGCGAACCTGACCATCCGATCCCGTAAGTCGCCTCTGACGACAAGCATGGGTTTTTGAAAAGTGTGTACAACGCATTCTACTGTCTCCACACACTCGCTTGCTAAGGATGCTGTGTGTAAATCAATATCGCCTCTGGCGGGTTGTCGACATGTCCTTTTCACAGGTGAATCCAGATTCTGTCTGGACATCAACCACGAGAGGACATGTGTTTCGAGTAACAACTACGAACAAAAGCTGTATAATTGTCGAACCGACCTTGTGAACTTAAGCTGCTGGTTGGCCTCATTGACTCAGTGTACGCAGTGGGTGTTTGCTGCTAAAAAGACTTTCAAGTGTATTCAAGGCATGAACAATGAGATTTCTATATGCAGCCAGCCATCTTTGATAGTAACACGTCCCATTTTAATTCTCGAAACCCAAAAGTCCAGAAACTCTACGGTCTTTTCCCAGTCTCGGTCAAAAGTATTTACAAAAATAAGCATGCTGTTTTCATGGGAACATACTAAGGAAGAAAAAAAAAAAGTTTAAAAACTCAATATTTACACCATCTCACCCATGGGCCTGCCATGGTATAAAATCGTTGAATTAAGTTAAAATGAGTTAAATTTTGAGTCATGATACTTGATGGAATACAAGTTAAGTATTTGCGAAACAAAAACATGAGTTTTGAGTAAAGGAAAATATTCTCGCCCATGGGCCTGCCCATGGGCCAAGCCTTTTTCTCGCCCATGGGCGAAATATTTCAATATCGCTAAAAATCGTTGAAATAAGTTAAAATGAGTTAAATGTTGTGTCATGATACGTGAAGGAATGCATTAAAATATATTTGCGAAAAAAACACATAAGTTTTGTGTAATGGAAAATATTCTCGCCCATGGGCCAAACCTTATTCTCGCCCGTGGGCGAACTATTTCAATATCGCTATAAAATCGTTGAATTAAGTTAAAATGAGTTAAATTTTGTGTATGAAACTTGATGGAATACAAGTTAAGTATTTGAGAAACAAAGACATGAGTTTTGAGTAAAGAAAAATATCCTCGCCCATGGGCCAAACTTCGCTCATGGGCAGGCCCATGGGCGAGATGGTGTAAATATTGAGTTTTTAAACTTCTTTTTTTTCATTTTTTCTACCTTAGTATGTTCCCATGAAAACAGCATGCTTATTTTGGTAAATACCTTTGACCGAGACTGGGAAAAGACCGTAGAGTTTCTGGACTTTTGGGTTTCCAGAATTAAAATGGGATGTGTTTAGTTCTTTCAGTAAAAATTCTCCTGAAAACATTTTATGACAAGTGGTCTGAAGCGTGGTGGGTGAGATAGTCACTATATGACGTACCAAGTGAGTTCAAGAAATCAGAAATACAATATGGTTGCCAGTCGCCATATTGGAAAATAAAAAAACATCATCCATCGTAATCACAATCTCATTAAAATCAGATCTTAGTTCTCGCTGTCGCTAAACAGATATCTGAGGCCATCCCATTACGGGTCACGTCAGAACGACCTTTCATCCGACGAATCAAAGCGTCGCTTACCAGATCTTGAAAGTGACAATCGGAATGTATTTTATAATCATGCAAACTCGAAAACGTTAACACGGGGTATCCGAACGACAGTTACGGCCCGTACGACTGATTCCGTCAAAATTATCCTCTATCTCTCGCTTCCGTGGGATAAACATTTGAGCAGAGGAGGCGTTGCACAGTACGTTGGAAGCACTGCCATACACTCTCAACCATATATTAGACATTCTGAAATGTTCGCTTGTTTCAGTTTTAGAAATTTGAATCGAGAACTGTATCAACATATTTTTTAAGCGTAGACAGGAATAGAAGTCGCCTGATTGAAACGAGTGCCCTAAAGCTCGAGAAAGCTGCTTTCTAATTGGTTGTTGTCGACTTCTTGATAGTCATTTTAGTCGTCGGTCAAAGTTTGTGAAAGGTCGTTCTGATGTGCCCCGTAATGGGATGTCCTCAGATCTTTGTTTAGCGGCAGCGAGAACTTAAATATGTTTTAATGAGATTCAATCGTAATATTCTACTACTCAGAAACCACGTGACCGCTGCAGCTGAAACTTCACATTTTTCCTTACACCAATGATGACACCTGAATTTGTTAAAGGGGTTTGAATCCGATTTCCATTAGGTATGGATATATTACAGTTGGTGTATAATACCATTTATTTATCATAAGATTGAGGATCTCTGAAAACTTCAATATTTCGTACCCAACTAACTTTGATGAGCTTATGATTTAATTCAAACTAATTGGTGTTGGTTATTCCATAGTATAACACGTAAAGTGTCAATAGGACAAGAGATATGCGATACATGTGAGCGACAGTAACCAACTTACCCTGGCTGCAACACGAGTGACAAATCAGCAGGAGAAGCAGCAGTATTATTGGAGCCTTGAAAAATCAACATTTAAAACAACTGAGAGTCTGCTTCAAAATTAAAGCAAGTATATTTTATAAAAAAATCGGGGCAGGCAACCCAGTGGTTGACATTAGTGTTGCGATTTATTTGCTATCATTCTCAGCAGCAGTATCGCATGAAAATACGAACCAAAAAGATATATTATATACTGAACAACAAAAGTTCCTGTGACACTGAATAAGATTTAATGCTTATGTTATGTTATGTTTTTTACCAAATCTGAAACAATTTCGGTTTGCAAGAGATAAAAGACTCCTGTAAGTGCTCAAATGGTTTAATTTGCCATAATGACTTCAGAAAATGCGTGATTTCCTAAAAAAACACCATAAACATGCCGAAATGTCAATTTACACATCAATAGCGTGTGTGTCCACCTCTGGTTGCGATGCAAGCAACACATCTTCGTCTCATGGATTGGACCAGGCGTCGCACAAAGTCCTGTGGGATATCTCCAGACGCTTATTTTCGGACAGGCATGGCATTTCGTAATGTTGAATAATTGCGTAATTTTGTTGTTTTTCTGAGTGGTTGTTGTCAGCAAGATGCTAAACAATGCATATGGAATCTCGTTAACGCACATGTTTTTATTCCCATTCTTGGGTAGTGAAATGCATGGGTCTTGCATAAAAGTCAACTTTTGCATGGAATGCATGCTTTTCTGTAGCAGTTCCGTTTTTGTGACTTGATTCCATACATGTACTACAATATTGAAAACAAAACTTTACTTGTTTAAAAAATACACTAAAATGTCACAGGAACTTTTGTTGTTGAGTATACATTAACTGAGGGGCAAAAGTGTTTTTTTATGTAATTGAAATTTTGTCAGATTGTAAAATATAATCTGTTGCTGAGTAATTTTTTGTAAAAATAGATTCACGACAAGGATAAGAACCACATGACCCCTACCCTGTTTGAAATGTATATCCAGCCGAAGAAATCTTAATGCATTTATTTTCAAAGATGATCTATCTAAGATCCCCATCAGCAGGTGTATATCATACGAATTGTTTTTTTTAAGTTTTCAAAGTTTTATATTAAGTTATACTTTTTTAAGTACAACCATCTCCAAGTATTCTTTCAGCGCTGATAATGCGTCAGTACAGTTTTTTTATATATATAATATCGCTTACTTCAGATATTTTCAATTATAAATCAAACAATAAAGAAATCAGCTGATGACCACAGTTTCTGTTCCCCCTCAGTTAATGATGATGACTTACTTATGTCATCCCACTCATGTATGCAACTGTTGTTACTGTTAATCTTCTATTGTTAATCCTCCACCTCATATATAATATAAACCTACTTGTTAGCATATATACCTACTTGTTGGCATACATACCTACCTGTTGGCATATATGCCTACTTGTTGGCATATATACCTACTTGTTGGCATATATGCCTACTTGTTGGCATATATACCTACTTGTTGGCATACATACCTACTTGTTCTAATTAAAACACTGACAACTTATAATTAAGGCCCGAAAAACAACTGTGTTACCCGTATCATATACCTCCCCATCGAATATATCCATTTCTTGTTTGTTTCATTTAAGTCACACAAACAAGGGTGTATACTTTCTTTTGCCCGGCAGTTTATTTAATTCGGGACCGTTAATTTAGTGAGGTACGGATTAGGTAAAGTCAGATTTAGACAGATTTCATTGAACTAATTTCAGCAGGTAGACACCTAGGTAAAAATAAAATCTGCAATGTTAAGAAACTCTTAATGTGTTGAGAGGAGAAAAGGAGATTCGACATTGAAGCCAAAGTATAAATTTTAATGTGGGTAACGGTAAACATTGCGCCTCGTGCAGATCCCAGAACATATGTTTAATAAAACATTCCCCTCCATTCCACTATTATCCCTTTCTCAGCTGTAGTAACTTATACTCATCCCCTTTCCAGCTCTAGGCTCAGGGTTTCCTTAAATACTCGTACATAGTGTAGGTCCCCCCGCGGGATGTATTTTAGTTAGCTTTATATATAACTTTATAACATAGAGAAAACAACTTACCTTCTCCATTGTGAAGAGTTGTACCCAGTGTGGTGCTGCTGCAAGTGACGGACTGGTTTTATATGCTGGAGTTGATGTGTAACATGTGTAGCTTGGCTGGCCCCGCTGCAAACACGAAAACGTCGTTATTTTCCGTATATGGTCATTGGAAAAAACACGACGTTTCTTGACGC
This sequence comes from Haliotis cracherodii, assembly GCF_022045235.1. Lineage (NCBI taxonomy): Eukaryota > Metazoa > Mollusca > Gastropoda > Lepetellida > Haliotidae > Haliotis > Haliotis cracherodii. Next base: position 138,887 of record NW_027266287.1, read on the forward strand.
CTTCTCAACTTCGGTTTTTCTGTCCAAATAAGGTCGTTATTTGACATGGGCATTTACTGCGAATGAACGATTTTATCAAGCTCCTCCCTCTTCAGCGTAAACCTGCGTATACCGGTATTGCTCGTTCTCGGGTATCATTGGTCAGCTCTTGCGTGTTATGTTACAGGACGGAGTTTACAATACCTTACTCAACGTTTCCGTTCTGTACATTACCGATTTACAGCACGTATTCGATGTAACGTCGCAACTGCTGGAAGCTGTAACGCTCATTGAATAACGTAACCAGGATCGACAGTTTTAGCACAAGGGATTTGCTGCCATGCCACTTGCCACTTTTTAAGTATATTTCATGGGATTACGTAGAACTTCTAAAGATTAATAAAACAAAATATTTAAAATCAAAAACATTTATCATGCAAAATAACACCGAAAATATTTAGATCTTTAGGGTTTTTTTTCCAGTGACAGTGTCATAATCATTCGTAATAATCACTACATGTGTTTGTCGTATCAATGTCAGTACCCGAACTTTTAGCCTACACAATAATTGTGTCTTTTCACAAAAAAGTAATGACAGATGCGCAAACGATTTACATACAGCTATAGTTGTTGGAAGGGTTCGCCTAGAGGGAGACAGGATAATAACGTTCACGAGTTCTGAAGATACATGCTCACAACCAGTTTGTCCTAGTACCATAATATTTTACTAAACGCCCGCCCCGCCCTTATAGAAATGATATAGTCCTAGATGAAGCAAGTATAGATTTTTCAAGAGTTTGAATCTCCAATCTCACTTGGGCTCCTTTCCAATTTAAAAGCAGTTGTTTGTTTCTATCACCAATGTATTTCAGTTACTTAGTTAATCTATCTCACAACCTGGGTAGCACGCAAATATTGATCTGACTGTGGCCTTTGAAAGAGTGTATAGATAAAAGTCCCGAGTTCTGTCAGAAGCTGATCGTAAGATTGATGGCACATGTACAATATTTCCAATAGTCAGGTACACGCTACTCTTCAGCCTCAATTAATTTTGTGGATACCTCAAAACCCAACACATCTGCAAACTACCGTTTGTACCTAGATTTATCAGCAAAAATAAGTATGATTATGGAACATTTTGATTTCTAAGATAGCTATAGCTTACATAAAGCAGTAGTTATTATGTCGCCGTCCTTAAAAATATATTTGTGCATCAAAGGCAAACATTCAATTCACCCTACAAGTAAGCGTTGTCTACGCCACAGTCAGACAAAGACCAACGCTGTTGAGTTTGATGACATTTTAGCACCCCTGTGAATATTTCCGTTGACGAAAAGCCCCCATGTTCCTGAGAATCTCGTTGATACGTTTATCCACGGCATTTGGCTACCCTTAGCGTATTATATCACGGACCTTAATAAGCTGGATAAGAAACGCTACTGATAGCCTCTGGTCAACTCCGCCGTGCTATAGCAGAATGTTTCTCCAACTTGGCAGGGGATGTTCGAAGTGGCACGCCGCAGAATTGTTTGCGCCTTACATCCTAGATGGTGGACAAGTGAAATCGTGTGTAATTGCCAATTTTAGGTCCCTATCTCTATTAATTACCCGGTGAAGTCCTTAGTGAGAGGTTTGAGAAGAAACTCTGCTAACTTTACAACACGTATGTGATAAAACATTATTGATATTCCTATCTAATACCGAATTATAAGTCTCGGAGTATTAATCTTTATGCAACCTAATTCGGGATTTTTTCATCACAACCCCAAGTTATGTCTCTAAAAACTCATAGATATTTTTTTTCTAAACAGTTGAGAAATCTAAGACTTTCGTGTCATATCCTACACCACGAGATCTGACTCCTCTGGGATGGACGTGATCGACGTGTACGTCAACGTCAGAACACGCCGCTGACACCCCCAGACAGGCCAACGCGTTACAAGCAGAATGGCGCAGAATTCCGCAGGACAGAATTAGTACACTTATCCAGTCAGTGCCGAGGAGATGCAGAGCCGTGATTGCTGTCCGGGGCGATCAGACGAGATACTGGGTTCAGCGCAACCTTGTGGCCTTATGTGACATGACAATGAACAGTTTTCAATGCCTTTGTACAACGACAACATGTGACTTTCGCGCTCCAAAATTTCATATGTGTATCTATGATATTAAATCGACTTTATTAGGTACAATAAATTAATTAAAAGTCTACCTGTTCGGGTTTTTTTGGGTTTTTTTAAAGAGTGTATTATGTCAAAGGGAAAATGAAAAAAACATTAACATGCACCTAAGCATTTTCCATGGACTTGTTAATTTGCCTATTGTTGATATACAATAATCTCTCCATGCTGAAGCCAGTCTCTGTCAAAGGTATATACAAAATTGCATAAAAAGGAAATAAATGTTAAATAAGATCTTCCATAAGCTCAAAATTTAAACTATGTCGGCTCATAGGCGAAGAATATTTTCCTTTGCTCAGAACTCATTTTTTTTTCTTTTCCAAATACATAAAAATTGTGTCTACAAGCACCATGAAACATAATTCAACTCATTTGATTTTAATTTAACTAATGTGTGCCGTTATCAAAAGATTTTGCCTATAGGTGAAAAGGTTTGGCCCATGGGCTAGAATATTTTCCTTTGCTGAAAACGCATGTTTTTCTTTTGCAAGTACATAAAGGTGTGTCTACAAGCGTCATGACAGATACTTCAACTCATTTAACTTCAGTCAATTTGTGAGGTTATTATGATATACTGAGTCAAATTAAAAACTTCACATTTTTAAAAGTAATCCCATATATGATATACAACGGACAAATGTATCAGGGAAGGTAATTTTTAATCATTAATGTCCAAAGAAGGATTTTAATTAACGGTGGTAGCCATAATTCGTTCCAAGCACCTACGGTATTCGGTAATAACATCAACAGTTTAAATCATAAGTCCCAAGCACGAGAATCTGATGGCACACAAGTTCAGTATCGTGTATGGCCACCATAAGCGTTGACAACTGCCACACAACGCCTCCGCATGGACCTTGTGATGCCTGTGAACACATGATTGGGAAGACGACGCCATTGTTGCTGCAAAGTGGTGCCAAGATCTTGCAAATTCTGTGGTTGGTTCTGGAGAGTGCGCACACTTCTGCCAAGAGCATCCCAGACGTTTTCGATGGGATTGAGGTCTGGAGACCTTGACGGTCACTCCATGACGTTGACTCCCGCATTCTGAAGGAAATTCCTTGTCAAAATTGCTGTGTGGGGTCTCGCATTGTCGTGTTGGAAGATCAAACCGGGTCCATGTGCTGCCATAAGAGGCAGAAGTTCTGGTGCCAGTACCTGGTCGCGGTAAGCAGCAGCGTTGAGGTTGCCACGGATGACAAGAAGCCTGGAACGTGCATTGTCACAGAAAGCACCCCACACCATGACACTTCCGCCTCGAAATCTGTCAACTTCCTGTACACAACACTGGGCGTAACGTTCATGACGGCGCCTCCACACCCTCGCCCTACCGAGGGCACTTATCGAAGATTGAATCGGGATTCATCACTGAAGACGACTTGATTCCAATTCCTCTGAGTCCATCGTAAGTGTCGCTGTGCCCACAATTGACGTTAACGTCTGTGTAATTGAGTCAGAATCGGCCCGCAGTATGGCCGTCGTGCTTGAAGGTGAGTAGTTCTCAGACGGTTTCGAATAGTTTGCGCACTCAGCCTACCCCTAAACAGTTCATTACTGGTTGATGTAGCCGTCACAAATCGGTTACGGAGGTGACGTAAGACAATCTGACGATCCTCTGAATGTGACGTCACACGTGGTCGACCTGGCCGAGGGCGATCAGCGCTGGTACCCGTTTGCTGTAGACGCGTCTGTAAATCATAAACAGTCCGTCGACTATAACCCATTGTCCTTGCGACTTCAGCTACGGACGTTCCCGTCTGCAACATGCCGGTTGCACGTTCACGTTGCACATTTGAAAGGCGTGGCATGACAAATGGACGTAAAGACTTTTGTTTTCTTGTGTTTGTCTTTTTTTTGTTAATGACTGCTAACAAGTATGGCTGAAAACACGTGCGGTATTATGGCCACGTGACCAGTTGCACGTGAAAAACCACTTTTGCCACCTTAGTGCTGTGCACATGATTTTGATCGATTCACCTGCACAAAAACCGGTGTTATCTGAAGACAATACGCGGCCATTACTGTTTAAATACACAATAAGGGTCCACACTGATAACTGGTGAAAATGTTAAAATTTTAGGATTGTGGAGTTTTAAAATTGGTTCAGTATATTTTGTGCATGGGCAAGAATATTTTCCTTTGCTGATAACTCATGTTTGTCTTTAGCGAATACATCATGACACATAATTCAACTCATTTTAACTTAACTCAGCTAGTTTGTGGCGTTATTAAAATATTTCGCCCATGGGCGAAAAGGTTTGACAAATTGGCAGGCCCAAGGGCGAGAATATTTTCCTTTGCTGAAAACTTCTGCAAATACATAAAGGTGTGTCTACAAGCATGACACATGATTCAACTCATTTTAACTTAATTCAACTAATTTGTGGAATTATTAAAATATTTCGCCCATGGCCTAGAACATTTTCTTTTGCTCAAAACTCACGTTTTTCTTTTTCAATACACAAAGGCGTGTCTACAAGCATCATGGCACATAATTCAACTCATTTTAACTTAAACCAAATAATCAAGTGCGGTATCATAATATTTCGCCCATGTTTTTGTCAGTCACCTTAAATCATTAACTAGCTGTGTGCTAAGTATATTGTATCATGTGAAATATACTTAATATTCTATCGTTATATCATTACTATTCAAAATGGGCCTTTTGTTGGTTGTTACCTTTATAGAAGATTTACAAGTTTTACCCTTTGTACATATTGTAACGATCTTTAATAAACCTGGCCTCCCCGGTCAAAAAGTATTTATAGTTTATCATACGAATTCATGCCACGATGCTTGTAGACACACCTTTGTGTATTTGCAAAAGAAAAACATGAGTTTTGAGCAAAGGGCGATATTCTTGCCAATGGGTCTTGTCCATGGGCGAATAATTTCAACAACGCCACAAATAAGTTGGATTATGTTTAAATGTGTTGAATCATGTGTCATGATGCTTGTAGATACAACATGAGTTTTGAGCAAAGGAAAATATTCTAGCCCATGGGGCTATCAATCTCACATCTCACTGTTATCTCACTATTCATTTGATATATTTGTCAAAGTCAACTGAAACCCTGTTCCACGTTACACGCATGGCACACGCATGTGCTAAACCCGTGTGTTACATGCGTTCTGAACGCATGTTTGGGGAATGAACTTCTAGGCAGTAGTGTACATATGTTGGCATGTAAGCACTTTCTTGGTGTTAAGATGTCTACTTCAAACCACTTCGTGCGTGGTGACTGCGGCTGATATCAATTATCTGTTTCTGCTTACAAAAGATGTATTAGTTACTGGATGAATCTTATCTCTATGCCTGACTCCCGTTATCCAAACAAAGTGTTACAAGATGATGTTACAGGCATCGAATAAAGGCAAAACACAACTGGCCATGGGTTTCGAAATGTAAATATATCCTGTTAAGCTTTGGTTTCGGATATATATGGGAACAGCAGTGTATTCACCATCCAAAATCTTAATTCATGTCACGCATAAAATATACCTATGAACATGATTGGCACAGTGTGCTCCAAAACCGGACACAAACATCATCATATTTATTTTTAAAGTTACTTTTGGAACAGAGCTGTACCAAGTTGCCCAAGTACAATTTCGATGTTTTTCACATAAGCTGCAAATAAAACTGGTGGATATGTTAATATACCGCAAAGTGTTCGATTGTGTAAATGTTGCAATTATTGATATATTGAGGATGAATATCACTTCCTAGTTTGCTTGGAGAACATACATGTACGTACACAATATGTAGGAAATGTATCTTCTAATGTCTACAAGAAGCAGTAGTTGTCTTCAAAATCTAGCCGTGTATCTTTATCATGCGATGCTCCAACGTAAAATACGTCTGAGGATATAATATCAAATGTCAAAGAGCCAGTGCTTACTTCAGTATGCTGGTTAAATATGTTCAAGATTCAATAAGGGATATAACAGTGTATATATACACTCTTGCCAAAATTGATCGTCCATAACCTTGCAACCATCTTCTGCTGCAATATTCACACATGCAAAATGAGTACCTTTCCTGTTACTGATGAATAACCAAACAATTGTAAACCTCACCCCATATTCCTGCAAGTTGTCTTTTATCATAGAATCTTTCATGCTGGTGCGATACCACTGACAAAGAACTTCTCTGAAAATTTCATTTTAAACAATATCATCAGATTAATTATGTAACAATATGTGCTTGAGACAAATAGTTTCAGTGACCATGTCAGCGTTTGTTGTTTAGGACTTTATACCGTCATCAGTCTTCTGAGTGGCGTCCTTTCGTTGGTAGGGAAGATTCACTGATGAACAGTCGTGTCCCAAGATTCTTCTCAGCCACAGGCCCAACAATACTGGCTGACCAATCAACTGAGTAGTTTCCAGAAGGTAACAGTTCGGTCTCAGGACCTATGATGATCCTGTTAATCCTGTTTTAAATATCCCGTGCACATGGAGAAGAGAATGAGCATTCGGGATTGTCAACTCGTCCAGAAAGCAAACCATTAATAACTGTATAAGTGTTCTTCTTATTTGAATTAAATTCAACCAGGAGGACTTCTGTTCCTTTTCACAGCAAAACTTGATTGATTGCCGTGAGATCAACAGCATCACAGGAACAAGACGAGTTAGTGTTGTGAATGTGACAATGCTGAAGTACTGATAATCTTTTCTGAAAATTTCGAATTGCAAGGAAAGTTGAGAAGACCGGAATGCCAGCACAAGACCAAGGTATTAGAATCGTGAATATGAAGAAGTTCGTAAATTGAAATGAGCACTCGCTGAGACATTAGGAAAACATGATTACATATTGATATTGCCATCTTTTGGATAAGGGTGTAAAGCTAGTTTAAGAGGAAAGAGACAGGTGACTGGTACCACAGTAGCTACACATAGTGTTCTCAGTGCGTCTACATTTGGCCTTTCCAATACCCATGTTCGTTTTTGAGAGCCATTATCCCATTCCTGCTGATAATAATTAGATGTATTGGTAAGACAAAATGTTAAATCCTCTAACTTTTTTCTTTACAGCAGAATTTGAAAGTTCGGGAGCAATAATCACGGGACTTACTTTCTGTATAATATTATCTACATGTTTATGATTTGGCAAGTAGCCGCCTTGCTGTAAAATTGTACCAAGGTATTTGTTCGATATCTCTGTAATTTGAGTACCTTTCAGGTTTTTGGCTTGGGTTAATTTTTACTTTTTGTTTCAGTTCTGTCTGGAGTAAACGTTACTTACCATTCATACATCCATATGGAGATCCTTTCTCTGTCAGCATTTTAATTACTTGCTGCTAGGTTAGGATCATCGACAAATATAAATAATGACGTACAGTCTGCAAAGAGACGTATGTTACTGTCTATATCGCCAACGAGATCATTTATAAAAAAATGAAAAATGCAATGGTCCTAGAGTGAGTGAGTAAGTATGGTTTAATGCCGCTTTTAGCAATATTCCAGCAATATCACGGACCCTGGTCTTCGTCGTAACGAGCGAACGCTTTAACCACTCGACTACCAGACCGCCCCCTAGTAGACCTAGAACAGATCCCTGTGAAATACCTTCAATGACAGATTCTAACTGTCATTCTTTACCGGTTAAAACCACATTTGTGGTGTGTTTGATTGATAACCATCAAACCGTTTCAACAAGTGTCATGTTAAATGTTATAGATAACAGGACCGAGATACATATTGCAAAAGTTTGTAATTTATATAGAAGCTGGAAACATAGTAGCTGAATTAATATTTTTTAAGTGCTTCTCCAAACACAGGAGCCCGGGAATTATCATTCTTTTTATCTTAATTTATGCAGTATTTATGGTTTGCAATTCTTTCTAACACAGGTGACAACTTGACTTCGAAATTGTTTAAACGTATTCCTATCCGAGGGTTAGACTCTCTTTTTTGCGGTTGCGTTAACGCATAAAGCGACGGATAATATTTTTCTTACTTCTTGCGTAATAATTGTATTGGGCATATAAATGTCGTAGTTTTTACAAAGTATTGCAGTGAATTCTTTAACTGCATCATCAACGCAATTGCTATAAATGTACTCGTTCCAGTCATTACCATTTGAGATCTGCTGATATGCCATCAACATCAATTATTTCAGTTCATTTAAATATTTTTATGCGAAACATATTGGATTACCGATGCGAAGCCTAAAGATTCCTGCATGTCCATCCAAGACCAAACTGTATTTCATTTCCTTTGTCAATGTGTTGATAAACTCTTAGAATATCGATAAAAGCGACAAATGTGTTTCAAGGATATCATCCGGGTATCCACGGCGGAAAATAACAAAAACAACATCCCACCCTAGTGAATTGTCAAAGATAAGAGCTTCTTGAACGTCCCAACAATTCTATTTCAGAAGCACACTAGCCTTGAACATAATTTGCAAAGAGTTTGAATTGAATTAATTATATTTTTTATCAAATAATGTCTTACAACACCGTTATAACATATCTGTTTCGTCTTGCGTTTCGAAATAAACGTATAAACGTAAGAGAAGAGAAAAACACATTAAATAATGTGGTTGTCATAGTCGATCGTATGCCAATTTCAGTTCCTGGCATTCTTTCGAAAGTTAATAGCGTGATGAAACTTTCACACAAAGTTGTTAAGCAGGTCGTTATGCTGGGTACAGAAAAACGACTTGCCAAAGTACACGGTATGTTAATTTCGTTTGAATTATCTTAGAACAGGGCATGCCAGATATTTGTTTATGCATTTGTGAGCCATAACTGTTCTTCGTATCTGCATATATTTTCATTAAAATGATTTATCCATTTAAATTGTGAACGGAAAGTACTGTACTGAACTTTTGTACAAAGGTAGCTACCCACATTGTATTTATCAAGTGTTGATATAAGTTCTCTACAGATTGTCATTGATTTGACAGGGCTGGAAATGGATGCGCACACCAAAAATTGTTGCAAAGTTATTACAGTTCAGGTTCCGTAAACTATCAAGAAATATCAGTTTGCATTTATCAGTATATGCAGTAATTGTTCAAGGTACGCAATAGTGGATTCTGAAGCAGAATCCTGAATAGTGCGTGTAAAATATCTCGGTATGTTGACCCTTGATGTCAAAGGTAATTCACATCCATGAATGCTGGTTTTGTGTATTATTCTGAGCCATATTTTTACGCTTGAAATTGGATGAAGATCATAACTATCTAATTCTAAAGATATTAGGGAGTTAATATTTTGCCTTGCTTTAAGAATGTCCTTTTCAATTCTTGTTTTATAAGACAGGTTATACGTTAAACGTTTTCTACCATATACTGTAGAATCAGTTGTAGTAATGTGTGTATTACCAAGTTTACAGTGGAAGTTATGCCCCTTGCGTTTCGCTTTGTTGAACACAATTATTTCTCTTTTTGATGCATTAATGCTAGGCGCCACCTCGGGGCATATGTATGTACAATATCAAGGGATGTTTGAAAGCCCCTCGGTGGTACGCCGACAAGTGTAGTGTCGTCGGCAAGCAAAACTGCTGGAATATTCTTACCGTATTCACGCATGCCAAATTGTGCTTGTCTAAGGGCTGTAATGAGATCAGTTATAAAAACAAACACAAACACATCCAGGGATTATTCTGCCTCAGCCAACACCTAGTCTGATTGTTTATCTTTGTAGGAAAAGAAGCACAACTATTTGCATAACACTGATCTAGTAATTTCTATGTATTACCTCTAATGCCCAGGTCATGTGGGTTGGACAATTCTTCTTCGTGCCATATTCTTTCAAATATTTTTTCATTGTTTAAGAAAACAGCTTATACTGCACGGTGCCTTTGGATGTTGTACTGAATGTCTTCGATCAAAGTAAATACTGACTAGTTCCATGTTCTACATAAACAAAACTGTAAAATATCAGACATGATGTTAGAGTAGTACATCTATACATCTGGGAATCATATTTCTATACTACAACATGTAACTATAACCATGCCAAGTCTATATTCATAAGGTACATGTTGTAGTTTTATTAAATGCTTAAAAACTATGCATAACAAATAAATCAGATGTTACCCTGATGTTCTACATAACGAATCAATAATATGTCCATTTGTCTTTTCCAGGCCTGGACATATACTTCTGCTGAGGGATTTGACGGCCTCTCTTATCTCTTGAGGTGTTCCTTTTGTAGTGATTAGCATGTTGTTTAGTGTCTGATGATTTGTTTTCGAAATGGGTATTTTAAGATAACAAAACAATAAATATATATATACATTAGCTATTGGTGTATGCACATGTAAAAACTGCATTTTGAGGTCAACTAAAGAAGATTTTCAACACCTTATATTGCATAGTGTTTTGAAATGTTTCACCCAATGAACACGTTCATTATTTACATATCATATTCAGTTCCACATAGTATTGCATTTATAACATTTATCTATGTTACATGTATATGACGGGTACATGGAGCATTTAAAACCCATTCACGTCTGGCTGTCAAGGCATGTATAATGGTAACGTTTGTTTGTTAAGTATTTGTGTGTGTTGAAACATGTGTTCTTTTAAAGGGGAATATAACTATTTAGTCGTCTGTTCAGGTAACTGATTTTAACTATTGTTTCCTGAGTAAACTATTATTTAAACAACATTTGCTTACCTCTAGCTGAAATGTGTGGTCCTGGCAATGTCAAATTGTCTGTCAAAGTAACCCAGACATTACAGGCATACAACTATCATTTTGTGCTATGTAACACCAGATGTTGTAATCAACTAGACTCATGTCATTCCATTTGGCGTATAAGGTAATCAAATTATATGAATAAATAACTTCAATTCAATGAGGATGCCAGGTGTTCGCACAAAGGGTAAGTCTTTGCCTCAGATGAAGTTGACGCAACCGCAACCGTAAGCTCTTAGAATTCTTAATTGCAAGCTGGGACCTTGTCGATATATAATCTTCAAATTGTATGGACATGTAGAACGCATTTACAGAGTGTATTGAACGGTTTCTTCACACAAAGTTATTTTAACTGGGGACTTTCATGCCCAAACATATAATCTATGCGAGTACGAAATTCTTCACGAATACATAATTAAAGTATATCATTTGAATATTGATGAACTTAACCCTGAATCTGTGTTCCATGAACTTGGGTTGCGTCGCGTGAGAGCAGGACAAAACACAGGACAAAACAAGAATAAAGAATGGCTTTAAACCTATTGAAATCTGTAAAAAATTAAATCTGTACAAAATAAATTAATGGCAGGCTAGGAAATGATAAAATGATAGGTAAAACTACTTGTAAAGATAAAAGTGTCTGATTCTAATATAATTGACTACTAACCTCTCTTTTCAGACGTGCACCGCCCACTCACCCGTGCACTTCCCACTCACCCGTGCACCGCCCACTCACCCGTGCACCGCTCACTCACCCGTGCACTGCCCACTCACCCGTGCACCGCCCACTCACCCCTGCACTGCCCACTCACCCGTGCACCGCTCACTCACCCGTGCACTGCCCACTCACCCGTGCACCGCTCACTCACCCGTGCACTGCCCACTCACCCGTGCACTGCCCACACACCTTTAAATTTAGTTCAATCAAAACGTCTGTAATTAATACATGTTGGCTGGTTGGCCCCGCACTATATGACTGCAGTCTGTAAATAATCGAGTCTGGACCAGACAGTCCAGCAATTGAAACCATGAACATCGATCAACGCAATTGAGATACGATGACATGAATCAACAAAGACAGCGAGCCAGACCAGCCGATCCCGTCATTCGTCTTTTACGACAAGCATAGTCGCCTTTTACGGCAAGCATAGGTTGCTGAAGACCTATTCTTTCACGGATCTTCACGGGTCAATTAATACATGTAAAGGCCTACCGTGCATCTATACAAATGCTGCTAACGGACTTCAACGTTACAACCTTGATAAATCGGATATATACGTCAGAAATATAAATGATGAACAGATAAATAAATTGATGAAGACTGTGCACGAAGCACGAACAGGTCACGTCGACCCGTCAAGCGTACACAGACTCGCGAATGAAATTGCGCGCGAACTTGTTAACGCTGCACGAGCAACATTCGGAGTCAGAGAAACCAGTGTCAAATACAGACAACTTGAAAAGGAATAGAATGTAAACTACCCCGTCCGAAATTTAATAAAGCAAAACGGCGTCTTAATAAATCGAAAACAGAATTTAATAAATTGACATATCACCAAGAAGCAAAGGCTGACAAGAAATGTATGGATAAGAGTATATGTAAAAATAAAAACAATTCAAATAAGACTTTTCGTCAAAACCTTCCCCACTCGCCTAAAGAATTTTGGAAGATCCTAACAAAATGTAAGAAAGAAACAAATCCGAAAGCTCTTGTACTTCATTATTGTGATATATTTTTAAAAAACAACTTAAATGAAAACAAAATCGATGATACTGAATAAGAAGAATGTGCAACTACGACATTGGTGTATGAGTGAAACATCTTTAATGATGATGTAACGACTGAAGAAATTATGAAAGCTGCAAAGAAACTTAAAGCAATTAAGGCTTCTGAGCTAAATTTTGTCGAGAATGATCATGTTATAGATAGCATTGGAGTACTTTATTCGGACTTTTTTAATCTTGTCCACTCATGTGGGGTAAACCCTGAAACGCTGCTGTCGGAAATTATAATAAAACCTTCAAAAAGAAAGATGATCCATTTGATCGAAACTCGGACAGACCTATTACGATATTAAGCTGTTTTGGAAAACCTCTTTACCAGTATCCTAAACGGACGACTGACACAATTTCTAGATGCTAATTATCTCCTAACTTCAGCACTGTCGAGATTTAGGAAACAATTTCAAACCGCGGATAATATAATCGTTACCCATTCATTAATGCATAGTTTGAAACTATCTAAAATAAAACTTTATTGTGCGTGCATAGATTTACAAAGGCATTTGATAAATGTCTGGAGAGTAGGACTGTGGTCTAAAATGCAAAGCATTGGAATTGAGGACTGATTTCTAACTTTAGTTTAAAATACGTACAGTAATATTAAATCAATGGTACAACCAAATAATGCAGAATCAGAGTATTTCCCTTGTCAGTCAGGTGTCAGACAGGGCGAAAATCTATCACCACTAACGTTTTCAATATTTTTAAATGATCTTGAACCGTATTTAACAAAGGGATTTTACTAGATCAAGAAATGACATAACATTATGGTTACACATTTTAGTATTACTCTATGTGCACGATATAGTCTTATTTTGCGATACCCAATTTGGATTACAAAAATCATCAGATTCCTTTAATCAATATTGCTTACAATGGTAGCTAAATGTAAATATCCTTTGGAAGGGGCCTAGCCGAATCAACCAAATCAATATTTTATTTTGAGGAAAAGATACTGGAAGTTGATAATTACACATATTTAGGTATAGATCTTTCTCCGAAATAGAAAATATGTGTTTTGTATGAAATCACTAAGAGCAAACGCGACAAAAGCAATGTACGGCCTAATAAAAAGAGCAGGAAATGTTAACCTTCCATTAGATTGTCAATTGAAGGCGTTTGATGTGACGGTAGTGCCCTTCTCTTCTGTTCCGAAATATTGGGTTTTAAAAGTTTAGAACTATTAAAGAAAATTTAATACTAGTAACTCGTCTGAGGAATTCAACACCCAATTTTAAGGTTTAAGGGGAACGTGGCAGTGAATCACTCAAAGTTAAAGAACTTAAACGAATGAATGGATTAACGAATTTTAACGGACCAACAAAGTTATATTATTATATAATATTTGATACAAGACTATGATGCAAATACAAAATCTTTAAATGGATAGCAACAGTAAAAAGTATTAAATGCTGTCGGACTGTCAGAAGTATTTATAAACCTATCTATTTGTTCAACCTCATGGCTGGTTTCAAAGGTCGAGAGTGTTCTTTAAGACCAAGTTATTCAACAGTGGCGAGAATGTATCTTATCAAGCTCAAAAGGTTTATATTTCCAACATATAAAAAAATTAACAATTTCGTACATCAAATCATTGTTTGCCCATTGAAACCGGGCGATGGCGAAGGTTACTGAGGGAAGACCGTGTCTGCACACTTTGCAATTCTTCCGCTGTTTGAGACAAGTTTCACTTCATTTTTAGGTGTGAAGCACTTCTCAAACAACGACTTCGTTACATCCTAAAGAATTGTTATATCCTGCTAAATATATGTCAACTGCGTAGACCGTGGTCACCTAAAATATATCAAATAAAATATAGAGTTTAAATTATTTATTAAGGGATGTTACCATCCTGATCTTCTTTAAATATTACATGCTTATATATACTCTTGTAACACCGTTGGTAGTTTTTCAGAGACATAAAACTGAAAAACTGAAGTAGGCATTTGGGAGATCCTTCTATGCAAACGAGGTTGTTCCATTCATAAAAATGTCTGAAGGGAACACGCTCTTCACGGATTGTTATCATCCAAATACACTGGCCAAAAAAAGAAACGCATAACAGAATAATCAGTGTTTCATTACATGTTTAATGAAATAGGATTACACAATAAATAATGAAAATACAACAACCAAATTTTACACAGGATGAAGCACATGTTTCTTACACGCCATGTTCTAAGGGACGTCTGTGGTTGTGATGGCACTGTGCCAAAGTCAGAACCGGGTGTTACCACCACGAGCATCGATCACAGTTCCGTACCGCCTGGGCATGGACTGTATGAGTCGTCGAATCTGGCGTTGTGGAATCCTTCTCCACTTATTCTGCAATGCATGGTTCAGCTGTTGAAGCGTCTGTGGTTGAGGCTGTCGGCGTCGTACACGTCTGTCTAGCAGATCACACAAATGTTCAGTGGGGTTTAGATTAGGCGATTTGGAGGGCCATGGCAGCACAGTAACATTGTTGAGGGCAAGATAACCCAAGGTAACACGTGCAGTATGCGGTCTTGTGTTGTCTTGCTGGAAAATCTCTCTTCTGACGTCAATGGTGAAGTTGAAGGATTTCATCACGGTAGCGTACTAGCAGTTAAATTTCCCTGCACGTGCATCAGATCTGTCCTACCATTCACGGATATGCCTGCCCACACCATGACACATCCACCGCCGTATCGGTCGACTTCATGAATACAGTGTCGAGTGTAGCGTTTATTTGTAGACACGCATCCTACCATCATGGCGATACAGCATGAACCGCGACTCATCACTGAACCATATCCTTCTCCAGGGCACTAGGGTCCATGGTCGAATATTTCTGCTCCATTGGAGACGTGCACGACGATGATGTTGCCGCAGAACGGGCGCTGTATATGGTCTCATTGGCCGTATCCGATGCTGTCTTAGACGATTTCTGATGGTTTGTGCTGAGACTCTACGAAGACCAGGAACATTGTTAGCTGTGTATGCTGCACTGATTGTCCGGTTGGTACTCTGCCTCACGTTAAAGTGCCTGGCTTCTGATGTCTGACTTTCTCCAGCTTCCAGACGTCAAATGGCTCTGTTTCTACAGTCTTCATTCAGTCTTGGCATCATGAGAGTCACGTATACAGAACATTGGAGAGTGATTCGCCAATTTTTTTATACCAAATATACCGGTATAAAGGTTAAGTAGCACGTGTATCATGCTTACAGCTTTTTCTCCATGCAATTTCACCCAGTTTGGTTTCAAGATGCTGTATTTTGGCGACGAGTCACCAAATGTTGTGTTCGGGTGCAATACATTAGTGTAAGGACAATATTCACAGTTAGCAATGACATTTATATTGAGTTCAAGCCTTCATCTTTAATAACAGTCAAGTTTGAAAAACAGATTTCAGCTATGCGTTTCTTTTTTTGACCAGTATATATACACACACGCTAGGAAAGGTATATGCAATAAAATCATTTCCATGCTGAAATAAAATATAAATAAAAAAGCCTATAAACATGGCAAAAACCCCACACTAAAGTTGGTTCAAGAAGTTCTTAAATGAAAGGTTGGCAATTTGTAATTTTCCAAAAAACAGCGATAACTAGTGTAACGTGGGAATTGGGCACATGACTGCCCAGGAACAGGTACAAATAACACCTCACCCGAACGCGCCACCTTTGACGGCGCTCGTGTGGTGCCAACAAAAATGGTGAAACAGGTTTCCCGCCTGTGGCATAAACTGCACGTGCAAGTTAGCTGTATAAATGCGTTCGTCTGCAGGGTATAACCACACGTGATAAAAGCACACAAAAGAAATGCCACGACTGTCACAGGAGCAGATAGAGAGCCATCGGTATGGCAGGAATGGGGGCAACACAGGTCCAAATTGCCAGAGGGTTTGGTTGTACACCATTGGCAGTAGCCAGGCTGATTCAACGGTACGGTCAGATACGGCTCATTCACCTGCGAAACAGATTCGTAACGGCGACGACGACGGCAGCAACAGCGTTGGGACATCCCATTAGCCAACGTACAGTACTACGACGACTTCGTGCTGCTGGAATCCGAGCGTATCGTCTTTTCCGTGGAATGGTACTGACTGCTCAACATCGACGCCTTAGACCGCGATGGGCGAGGCAGGTTCGACGCTGGCAAGTGAGAAATTGGCGTCGAGTACTGTTTACTGATGAAAGTTGGTTTAACTTGTTTCGAAATGACGGCAGAGAACGAGTTTATCGACCTAGAGGGGAACGTTTGGCTCCGGCGTGTATTCGAGAGGTCCATCCATTTGGCGGGGGAGGTGTCATGGTGTGGGGCGGGCGGTATTTGTGGAGATCAGAAGACTGAATTGGTGATTATACAGGGAAACCTGAACACTGTGCAGTACAGAGACTAAGACCAGCCAGTTGCAGCCAGTTGTTCTTCCGTTCTACAAAACCAACAGCAGGGGACACACGACAATGCCAAGTCCAATACTGCAAGACGCAACGTTGACGTTTTGCCCTGGCCTGCCCATTCACCCGATATGAATCTTATTGAACATCTGTGGCACATCTGTGCCACTTTCATCATCATTTCCTCTGTTAAATGGAGTGCTAGAGGTCTTAAACATTTTTTTAACAGATCATGCTATGAGTGCGGCTCTGACAAACAAATGATTACTGTATCGGGGATGCTGGGACTCGAATCCATCACCAACGGGTCCTTGCATAGTCAATGTACGTGCTATTGATGCAACATTCAATTTAACAACAGAAAGATACGCATGTACATCAATATCCCGAGTCATTCTGATAGAAAATACATTTCAACCAGTGTGCTTCATTTGATGAATTCAATCATTTGCGGTGGTTGTATGGAGTATATGACACGACATCCTCGAACACCTAGGACATTTTATCTCCATTTTCTTATGGTGAAAAAAATGGACCCAAACACTGCCTGAGATGAAAGATAGCCAGGGACACAAGATGCAGCGAGAGAAACGGTGTGTTTAAGTAATTGATCAGGGATTGAGATGGATGTGTCTAGGGGTGTCACGATAAATCGAAATATCGATATATTGCTATTGGCAAGCACTTAAAGTCAATAAATCGATTGTTAAATCAGTTTCCGATTAATAGTATCGATTTTAGTTAGGAATATCTATAGTTTTGATTGTATTTACCATATCAATAAAATACATGCAATGCTGGTCAAACTTGTTTTTCTTTTGATCATGAGTGGTAGTAATTCACACAGGCATGGTAACGTGGAAGTTTCTTAAATTGTTAGGGTAAAGACAAAACAAATCAGTCATATCTCAAACTTTACTTTTTTGTTGTTGTTATGGTTATCACATTCAAAGGAAACTTCAGTTCCAAGGTTTAATTCAACTCTAAAATCCATCTAAAATTATACACTGAAAACTATCGATATTTATCGCAATACTTGCTTGCAATAACAATAGTTATCGCAATAGTTTCTTTCATTATCAATAGTTATCCTAATAGTGATTATTAGACCAATAGTCACCCCTAGATGTGTCACTTTCGAAATGAAGCAATTTATTATACTTAAAGATGATGTGACAATGCACATTATACAATTTACTTCTATAGACACCCTTGGGATCTGGTTAAGCATCGGTGTCCAGCAAATGCCAATTGGTAACAGGAGGCCAAATCGGGCTCGGTGACTTTGTTGATTGCATGACAACGTTCTCCGAAAGCGTTGATCGTTCTTCACAGTACCAATGACCAGAGGGTCTGGTCGAGAATCGATTATTGACAGGCCGCCGGTTATAGAGCTGGAATACTGCTGAGTTAACCAACAAACAAAGAAACAACCTGCCTACTGAATGGAACCATTTTGTTGTCCACTCCTTCTCTTTTCATGTAATGCATTATATGTTTTGTTCAATGCCTTTCCAAATGACACATCACCAGCTACCAACAGGTTTTATACATAATACCATTTATTTCTATGACGGTATTCATTGATACAAGTTATAACATAAACTGAGATGTTTTCTTGCATTCTATTCAGATGTACATCCCCACGATTTGTAACTAATAGAAGCAAAGCCAGAGTCATTGATGTCACACGTGAGACCTTTTGATACTCCGTCGGTGTTGAACCAGAAATTAACAATTTCATTAGCCCCTCCTGCAATACGGACGTTGATGTCGCTGACGTCAACGTTGATGTCGACAACTCTCTGTGGTGACATTGGCACCCACTTATCAAGTTCTCCTTGAATCAAGACCTGATGTCTGCAAAACAGAAATTCGTGAACTTTAGTTAATGAGAGATAGAGAATGTACTTCAATCCCTTTTACAGTGTGTCAGATTCCAATACTGTGAGATGAAAGTCCAGACCCCATTGGTGAAATACACAGGAATTGAGCTGACAAATCGTGATTCATGACAAAGTTCAATATGAGATTCGAACACTTGATTTACGGATCCTGGCAATGCTGAGGACATGTCTCTTCATTATGGCACCTGTGTCATTGTCAAAGTCTGAGCCTTTCCAAAAACATGTATGCCAGTAAACCTCATCATGCTGTGGCAGCTAACTATGAACTAACGTCCCAACATAGAACATCACCTGTTTCAAAGTCTTAGACTGAGGGAAAAGTTTGCCTTTGGACTCTCACCCTTGAAATGTTACAACGGGCGAGACATAGTACAGACAGAAGTCCACCATGGTACAGCCACTCATCTGGAGAGGCTGGGGGTCTGTCAGCAGTTGGACCTTGTTGGGGTCTTTAGCAGGGAACACCATAGACTTGGGGAACTGGAAGCATAAAGTTGTTCAATGTTACCAATACTTGACTGCCCAAAAAGGAAGGGATGGGCGAACATCCAATGCCTAAAAAAATACTAAATCTTTACAGTGAGTTTGATTCTTTTAGTATTTGGGATTCCCGTTCTGAATGTTTGTCGTGCTCTTCCTGCTTGTAAGAACCGACCAGAATAAAGAAAGAGTCATACTCTGATGGCCTGAGCTCATTTTCCAACCCCTTCTCCCTCGTCCAGTACGGATTACATACATATCACTATGATTAATTCTGACTTGAGCTCACTGATGTGTGAAAACTCGCTTCTCCCACTCTTACCCCTTGGAACCCAGCCATACATGGCGTCATGGTGTAGTTCCCTTGAAGGTCCGCAGCGAGCACTATGCCATATTTGTTGCTTTCACCAAAGTCAGAATACGTCGACCATACTTCCCCATCTTGGCCTTCAAAGTCGTTCCATGCCAGCTGAAAACAATTACGATGGGATAATACATAAGGACATCCACTTGATATTTTTGATTTTATAATTTAGTCCAGAACATTTTAAAAACATAGGATGTGCCCTCCAATTTTACACAAAGAATGGGTTAGGGTCTAGGGTTAGGGTTAGAATGTAATTATTCACTGAACATGCTGGATCAACTGAGGACCATGTACTACTACTCAAATGTAACACTTCAGTGGACATTTCGTAGGTGCTGATCAAAATGTGGATCTCCACAAAGTTTGTTTGCTCCTCCATTCCAAGAAAATAAATATATGTCTCATATATCGTAGATGCGAAATCATATAATGTTTGAAGATCAGTTACAACACTGTAACACGTGATCATGCATTAATCAACAAAGTTTCCTAATGACACAATAAATGGTGAAATGAATATAAACTTTGATCTCCAAATATTTTGAAAATATGAAAAAAACAATAATGGAACAGTTAAGCACTGTTATGATGTTGAGCGTTGTTGTTGGAAACATACCTGTGAATACAAACTATTGGGAAAAGGTGGGCCTCAATGAATAAGATAGGGTGTGTTTGGTATATAATTTGACCCCGTTGAAAGAGTGTATTTATATAGAATATAAAGGTAATAAAAATGGGATGAATTTGTGAAAAACTTTTTTTTCGGTTTGCAAATTTTGAGAAAAATTACAATGACCAAAGACGTTTTAAGTGATAATACGCAGCCATTAAATCTGTGTCAGTATATGAAAGCCTCCGGATATCATCAGTTTATGTTCTTGGGATGAGTTATGCCGCTGATCGTGTGTTTACCCTTCTGATCATGTTGTCAATAGCTGTGGCGGGTCTGGATGGCTTCAGGATCAGTCCCTCAGAATTCACGCTCCTACAATCAGTGTTTTTGGTTATGTCAATAAATAACTATGAAATAGATATAAATTGTCAATGACAGGTCTAGTTATGAAATATATTACAAAACCATTTAAATGTAAATTTGTTTAGGCATGTACGTTTATTGATAGTTCATAGATTATTTTGTACTCAAACACAAAAGTTATTGTGACGTGGATATGAACCAGGGTAATGTTTTTTGAACAGCTCGAAAAAAACACGGGCAATTAAATGAAGCTTTTATTGCATGTTCGAATGTTCTTTATAAAAAGCCTGATATCCAGTCTCATATCCAGTCTCATATCAATGTTACCCTAGGTAATCTTCGGATGTGCAGTGTTCAGAAAAAGATCATAATTTTTAGTTTTGTTGAGTTTTCACCATTTTGAATGTTTGTACCTCGCAGCGTTGCATTCAAAGAACAGATAGAACTGAATTGTCAAACAGTCCTATCAAGTAAACACATATTTTCCAAAGCACAGGACCCTTGAAGAACCCCGGGTAGAATAGGTCTTCAGCAACCTATGATTGCAGTAAAAGGCGACGCTGCTTGTCGTAGGAGGCGACTAACGGGATCGGGTGGTCAGACTCGCTGATTTGTTGATGCATGTCATCGATCCCAAATGTGTGGATCGATGCTCATGATGTCAATCACTGGATTGTCTGGTCCAGACTCGATTATTTACAGACCGCCGTCATATAGCAGGAATATCGCTGAGTGAGGCGTTAAACAACCAACCAACCAACCAACCAAATGCAATGCACAGTTAGAATTTATCCCTGCCTGCATACTTCATTATGATTGTCTTGTTGAATTTGCCGATCATGTCACTTGGTCCGACAGGCCCTGTGCTGAGGGTGGCCACCAGAGCGTTCAATTCCGGGTATGGTTCTGTTCTGTCTGTATTGAAGAAGTGTTTATCTGTCAGATACTAGAAGACATATTCTGGAGAACGTTGATGACAAAACACACACACCAAATTAATCGACAAGGCAAGAGTTGGGAGCATCTACTTCTACCAATTGCCATGGTGGCTCGGAGGTAGCAGCAGCATCAGATTTAGAAGTGATAGCAAATATTTACCAAATCATCGAGTCTGATCACTTGAAGTCGCTTCTTACGAAATGCATATGTTTTAATCAGGTTCCATCGGGATTAGAGGATATAGTATCTGTGGTATTTTCACATGTGTAAATCATTAACCTGTATGAAGACCTCGCGGCTGAACAGTTGTGGTCCAGAAGTTATCTTTGAAAGGAGCAATGCCAATAGCCCAGGCTAACAAGGACGTCACGCCGATACGCCATTGTTGACGTCCAGGGTGGTAGTCTGTGCTAGCTCTTACCTGGCAAACAAATCACATCATGTATCAAATTAGACACCCAGTTAACTTATCAAAACATAGATATTATCGAGTGCACATTTCAATGACAACTGTGGTATCAACATGTTCAATAATACTACCTGCGTCACGACGGGGATGGAAATCGCGTGAAGTGCGTGTCGACAGAGGGCCATACAGTACTGGATGGTTAGGTCATTCTTGGCGGCTCCACGACCCATCTGGTTGAGCCACATCTCTGCCAGGTACACATCTTCAGTGAGAGAAGGAACTCCGCCAAACTCCCCTTGTAGCCAGTCCTGAAGTTATGAACGAAATGCATTGTGACCTTCCTATGAGGTAAGGTAAAATGAGGTTTAATTTTCTCTCTGAATGCCGAGCGTGAGGCAGAGTAGCAACAAGTTCAATCTGTTAACGTCTTTATTGCGTGACGCGGCTGGGGACCTTCCACTCTCAAAGCAAATGCTTTTGTCAACGTAACCACGGATGCTGGGGAGCTTCCGAAAAATTAGTAAAAAATAAATTCATTCAATATTCATTTCTGTTTTGAAGTGTTTGACCATTTACAGGCTAACATCCTTTATGTAAATGTGGTACATGTCTCATATTGTGTCTACCTGTTCATATGTCACTAAACCCCATTTTCGACCATTGGAGAGAAGGTCGTCCCAGAATATCTGAAAGCAGAAATGCGTAAGACATATTAACGGCAGTGTATTTTGCAGCAACCATTTAGCGCTTTATGAAATTTACTTCATTTGCAAGAAGCGATCTTACCTGATTTTCAATGAATAGAAATATTTATCGTAATAAAAAATACCACGATTTTATTATATTTACAAAATGAGACAACATATGAAGAAGTATGTTATTGTCAAGCATAGTATGTCCGTATCAGATCTCAGGTGTAAGGAACTACGGTTAACAACATTAGCACGTATTTTTCATGCGATAGGAGGGCACGGGCGGCCCAGTTGTCTAAGGCGCCGCGATTCGCTGTAGCAAAGTTGCGTCCCTTGGGCACGCCAGAAACCTATGATTGTTGTTTGAATCCCCCCGATTATGTTTCTAGGTTTGTCAGCACCATACCCGTGCTCGTGGGTTTCACCGAAGTGGTAAACGTCTGAGACCTGCATCACTTCGGGCTTTCCTCCCACATTAAGCTGACACGCCGCGATATAACTGCAATACTGTTAAAAGCGGCGTTAAAAGCTCTTCACTCACTCACTCAGCATGCGATAGCTGCTGTCATCAGAACTCATCACCACCCGGTGTTAGTAATTAAAGGATCAGTAAGTTAACAGATCATGGTAGGTCATTGCTATAACCAAACTAAAGTTATGGAGATCCTTTTTCCATATTTTATATTTTCCTGCTTGACGTGTTTTTGATAGTGCTCATTACATCAATACTATTGTCGTTTTGTGCCCTCTCAGTTTACATGGAGGAACTCGATATAATTATGAAGAAATATTGCTAAAAACTAAACAAGATTCTGCAGTCAGAAGAAGCATTATCCAAAACGTTTTAGTCATTGTTTTGATTTAATATTTACCCGCTTGATGAATTGAGTAATATGAATGCTTTTGTTCGGAATGTTGGTGTTAAATACATCAAACGTTAATGATTATTAATATTATTATAACGGAACTGAATTTCTAAACAAAATCATCAGTCAAAACAGTTGTTTTTGTTAGAAGAAGATTAATTCCAAACCAAGTATTCTCCAAAACATGCAGGATGTGAGTAGAATTCATTAAGGTGTATTTATTGGAGGGAACACAACGTCTCACACGGTAACGCCACAGTTGAATCAGAACAATATGAACGTGTATATATGTGTTATAAATACCTGGTCAAGTGGAAGAGCCTTTGTACCTTCAACAATGAAAGAATATTGACCACCATTCTGTTTGGCATATGTTGTGTCGCTTGCCCTGCAATTACACAGTGTTGATACTGTAGAACGGGCCATATAACATTTAGCATCGTAAACCATATAGGACTAATTTCTTCGTTTAGTAATCGTTAAGGCTCCACGTGAAATACTTACCAGTATCTGTTATGGGCTGAAATTGGGAATCTTGTTTTATTGTACAGCCACCTAGAAATGATATAAAACAAATATAGTCACAATACATTTATATGCACATGGATGTACACACACAATAACAATCATCACCAATGAAAGTCTTCAGATCAATAAAACACAATGTTGTTTTGTCGGTTCGGACATTTGTTATCAGAACGTTACATTGGAAACAATTGTTTCCGAAATTAACGCGTTTTCACTGTCGATATGAAACGTCAATGCAAGAGAATCATCGTCTTGTTTATGTGCCAAAATAGATTCAATTTGGCGTAAAAGGCAAAACAGCTGTGAAAGTATGAAAACGGACAACAGTAAATCAGCGATGACAACAGGTGTTCGCGAAAAGGGTAAGCATGTCCTGCCCTACCAGTTGCACCCGCTATTCACACAGTTTGCATAAAAGAGGAAGTATTTATTGCCCGATGCCAAAAAAACTAAATCTAGTTTTTGTGTGTGAAATAGTGTGTGCTGTGATATATATCATGTACACCTCGGATCAGTTCACAAACGGACCCGTAAGAGGCGACTAACTGGACAGGGTGGTCAGGCTCGTTAACTTGGTTGCATTGATGCATGTCATCGTATCCCAATTTCGTGGATCGATGAACATGATGTCAATCACTGTATTGTTTGTTCCGACTTGATTATTTACAGACAGCCGTCATTTTGATGGAATATTGCCCAGTGCGCCGTTTAACAACAAACAAACAAATCATGATGTTAATCCCTCGATTGTCTGGTCCAGACTCGAATATTTACAGACCGCCGTTATATAGCTGGAATACTTCTGAGTTCGGCGTTAAACAACAAACATAACAGTTCACGAACGATTCAGGGTTTAGCGTTTGACTGTGATCAGAAATTCAAATCCTATAACTTACTGCATGCCGTCAGGAAATACTTCAGGGGTGCTCTCCCATGTCTTGACGCCGTTCCCTGCACCTTTGTAGTACCACCAGGAGTCGAACTGCAGGTACCTAAAGCAGGAGAATGAGCGGGAGTTACGTCACGGTATGCTGCCTACAAACCAAGGATCATAGGTGAGGTGAGGTGAAATTGGGTTTAACGTCGCGTCCAAGATTATTACACTTATATAGCGACGTGCATGCACGTGTGTGTGTGTGTGTGGCTGCTTGTACTAGTCCGGACTGATTCCGATTAATAGTGCTAGCACACTGAGATACCATGTCGCAGTTTAACATGAACGCCCCACTCAGACACAGTATACTGACTCCGAGCCGCCCAGTCCTTGTTTTAGCCCCTGAATGCCGAGCGCCACACAGGGTAACAACAAGTACCATCTTTTAACGTCTTTTGGTATGACGCGGCCGGGAACCCGAAGGATCATAAATAGAATGAATCAGGGAATAGAAACCTACGATTATCGGATCCTGTTACTATTAACAGACGCAAATATGCACAACGAATTCCGACACAGAGCCTCCAGCGGATAGAGAAGAGGGAGATATTAACGATGCTCCGATATGGACTCGGTGACTTGAAGCCATGCCAAGGTTGTGCGTGTTTCAGAATACCCGAAATAGCTTAACGTCTTGCTTGGAGAAATATTGGTTATATTTTGTATAATGTTGACAGTTTACCTGTTCTTTGCAATTCGCAAGATTCACAGATTCTTTCTCAGCCCAAATGGAATAGTGAGTGAGTGGGTTGGGTTTAACGCCGCTTTTAACAGTATTCCAGTTATATCACGGTGTCTCAGCTTAATGTGAGGGGAAAGCCTGAAGTGATGCAGGTCTCGTACGTTTACCTCTTCGGCGAAACCCACGAGCACGGGTATGGTGCTGACAAATCTAGAAACATTATCGGGGCGAACCGGGATTCGAACCCACAATCGAAGGTTTCTGGCGTGCCCAAGGGAAGCAACTTTGCACAGCGAATCGCGGCGCCTTAGACGACTGGGCCACCAGTGCCCCCCAATTAGAATAGCATCACGCACAATATAACCATCTATTTAAATTACACTCATTGCAAAGCTAACACTAAGGGCTAACAAAAAACATGCACAACAAAACTCCACACGCAATGTATACTTGAAGCACTACATTATCATTGAGCCTGGTCCGTGTATCAGTTTTCATTGGATTTCTCATTCTCAGTTCACTGTGAGGCGCCAGAAGGTGAACAGTATCAGTATCATCTCATCCTACCAGGTACCCATTTCTCTGCTGGATGAACAGAGGGAATATTACGAACTAAGTCACTTAGCCAAGGAAACACCAAAGGTGCCAGGTTGAGGATCGAAGCCCCAGAAACTCCCAGGAACCAAACACCAGAACACGGTCACCCTCCAAAGGACTCTTTGCGACCAGCTTCGGTTGATCTGATACCCGTGTGACTTCCACAGGACCACGTATTGCCACATTTCTGCATATACCAATCCTTAGAAATGTCAAACATCCAGAACAAGAGGCAGACCAGCTTGAGAGTAATGCACCTACAAGTGACCACCTACCTGAAGGGAACACCTGTGTCCTTAACGCACCTACAAGTAACCACCTACCCGAAGGGTATACCTGTGTTCTTAATGCACCTACAAGTGACCACCTACCTGTAGGGTATACCTGTGTCCTTAATGCACCTACAAGTGACCACCTACCTGAAGGGAATACCTGTGTCCTTAATGCACCTACAAGTGACCACCTACTTGAAGGGAATACCTGTGTCCTTAATGCACCTACAAGTGACAACCTACCTGTAGGGTATACCTGTGTCCTTAACGCACCTACAAGTGACCACCTACCTGAAGGGAATACCTGTGTCCTTAATGCACCTACAAGTGACCACCTACCTGAAGGGAATACCTGTGTTCTTAAGGCACCTACAAGTAACCACCTACCCGAAGGGAATACCTGTGTCCTTAACGCACCTACAAGTGACCACCTACCTGAAGGGAATACCTGTGTCCTTGATGGAGGTAACAATGTCCAGTATGGTGTCTTGGTAATCTTTCTTGGGTTCTGTATGGTAATAGTAATAGGCACCTGCAAACAGAATTCCTTGAATTTTCAACACGAATGTAACAGGATTAAGTGCTTGACAAGAGTGATTGAAATGGTTCAACGTCATAAAAATAACATTTTAGTTTGTGATTGTTGAAGTAACATCCACAAACCAATGAGCTGAGGTATAGACCTGATACACCAAGGTTCTTTATGAGATGAATCTTGGATTTGAACCAATGATGGTATGTTTCTTGCACACCGTGCAGGGAGACTGATACTAGTATATTGTATCTCAATGTCAATAAATGTCGATATTTTAAATGTGAGCAAACATTATTACAATTAACTTTTACGTCTGTAAACGAGTTGTGAAATAGGTCATTCAGGGATCGGATGTGCATGTGGTGGTTTGTGTTCTAAACCTGCACTCGTCGACAATCCTGGGATTGCTATTATCTGCATTGGTCCACTCAGTCGGGGTACGATGACACCTAGGCCGGACCTGACCATCCCACCCATAGGCTGCTAGGCACTAATTCTAAGTTGGAATCAACACAGGGTGGGGCTGGATGTTACAGTACCAAACACATTATAGAGAAGAGAAGGAGTGCAAGTTCGTGTGGTTTCCCTACCGTTGTCTGTCCAGTACCCCAGGTAGTTGTTGGTAAAGTCTGACTTCACAAAACTGTTGTCTCTTCCGTACCATTTCTGTAGAATCTGACCCCAGCTGACGAATCCCTGTCATTCAGATACGTAAGGTTAAATGAAACATTTTACCTACTTAAAACAAAACGTCAACGCCAGAACACTAACCAGTCTCGACTGTCTTCGTATTCAGATTTAAGTGGACTTAAAAGGCAAAGTAGAGGTGAAAATGATATGAATGGATCACTGAAAATCAGTGATGAAATATATCATATCATACTCTTTGATCACTGTTTACGAAATGCCAGACATATACATGAAAGTCCTGCTTGTTTGTTGCAACTTGGAATACATTTAATTAGTTCCTCATCGTAGATAGACACGTCAAAATGATTTTATAAAGCGCTGTATCTGTCATTGCTAACGCACCTTGTTGATACCTTGGTTGCTGTAGAAGAGGATGGTGCTGGTTTCAAAGTTGGCAGGGACATCTGTAACGCTACCCATGGTTCCCCAGTAGAGGTTGCTTCCGGTGCTGGTGTTCTGGCGCCAGAGATTGGCAGACATGAAGGAACTTGCAGGGGACAGGATGAGAGTGTTGGGTGTCTTGACCCGGTCAAATATTGACAGGGGACCACTTTCGATGCCAGAAGAAATGTTAAGTTTTGGTCCAAATCTGAAAAAGAAAACGATTTTTCAAATCTATATTATTTAACCAAAACAGATTTATTTTCAAAAAATTCGGTTACATTATTTCTGTGTGGTCTTAATTTTTTCTTATTATATCTATCTTTTCAAAACATTTCTTAAATTGATCAAATACCAATGTTCTCTTTTAAAAGTAAATGCTACCTAGATTGTCCTTTTGAGACAGTTGGCATGAGTGGACCATTGGTGAAAGGCAATTCCCTGTTCAGAATTGCATTTCCTCCTGGTACCAGGATCTGAATCCTTGGTTTCCTCAGGAAGATGGTAAACGCCTACGACCTTTTAAACTTCTTGATATGAATCCG
The DNA here is from genome assembly GCF_022045235.1 of Haliotis cracherodii. Taxonomy (NCBI): domain Eukaryota; kingdom Metazoa; phylum Mollusca; class Gastropoda; order Lepetellida; family Haliotidae; genus Haliotis; species Haliotis cracherodii. Next base: position 167,647 of record NW_027266287.1, read on the forward strand.
TGAACAATGGCACTAAACCATCCTCCTCACTCATTCAGGCTACACAACTCTACTTACTGTCCAAATGTTTTCATGCCATATCCAAACTGACCACCGCCGTAGGACAAGTAGCCAAGCGGAATCGACGGCTCCTTCACAACAAACCCGGGGAAGCCAGCTATGGTTTCATCAACACTCCCTGCCTTTGTGCCATTCGTTTGGGTTAAGTACGTCTATGAAGAAAAAATACAAAAGAAAACACATTTACATGATGTCTGTGAGCAGACGCTGTATCCTTATTTCATATTAATACAATATTCCTTTCAAGAACACATGGGTTACATTGCTATTAGGAAAGGAGCATGGTTCTTTATTGTCGCATTATACATATTTCTTACACACCTGTGGGTGAGAAACCCATTTGAGATAACTGGTATCAAACATATGTGTGAGATCAAATTCCAGGACCGTGATTGGCTACTCCATGGTGATGACCTGGGGTCAGATGATGACGGACTACTTTCCTGAGTGTAAGTCATTCACAAGTAGCTCGTGCTTCAGTCGAATGATCACCTACGTCTGTATTTAACAGCAAGAGCGTGTAATTAATAATAAAAATAAACAAACTCGTCTTCGTCTGCGAGTTTGTTTGTTATTATTATCAGTTACATTATCTGTTGTTATGGCAACGTTTATTAGAGTGTAAACCCCCTGAATGCCACAGCGACACATATGTCCCTTCTCTTCAACCCTCACTTCGAAATCGAATAAAATTCCGAATACATCACGCAGAATCTTAACAGTTTTAAATTCCCCCTTCTGTTTATCATTTACTGTCATTTTAGGCAATTCAAAATTACTGAAAGTGACTGAAAGTCACAATTCACGGCGTTATATAAATATTTACTGTGTGTTTAGAATCTAAATATCGGATATTTACTCGAATAATTAAAGTAGAAAAATAGCATATTAGTGATCACGGGTATCACATCACTAATGATAATTTTGAAACGTCGCTGATAAGCCTAGAATCCTTTAGAATGTTTTGGAAAATACGCATACACGAACGCCGAAGTGTACGATCCGCCATATTGGATTGTGTTTACAAAATGCCGGTTATGAGACAACCTATTCGATCAGGTATATTTCAAACTCAGCTGCTATACATGCAACCCTGAATTCCTCATACATTTTCGAAACAATGGATAAATGGTCTTTGTCAGCAATGCAAATTATCTAGATGAAATCATGCGAAATAAATTAGGTATGGAAACGAAAACTCTGCTCGGAAAAATGTACTTGCTGAAATGTAAACAAAGCAAAATTCAGATTTTACACTGTGTAGCATTTTTAGAGGTACTTTCGACTAATTGTTGCATACACTGGCTCCATCACGCGTTTGAGAATATTCATGGGAAGAGTATCGTTGCACTAATTATGGAATTACATATATATACATTACAGTGATGTGGTAAATTCAACAGAAGCCGTAAAAGTTTCCGTCCTGTGTGACGCCATGACTGACGCTAAATCACGCACAACGATGACGGTAGTTGTCTGCATTTCTGACTAATTCTCTTTGTTACATTGGAAAACATGGTAAACAAATAACAGTACGCAGATTGTCAGAATGTTTCTGATTACTTACGTGACACATTTATGTGTATACATCCCTCAATCAACGAAAACCTCCTCTGGAAATCCCGCGTACTGTTGTCAGTGAACACGCCATTTTGTAAAAGTCGGTCACCGGTAGTGATGTCATACGGAAGTAAACATTGTTGTACATATTTGGTTATTTCTTTGAGGTGTAAACTTTCAACTTGGCACATAGTGTGTTCTTGGTTTTTGTCTAGTTTGCATTTTCATCATCGCCTTGATAATCCACATATTGATAAATAGAGATTACTGTACTCGTGCCTGTCGTGCTTTCGCTCGTTAGATACGTTTTGAAACAACTCGTTGTAAGATCAATGGTATCTAATAGACACTCGTGTAGTAATCTCTATTTATCATCCATAACTCGCTCCCACAGGAGATATCGCTTGGAAGAGATCAAGCGATTTATTACTTGCCCGTGAAGAGATCACCCGTTTAATAAACATACAGCTGTATTACACATTGTGTAATACCAAAAACCAAAACTCGTGAATAGTTGTGGTATCTGACTCGCTTTCGCTCGTCAGATACCAGAACTATTCACTCGTTTCATAAAATTGGTATTACACGGGAGCTCGTTTAGTATTCTGTATATCTACACTCTAGATATCGCTGCAATGAAATTACATCAAAATGCTTTGCAGACCATTGTGACGTCACTGTTACCATGACGTCACAATCAAATGACATCACTAATGGCTCTGCTACTGACGCTGTTTGCAGTACTTTTTACACTGAAGACACTGCTAATTACTGTCTACAAATTGAAAAAGTTGAAAGAATGTCGTTGGATGATAAATAAAATCTCAACTGAGTGTCTTTTAATATCAAATATATCAACACTCGTTGATAAAAGTGGCAAAAATCCTCGGCAAGCCTCGGAACATTTCCACTTTTATCAACTCGTGTTGATATATTTGATATCAAAAGACACGAGGGTGAGATTCTCTATATATCTCGCATTAGTGAGTAGACATAATACAATATTGACTCTGATTGCACAAGATGATAGCTCTAACAAACACTTTTAACGCATTTCTTTCAAGAGGTTATTTTAGGATCTACATGCATGTCGACTACTGTGTAGGTAAAGTCATTTGCATTTGTAGTGAATATTTAAAAAAAAAAAGCTAACAAGTTAAAGTCAAACCTGTTTGAAGAGCAGAAATTGTTCAGGAGGATTGTTATATGAGAAGATACTAGGGTCTGGCGTGTAGAAGTAAATGCTGGCTAAGAAGCGACACGTGTCGGCTTGGTAGAGAAAGCTAGTGGACTGCCATTTCCCGATGAAGTCGGTACCAGATGTTCCAGTGGTCTGTAGAAGCTTCAAGGAGCCATCTGCGGTGCTGTAAATCTGCCCGTTGACTCTGACGAAAGTCGGTGCGCTTTTGAGCCAGATGTTTCCCTGGACGGCGATGCTGTAACTACCGTTGGTGTTGACGGTGACGGTGAAGCTATCACCATCACCCTGTGTGCTAGCTGAACAATTGCAGTTTCAATTATGAATATGTATCATAATTATGTAATATATTATGAATATAAAATGATATAAATGTTGTTGGAGGTGTGTGGAGGCGGTGAACGGGGATGGAGGGGCGGGGTTGAGGTGTGTATGACCAAATATAATTTATACAGGAATATCTTTCTTTCCAATCATGGTGTATATGTGATAAATACTTTCTTTGCTGGCAGATGAACAAAGACCTTGATCTGAGTCATGTGCATTATTAGATAACACAACTTTCCAGTGTGACTTTCAAAACATTGACTGTGAAGTATTGCCATGACGCACAATACATATACGAAATATCTCTATGGCTGTCAATAGTGAATCTTCCCGATTCGTTTGTTTTCCATTTCATTCAAGCTACGTCTTTGTGATTTCTAAACATACACAACAATTCAATTTAAGAGTATATAGTATTACTTTTATAACCATTGTTGTTACGGTCTGGACAATACCATGGCACTGCTGTTCTGAATTGACATTGTAAGATTAACTAATTATACAACACATGCAGTTATATATTTTGGTGAAATGTTGTTCTGCGAATGCATGAGTAATATTCTAAGTTTCAACATTGTTTAGAAGACCTTAGGAGAACATGTAATATAAGATACTGTTGAGTTGGCCCCTACTGGTATATTCATTAATCTCATTTTATAGAGTTATATCTTAAATGTGTGAACATTCTGCAGAAAATGTGTATAACTGTTCATGAACTAAAGAGACTACAGGACTATATCACACCAACCTGCAGAAGAAACTAGAACCAGAACGGCGAGAAGGACACCGACATCCATCTCCATTACTGACACCTACAGCATTTGAACAAGATCAGATGATCTTTACTGGCCTCAGCATTATCTCTACCTTGTCGTCGGCCTTCACCCACGAAGTATGTTTGGTATTCCTAGACTTATCTGCAATGTAATGATTACACCTAAACCCGTTTTTATTGGTCAAATGCCAATAAAACTTAAACATACTCCCCCACTCACATCTCATCTCAAACTTCTATACTGTCAGTACACTAATGATACCCCTTCCACCTCCAAACAATTTTCACTGTTTCTTTAAGAAGTCATTGTTATGTTATTGTTATGACAAACCCCTTTCGGTACTCATATACGTCCTACGTAGGAGATTCTTAGACAAAAACATTTCACCGTAGCCCCACTACGCTTCCGTACTCATACGAATTTTTAGTTGAAACCCCATTCTATTTTAGTCCATTCTTTTCCTGTTTCATATTGTTCGCATTATTCACATCCTGTTCAAAACAGTTTTTTTCAACATTTGTCCTCCAATTACATATTTCGCTGATGTGGATGTTATGATCGTAGACAGCTGTGATAGACATTCATTGGACGTGACAGGACATCTTATCATCACAAACTTAGATAACCTTTCAGTCAGGTGAACTAAAAAGAACGACGTTTTCGACCTTGGTACAATCTCATCACGCCAGATATCTACTAGTATTGTACCACTCTGTGTACGGATGGAGCATATGGGGACAATCGTAGTCCAGATCTTCCTCAGCGTCTATCAGTATGCTAAAGTCTAATTGTTTGAGAGCCTTCCCATAATACACTCTTCAAAAAAAGAAACGCACAGGTAGGATGAAAAGTATTGATAAATCTTGGTGGGCTATTATTCGACAGACTGTGCGTCAAAACGCAGCCGTTGTCGATTTGCAATGTCTTAAACGGCATTTTGTTCACACGTGTTAAAAAATGTTAGAGGAAAACAGAAACGCAAAGTCCACGTGCAAATTATGGCATTCGTAACTCGCGTAGTGGCTATAAAAAGACAAACATAAGCCAAAAAATTGTCATTCAATTGTCAACATTTTCAAGTTGGAAAATGTCGAGATTCAGCGCTGTCGATCGGAACATCGCCACAGGACGTATCCAAAGAGGGGAATCGCAGCCTTCTGTTGGACGCCACTTCAACGTCCACAACAGCACCATGTGCCGCCTTTGTGACCGATACACACAGTTCAATTCCACTGCAAACCGTCCGAGAACCGGCCGACCAAGAGTTACCATCCTGCACAGGATCGCTACATTCGACTGTTCCACCCAAGTTATCGCAATGCCACAGCTACGGAGACGACAGGACGCATCCTTGGTTTCAGGAGGATATTGGACCAGACTGTCAGGAAGCATCTTTGCGAGGCTGGAAGACCAGTTGTCGTCCCTGTTTTGCAACAGATCCATCGACAGTGACACTTGCGTTGGTGCCATACCTTACAACCTTGTAATTTGAGAAACTGGAGGCGAGAGTGATTTAGCGATGAATCACAATTTCTTCTTTACCGGCGATATGGAATGCAAACGTGTATATCGTCATCGAAATAAGCGTTTTCCCCAACATTGTGTAAACATCGACAAATTCGGTGGCGGTAGTGTTATGGTGTTGGGGGGAGGGGGGCATATCCTACCTCGCGAGGTCTGACTTTGTTGTGGTTCAGGGACATTTGACAGCAAATCGCTGAATGAATCACATTCTTCAACCTCACCTTCTTCCAATCATTGACCACCAGAGGTAGCTCCTTCAACAGGACAACACTCTACCGTACACAGCTCGTAACACGGTAGACTACCTTCATAATGGCAACATCAACGACTTGCCCTGGCCGTCGAGATCTCCAGATCTCAACCCAGTCGAACACCTCTGGGATGAACTCGATCGACTTGTATGTCAACGTCAGAACACGCCACAGACACTCCCACGACAGGCCAACACGTTACAGGCAGAATTCCACTGTACAGAATTCGTACACTTTTCCAGTCAGTTCCGAGGTGATGCAGAACCGTGATTTCTGCCCAGGACGGTCACACGAGATACTGAGTTCAGCGCAACCTTGTGGCCTTATGTGACATGACAGTGAACAGTTTTCAATGCATTTGTACAACGGCAACACGTGACTATCGAGCTCCAAATTTCAAATTTGTGTCTATGATATTGAATTAAATATATCGACATTATTAGGTAAAATAAATCTACTAAAATCTACCTTTGCGTTTTGTTTTTATGAAGAGTGTATTTGTAATGTCTTTTTATAAATCATAGATTTTCGCATTCTTTTATTGCGACAAATGTGCATATATAAACAATTGTGACAGAATACATGAACAGGGTACTTTAATATTATACTATATTATATACTCAACAACAAAAGTTCCTGTGACACCAATATTTTAGTGTATTTTTCAAACAAGTAAAGTTTGGTTTTCAATATTGTAGTACATGTATGGAATCAAGTCACAAAAACGCAATTGCTACAGAAAAGCATGCATTCCATGCAAAAGTTGACTTTTATGCAAGCCCCATGCATTTCACTACCGAAGAATGGGTATAAAAACATGTGCGTTAACGGGATTCCATACCCATTGTTTAGCATCGTGCTGACAATAAGCACTTAGAAAAACAACAAGATTACGCAATTATTCAGCATTACGAAATGCCACACCTGTCCCTAAATGAGCGTCTGCGAGCCATTGGTATGATTGAAGCAGGATCGAGTTAACGTGATGTTGCAAGACAATATAACGTCCACAGAAACACCATTTGGTTTTATGGCAATGTTGGCAACAGACAAATGCAGTCAGAGACCATCCTCGGAGTGACAATAAGCACTTAGAAAAACAACAAGATTACGCAATTATTCAGCATTACGAAATGCCACACCTGTCCCTATATGAGCGTCTGCGAGCCATTGGTATGATTGAAGCAGGATCGAGTTAACGTGATGTTGCAAGACAATATAACGTCCACAGAAACACCATTTGGTTTTATGGCAATGTTGGCAACAGACAAATGCAGTCAGAGACCATCCTCGGAGTGGCAGGCCACACGTAACCAATAATCGACAAGACAACTGTATTCGAACAACACACCTACGAAATCGATTCCAGCCAGCAACAGTGACTGCAAGAAGCATCCCTGCCCTTCGACGAATATCTTCACAAACTGTACGTCGTCGCCTCAGATGTGCAGGGATTGTCGCCAGAAGACCCGCCAGACGTCCCATTTTGACAGGAAACCACCGTCAAGCACGTCTATGGTGGCGCAGACAGCGTCTACGCTGGACGTCCATGCAGTGGGGACACGTTTTATTCACTGACCAGTCTCATTTTCACCTCAGCCACAGCGATGGACGGATTCGAGTATACCGACGTCAATGTGGTATTGAAGCAGATCGGTATGGGGTGGGATTATAGCAAGACAGAGTACCCATTTCGTGGAGGTAGAGGGAAATCTCAATGGACAGCGCTACCGCGACGAGATCATCAGCCCTGTTATTCTACCGTTTTTGCGTCGTCATGGACCAGGCATTACCTTTCAACATGACAACGCCCGACCTCATATTGCTCGACTTGCCCAGGATTCTCCTCAACAAAACAACGTGAATGTCATCCCCTGGCTGCCTCGCTCCCGTGATCTCTCACCAATCAAGCACATATGGGAAGAGATGGATCGGCGCCTTCGACGTCAATCACGTGTTCCACAGACACTCCAGGAACTTCGAATAATGCCCCAGCAGATATGAACAGATATCCCACAGGACTTTGTGCGAAGCCTGGTCCATTCCATGAGATGAAGATGTGTTGCTTGCATCGCAACCAGTGGTGGACACACGCACTATTGTTGTGTAAATTGATATTTTGGCATGTTCATGTTTTTTTTATGACATCACGCATTTTCTGAAGTCAGTATGGCAAATTAAAATATTTAAACTCTTACAGGAGTCTTTTATCTGTTGCCAACCGAAATTGTTTCAGATTTGGTAAAGACTCCTTGTGTCTGAGAATGTAACTTATATTGTATAGCGTCAATTCCCTTGTTTGCAAATTTCAAACCATCTGTATCTGCATCACATCGTCCATTGATTTTCAGTAAAGCCGATGTCACCTTCATTCGAGAAAGATCCAGATATAGAAGCATAAGTTCATGAAGGTAACATGTTTTGAAAATATTCATTGATTTATGTGAATACTACACAGAGTTCAAAACAAACAAGGTCAGTGGTGTCCATAATTCTTAATGCGTTCCTTGACACGAACATGTTGTCTTATCTCCAATCTGATAGATAAGTGTTCATGTCATGTAAGCTATAGGAAGTTATTTACAAACACTTGCAATGATTTCTTGAACGCGAACTACGTTTGCCGCCTTACGTTTGATGTTACTTTCATCTTTAATATCACAGTATCCTACACATGCACACACGTGTTAATATACAATAAGCCTTGTGCATGAAAAACAAACAAGGCATTTGGTGACCAAAGTAATAACTGATTGCGAATCTCTATATTTCACTGGAACACGAATGGCCAGGTTTGTTTGTCACTTGGCAGCAACTCATTATGCCAAATCCTTTGCCATGGGTCATTATAAAATGATTCAGTTTGAGAAGTTACTGCGTCGTCTCGTAAAGACGGAAACTGACAAAAGATGATGGAAAAACTGGGTTTAGTATTCCTAACTGTCATACACATAACAGTTGCATTTGAGTTTCAAAGTCTTGGGTCTCCAACATTCCATCCAAATCAGTTCAACCCTCCTTCAACTGTGGACAAAGAGGTTAAGAAGGCCGTAAGTGATCTAAAGGCACAAGGGAGTCGCCTCGAGAAACAGGGAGAGCTGATTTCGGCGCAGGCAGGGCTTCTGAATAAGCTGGGAAGGCATCTGGACCAGCAAGAGAAATCCTTGAAGGATCAAGATAGACAACAAAAGGACCAAGGAAAGCACATTGGCAGACTGGATCAGTTGTTGTCACAGATGCATGCATCACAACAGGAAGAGAAGTCCCGTTTGTCAAACATTGAAGAAAAGCTACAACAGATGGAAACTAAGGTCGTAACCACTGGGAAACCTGAGGTTCACCAACACGGTAAAGTCCAAGTTGGCTCTGCGGTATCAAATAACATGTCAGAGATTGAAAGGGAGTTCGTCACTGAGAAACCTGAGGCTCACCAACACTGTAAAGTCCAAGTTGGCTCTGCGGTATCAAATAACATGTCAGAGATTGAAAGGGAGATCGTCACTGAGAAACCTGAGGCTCACCAACACGGTAATGTCTATGCGGGTTCTCTGGTATCAAACATCAAAAAACATGTCAGAGATTGAAAGGCAGGTCATCGCTGAGAAACCTGAGGCTCACCAACTCGGTAATGTCTATGTGGGTTCTCCGGTATCAAACATCAAATAACATGTCAGTGATTGATAGGGAGATCGTCACTGAGGAACCTGGGGCTCACCAACACGGTAATGTCTATGTGGGATCTCTGGTATCAAATAACATGTCAGAGATTGAAAGGGAGGTCGTCACTGAGAAACCTGAGGCTCACCAACACGGTAATGTCTATGTGGGTTCTACGGTATCAAACATCAAATAACATGTCAGAGATTGAAATGGAGGTCTACCCGGTAAAGTGAAAGTGGTTCCCTGGTATCAAATAAGATGTTCGGGACTGCAAGGGAGGTCGTCACGGAGCAGCATAGCGGTAAGGTCGCTTGCACAGCAATGCGTAATTATATCCATGACGACAAAGGTTCACATCAAGGCGCCAATGCTCCAGTGCGTCCTAAGGGCACGCCAAACCATCATAGGTCGAGTCCCGTTTACCCCGCTAGTATTTCTAGGTTCTTCAGCACCATGCCCGCACTCGTGCGTTTCACCAAAATGGTAAACATTGGAGTCCTGCATTACTTCGGGCTTTCCTCCCACATTAAGCTGACACGCCGTGATATAACTGGAATACTCTTCAAAGTGGCATTACACCCAAATCACTCATTCATTCATGACCTCCGTAGCGATGCAAATAGCTCATGGTAAGCCAGAAACACGCTGAAGTTTGTTTGATGCAACATAGTGTTATATTGCCGTAATATAATTGAACTTCTGGCAAAAGTATTTGTCACTTTTGTCAATAGACATTAATGAATAGAATACCACCTGTTACTTATGTCTACACCGTTGACAACCACTCTTAATTTTCATTTCCCATCTCTCAAGGAAACCTCACAAATATTGACAAGGTGGGTCTATCCTTTGCTCTGGTTATGAAGACCGTGAAGAGTTCGGAAATGGAAGATCATTGTGCTGAGCTCGTTGAAGGAGGTCGACTACTTGTCCTGGACACGAAACAAAAGTATGAAGCAATGCAGGGTTATCTGAACAAGAACATGGGTAAGTTCTGGTAGATCAGTAGTTCAGTAGATCATGTCCTTATGTATCAAGTCTAACAGACAACTTTATTAAATTATTCAAGAACCTAGTTTGAGTATTTAAAAATACCTGGAAAATAGCACTGTCCCTTGTAACACCTTGTAAGTGTTATTTTCATCTACATTTCGGAAGAGCAAATGATTCAAGTGACAGGGAGTGCCCGGGCGGATAAACCCTTCACTGTGAGGGGCGGTCGGGTAGCCTAGTGGTTAAAGCGTTCGCTCGTCACGCCGAAGACCCGGGTTCGATTCCCGACATGGGTACAATGTGTGAAGCCCATTTCTGGTGTCCCCTGCTGTGATATCGTTGGAATATTGCTAAAAGCGGCGTAAAACCATACTCATTCACTCACTGTGCAATGTTGCCTCCTCATACTTGTTATTACCTTGTCTGGCGCTGTGCATTCAGGGCTTAAAACACGGAGTGGTTGGCATGGTGTCCGTGTACTGTGATCCAATACTGTCAGTGTAGCATGATTGTAGTACAATCTCCCCCAACATCATTGTGACACGGTCATTGTGACACGGTTACGCTTGTCAACAGCACGTCATTTGCTACCTCAAAAAAGTGAGATATTATTTTTGACAAAAACTTACTCGTCCATATAATTAATTCTGGAAAATTAGTTTATATATTTAGATATAATTGTTATAGTTCGGGATTATAAAGAAAATATCGGACTGCATATGCTACGAGAAGCCTTCAATACAGACCCACATCCTCGTGGGCGTGTAATAGATATACTGTAATATATGGACATACTTGACTTTTCTTATCAGATGAGGGGAAAGAATTTTATATTGGACTTCGCAGGCAGCACGGCGTGAAGACACATCACTGGTCCAACGGGGTGGAGATCGATGATAACTTCTGGTGCTCGGGACCGGGGTATCCACACCGTTCGGTCTGCACTGCACTGAAACGACACCGGAACAGCATCGGTTACTGCATAGGCACGGCGCCTTGCCACAGAGGGAATATCATTTGTGAAAAACCTCAACAGTGAACTAAAGATTATGTCCAAGTTCACCGATATTGAATAAAAATACTCATACTGTAACTGACTCTTGTTTGAAGAATACACACAGGTTTAATTTTTTTTATTTAGTTTTGTTTTATTGTGCTGCAGATACACATAATTCGTTGTTTTCAATACACATAATACGTTGTTATCAATACACATAATACGTTGGTTTCAAAAGACATAATACGTTGTTTTCAATACACATAATACGTAGTTTTCAATACACATGATACGTAGTTTTCATATGTGATATCGCCCCGCACCTTGACACTACCGTCACTATGGGCAAGAATTGTTGCCCTTGCATTCCGCTCGACGCTGCGTCGCCAACAACGTTTTGTGCCGTCTGTGAATGGGAGGCAAAACCTTGATTCGTGTGTTAACATGGTGATACGCCATTGCCGCACAGCCAGCCCCTTGTGTTTCCTAGCCATCCTTAATCTCTGCCACCTGTCATGGTACAGTTTAGCGCCACATCCTTCACGGGACACTTGATTTCACGAGGGCTGCGTGGAGCCGGGTTTTAACGGTAGATGTTAAATTTCGCCCTCCTGTTTTTGTACAGACTTCTCCATTGATATTGATATTGAATCTTTTCGTAGTGCATTTAATGTAATGAGATCTTGTTCAGGGGCCTACGTCTCATGGGAACCCTCATTAGATATTGCGATCGGATGAACGCCACGGTATTGTCATTGACACTTCAACATTAGCTACACTGAAGCCATTAGATCTCTTATTTTTCTGTAGTATATATTTATATGTCTACGCGGCTCAGATGAAACCGATGGAGAAAAGCAAATGGTTAATTTTTTGGCCCAGTTATAACCCAGTTTGGGTTGCCAAACCATTGTATATATCGATTGCATACACGCTGATTACTTAACAAAAACATACTGTCAGTTAAGTCATACTGTCCGTTAAGTCATACTGTCAGTTAAGTCATACTGTCTGTTAAGTCATACTGTCTGTTAAGTCACGCACACACACACTGACTACATATACAGTAAACTACGGTTATAGCGAACTCAAAGGGACCACAAATTTTAGTTCGTTATAACCGTAGTTCGTTAAAAGCATATAAACAGCATATAGACAGCATATGACAGGGACCTAAAAACCAGTTCGTTATATCCGCCAGTTCGTTATAAGCGTGTTTGTTATAAACGTAGTTTACTGTAGTGTAGTAAAGGAAGGTATTGAAAGAAGGATCACGCAACGTAATGAGACATACAGTTTCAGTCATCAGATTAACCATCTATATGGCATTATCAGGCGTTTCATAACGTCATTGGACATATCGAGCATGTTTACATGTGTTTATCGGATTCCATAAGACAACCTGCACATGAGAGGATTTGCTTGCATTTTTTATGGAAGAAAAGAGATGAGGATGCCGTGTTTGTGTCGGACCCCGTTTAATTAACACATCTTTATGAAGAGATCTGCACCACACCGACCATTGATTTTCAGTGACGCCGATGTCATCCTTTGGAGAGAAGATCCAGATATAGAAGCATACGTTCATGAGGGTAGTTCTCTCAAACATTAAGTAAATATGTTTTGAAAATATTCATCGATTTGTCTGAGTACTACCCAGAGTTCATATTAACAAAACAAACAAGATCAGTGTTGTCAATGATTTTTAATGCGTTCTTTGACACGAACATGTTGCCTTATCTCTAATCTGATAGATAAGTGTTCATGTCATGTAATCAATAGGAAGTTATTTACAAAAACTTGCAATGATTTCTCAAACGCGAACTTCGTCACTGCAGTTTGTAAGTGATGTTCAATAAATATAGGTTTTCATTCCTGAGGTGTCATTGTGTCTCTATATTTGTATGATATCACTATGTTGCTTCTGTTCAACTCAATGTAAGTGGCGGTGAGGTAGCCTAGTGGTTAAAGTGTTCGCTTGTCTTGTCAAAATCCCGGGTTTCATTTCTCACATGGGTACAATGTGTGAAGCTCATTTCTGGTGTCCCCGCCATGATATTGGTGGAAGATGGCTATAAGCAGCGTAAAACCATACTCACTCACTCACTCAGTTCATTCTATATACCCGAAGAGGATTCCGGGTTACAATACAGGTCCGAAGCAGCCCCTGTTTGTCGTACGAGGCGACTGAGCGTACGAGGTGGTAAAGCTCAGTGACTAGGCTGGTTATTAGGGTGCGTATCATTTTCTACGTTAAACTTTCAAGAAGTCGAAACGAAACGAAACAAACGAACGAACGAGTGAGCTGGGTTTAACGCCGCTTTTAACAGTATTCAAGTTATATCACGGCGTGTCAGCTTAATGTGGGAGGAAAGCCCGAAGTGATGCAGGTTTACCTCTTCGTTGAAACCCACGAGCACGGGTATGGTGCTGACAAACCTAGAAACATTACAGGGGCGAACCGGGATTCGAACCAACAATCATAGGTTTCTGGTGTGCCCAAGGGACAAAACTCTGCACAGCAAATCGCGGCGCCTTAGACGACTGGGCCACCCGTGCCCCCACGAACGAACGAACGAACGAAGATTTTCTCAAAGCGTTTGATCTTGTAAATTGAAACAATCTTTCTGATGGAAAAAGTTTTGCACGGAAAGAAAAATAGTTTTGATCAGTGATAACAGCTGTTCACAACAACGTTAGGACGCTAGTCCACCTGATCAGATTCTTTGTGAAAAGATAGAGGGTAGAGAAAAATGTATCACATCGAAACATTTTCGTTTCCGTCGACATAAAGATTTCAAGCTTTGATTGAAATTAAAAGGGTACAAGGTAATTTATCGGTCTTATAAAATGAATCTTACTTTGATATACTTTGTATTTGTTAAAATTGTAATATATGTGTATATATCATACACATCGCTTGTACTCTAGGCCACATGGACTCTAAGGCTGAATAAAGATTGTGTATGTTTGTAGTTTCGATTCTCTTAGCATTACAAAACGTTTGCGCGAAATACACAAGATTCGCGCCTATGACGTTAGGTCACGTGGTATCAAGAACACTCACTAAGGGTGCGGTATTTCCGGAACAACATGAAATCGGGTTGTAGTTTTTAAAAAAATTGAAAAAATATTTAAACGCAATATGTTATTCGTTTACCTTACAGAATGTGACACCATTGAGTTTCATATCTAAGAAGAATTGTTCTATGGCGCAAGGCTTAGATATCTACGGTGGCCCATAAGGGACATGGATTCTGTTTTTCCATATTTTGATGTTTCACTTACTTGAATCGTAACCTTTAGCTAATTAACACAATTTGTCATACAAATATGTAATAAATCATGTATAAAAACAACCGAAAACATGGAAAATGTACTTTCAAGTAGCTATTGAGTCGCTGAAATGTGAAGCGAAAATGTCCAAAACTAAATTGGAAATGTCAAAAACCAAAACGAAAATGTCAAAAACCAAAACTAAAATGTCAAAAACTAAAATGAAACCACAGAAAACTATTTCCACCGTGGTAATAATATTTCCACCGCGGTGTAAATATTTTTCACCGCAGTGTAAATATTATCACCACGGTGTAAATAGTTTTCACCGCGGTGTAAATATTATCACCGCGGTGGAAATAGTTTTCTGTATTTTCATTTTAGTTTTTGACATTTTCGTTTTTGTTTTTTGACATTTCCAATTTAGTTTTTGACATTTACGTTTCACTTTTCTGCGATTCAATATCTTCTTTACACATGATTTATCACATATTTGTAAGACAAATCCTGTTAATTTGCAAAAGGTAACGACAAAAGTAAGTGAAATATCAAAATATGGAAAAACAGACTCCATGTCCCTTATGGGCCACCGTAGATATCTAAAATAAACTTCTATGTAATGACTAGCTATTTGGAAAAATCATCAAAAATCGACCACGTGTTTTATTAAGTTATATATGAACAACACAAACTGAAATAGAGAAACATGTCACGCCTTTATGTCCTCATGTCATAACAATCCGGCGATAGAAATATACCTCCATTGTTTGCAAAGGGCAAATAACAACCAAATACCGTGGAGGGAAACACGCTTGAGTCTGATCAATGTGACTGACGAAACACATTACTGATAAACATTTGATGTAAGTGAAGTGTAGAGGAAATAATTTCTGAAATCAATCATTGGACGTGTATGCTTACAATAGACGTTCCCCACACCGTTGTCGTCACTCACTGTGTGAATAACAGCGAGCAAGGCGTCATGTCGGCTCTGTTCCTTGTCACCTGTAGTTTGAGTGTCGATGTTATTACGGCCTCACTGTGTGCTGACATTGGCAACGTGGTTCCCCCTACAGGTGTCGGGCTGCACGCGTTCAAGAAGGTTCACATGACCGGGCTATACCCTTGCGCAGCTGAATGTACATCAACGTCAAAGTGCACATCATTCAACTATTGCTTGAAGACCAGAATGTGCGAGCTGATAAGGGAAACAACGCCTTCTTCGACCGAAGGTGGTCCCACAGGGGGGTGCATGTACGTGGATCAATGGCCTACCGTGAGTTACAGGTTTTATCATTTTACCTCGCTGGTTTCTGATATTCATGCACTGTGATCTTTAAAACCATCTTTCTAAATTAAATTAAATTAAACTTACATGTGTTGTTGTGTTCTTTTGACGTGTTATTGTGTTCTTTAGACGTGTCTTCGTGTTTTTTACACGTTGTATTGTGTTATGTAGACGCGTTATCATACGCTTTACATGTGTAATTGTGTTCTTTACACGTGTTATTGTGTTCTTTACATGTGTAATTGTGTTCTTTACACGTGTTATTGTGTTCTTTACATGTGTAATTGTTTTCTTTACACGTGTTATTGTGTTCTTTACATGTGTTATTGTGTTCTTTACACGTGTTGTGTTCTGTACACGTGTTATTATGTTCCTTAAACGTGTTTTTGAGTTCCTAAGACGTGTTATTGTGCTCTTTACGCGTGTCATTGTGTTCTTTATTCGTGTTATTGTGTTCTTTAGACGCGTTATCGTGTTCTTTAAACGTGTTTTTGAGTTCTTTAGAGGTGTTATTGTGTTCTTTACACGTGGTATTGTGTTCTTTACATGTGTTATTGTGTTCTTTACATGTGTTAATATGTTCTTTAAATGTGTTATTGTGTTCTTTACACGTGGTATTGTGTTCTTTACATGTGTTATTGTGTTCTTTACATATGTTAATATGTTCTTTAAATGTGTTATTGTGTTCTTTGCACATCTTATTATGTTGTTTACATGTGTTATTGTGTTCTTTACACATGTTATTGTATTCTTTAAGCGTGTTATTGCATTCTTTACACGTGTTATTGTGTTTTGTATTCTTTACATGTGTTATTGAGTTCTTTAATGTGTTATTGTGATGTATAGCAGTTGTATAGAGATGTATAGCAGTTGTGAAGAGATGTATAGCAGTTTGAAATGGAAAGCAAATGTGACATACATGTTTGACTCTCTGTATACTCCAAAATTACATTTAAACGACCCTAAGTCACAACGGTCCGTCTAGACAGGTGTTTGTTGTGTCAGAAGACCGATCAATCTGGAGAGCCAACTGGTCAATATCCTCATAAGTATTAGTTTTCAACTATCAATACTTTATATGATCACCGTTAATTTTAGTTGTGAGCATAATACGATAATCAATGAGTGTTGCCAGCGCACCTTGAAAGGAAGGCCGGTGGATCTTGAGATTTCCATCTGTCTTTTATAGTGAGTGAGATTGGTTTAACGCCGTTTTGAACAATACACGCTCCAAAAAAAAAGAAACGCACAGGTAGATTTTTAGTACATATATTGACCAAAATGTCTGATGAAACCCCCTCTGACCTGTACCATGTGTTCCCGTGTTGGTTCACGTGCACTCAACTTGCCGTTCCATGCAACTACCACAATCGTGTGTCGAAACGCTCACACGTGTATATGTTTATCCATTTATCAAAATAGAACGTATTTGGAAGAATTTGCATTTTGGCCTCAGAAGGTAAAATGGTTACTCAGTTTCATTACTCAGAGCTTTTAATCCACAATCCAGTTGTATTCGAATATTTCTTCTTCTTTGACCAATGCATAAAGGCTGTTCATACTTTATTTAAAGTCAGTGGGGTTGAAGGTCACCTGGATAATACAAACTATAATCATAATCATTGCGATTCGAACCTACAAGAAGCGGATCCACACACAGACAAGAGACGTTACTGTCAACCCCCCACAATGAACGAGTGCGTAGTTCTTTATAAGCACATGATACAATGATGTGACGTGAGCGTTCTTCATTATCAGCAAATGATACAATGATGCTACGTGAGCGTACTTCTTCACAAGCACATGATACAACGATGTGACGGGAGCGTACTTCTTTGCAAGCACATGATACAATGAGGTAACGTGGGCGTACTTCTTTGCAAGCAAATGATACAATGATGTGACGAATTGTCTCGAGATATCAAGCTGTGCTCGTTTTACTCGTCACTCATGACAGATGCATTTTGCCCGCCGAAGTAGTTGATGTATTTAGTCGTGCAAAGCTTATAAATGTCCATGTCATAACATTTGTACAATCCATGTATTAGTTACACGTGTCTTCTCCCAAGCACATGTAAGAGTGTGTATCTTTCACGTTATAAACATTTACGAAATGGATAAACATATTTACCTCACACTTAATACTGCTTCTGTCGTCAGTTTTGAAAAATATAATCCAACAGTGTCATTATGTAATTATTTTCAGGATATTTTGTTTGTTTATTTTCATACTTTATGGGAAAAAGGGTTCACTTAAATTCCTGTAAACAAATGGTCACTGTTCAACGATCTTCGCAGAAACGAAAACAGAATATCAAAGAGATTCTGTTTGAACAATGGTCGATATAGCGTCTGCTTACACAGGGCATCGATTTGAAATCGAATAAGAGAACAAGACGCAAGATGTCCACTGCATTGTTTTCAAATATTCCATTTTTATCTGATTACCTAAACAATCGACAAATCAATCCACACTGCTGGGTTTCCCTGTATAGCAGCACTACTTCATGTGTATATTTCCTGTATAGCAGCACTACTGCAGGTGTATATTTCATGTATAGCAGCACTACTGCAGTAGTATATTTCATGTATAGCAGCACTACTGCAGGTGTATATTTCCTGTATAGCAGCACCACTGCAGGTGTATATTTCCTGTAAAGCAGCACTACTGCAGGTGTATGTTTCATGTATAGCAGCACCACTGCAGGTGTATATTTCCTGTATAGCAGCACTTCTGCAGGTGTATATTTCCTGTAAAGCAGCACTACTGCAGGTGTATATTTCCTGTATAGCAGCACCACTGCAGGTGTGTATTTCCTGTAAAGCAGCACTACTGCAGGTGTATGTTTCCTGTATAGCAGCACTACTGCAGGTGTGTATTTCCCCTTATAGTGGCACCACTGCAGGTGTATATTTCCCTCTTATAGCGGCACCACTGCAGGTGTATATTTCCTGTATATCACCACTGCAGGTGTATATTTCCCTCTTATAGCGGCACCACTGCAGGTGTATATTTCCTGTATATCACCACTGCAGGTGTATATTTCCCTCTTTTAGCAGCACAACTGCAGGTGTATATTTCCCATATAGCAGCACAACTGCAGGTGAATATTTCCAATATAGCAGCACAACTGCAGGTGAATATTTCCCCGTATAGGAGCACATCTGCAGGTGTAGATGTTACATAAGGTTATATTGTTATTCAACATTATTTGTTTTGTGTTTGCAGGACGTTGCAGGCCCTTGTGCAACCCTCATGTGTCCGGAGCTCTCGGTCTGCAGAGTTAACAGACTGAACCAAGCTTCCTGCATACACGGTAAGATCCAAATGCATCAGGCATAAATGGTTAAATACGATCTTTGTTTTGTTGGTTTGTTTGCATTTTAACGCCGCACTCAGCAATATTCCAGCTATATGACGGCGGTCAAGTAAATAATCGAGTCTGGACCAGACAGTCCAGTGATTGACATCATGAGCATCGATCTACACAACTGGGATACGATGACATGCATCAACCAAGTCAGCGAGCCTGTACATATGCTTATGTTTGCCAGTGGATAATGTTCCATGGTCGTATGCGTCTGTCAGTATTTATGGTCATGTGCATCTGACTGTGTGTAGTATGTCCGTGAGTGTTCTTGCATGCAGGCACGTGTGCGTCAGTGTCTTATAGACGTGCATTGATTTTCAGGAACGTTTTAGAATAAATAGTTTTTATGCGCTTAAATATCTCGTACACGTGACCCTATCATGAACAATTTACTGATGCAGTTAAGAAGAACGCTCAAAACATTGACGACCCTTCAGCTGTTGTTGTCGATACTCATGATATTAATCACTGGATTTTCTGGATTGCCTGGTCCTGTATTGTCTGACGAACCAGCCAACGAACCAACGGCTCAAATGTTTAGCCATTTGATTATGATTGTTTATTGGAATAATATGGTTGACTGAACAACACTATCGAGAAGAGACCCAGGTTAGAAGAGGTCGTATAATTGCGGGTTGCTTTAACCCGACGGGTGGGGTTTCATATGTTTTTGTATCAACAGTTTTTAGGTGATACTTGTTTCCAGTGTATGTGGTGTGTGAAAACTATAACTATGTTTTACAGAATGTGAAAATCCACCGTATCTGGACAATGCAGTGTTGACAGTAGCTGGTTACCATGTTGGAGCGTCAGCGTCTTATGTTTGCAAACCCAGCCATATGTTCTGCGGAACTGGCCACCAGCTACGATGTGACACTTCCGGTCAATGGAATGGTACAGTGGGCACGTGTGGCAGGACAGTTTGGACAGACCCTGTAAGTAAAGTGGTACCAGTTCAAAATCGAATAATCCGCTTGAGTGAATGAAATACACATTGAAAATATTTTGAAGCAGTTATTAAATTGAAAGAATGTTTCGTCAGCAACCTAGCTATAATTTGTCGTAATGGTCGTTAAATAGAGAGCTGGTCACGCTCGGTGGCTTGATGACAGCGTCTCATTGGACATGTGTATCGTTAATATCAATCACTGGATTGTTTGGTCCAGACTCGAAATGTTATAGAGCTAGAATGTTGCTGAGTGCGGCGTTAAACAAGAAACAAAGCATGACGTGTTAACAGTTTTTCACATGTGAACGCTTCTGTGAAGCCTCCCTGCCAGTGATGGATCGAGGGATAATTACTGTGGCCCTTTTACGCCCTCTGACAATTATGGATATTTTTACTGATACAATAATAACTTTTAAAAGAATTAGACACAACTATTTCAACTTTAGCCACAATATTGATATTTGACATATGACGATAACTAACTATACCTTCCGTTAATGTAGTGAGTATGGTTTTAAGCCGTTTTAGCAATATTCCAATAATATCGCGGTAAGGACACCAGAAATGGGTTTCACACATTGTAAACATGTAGAAAATTGAGCCCGGGTCTTTGGCATGACGAGCGAACCCTTTAACCACCAGGCTAACTGGACTTTTATAGTCAGTTAACTCACATGCCTCGGGAAGATGATTGAGCACGGGTATGGTTCTGACGGACATTGACACATAATCGGGTCGAACCGGCAACATCACCCGTGGGAGCCAGTTTTGGGTATTGCATTTGCAACCACATGACACATACCCTCATTAAAATGTTGTAAATGTGTGCAGAAAAATATAAATTTACTGATTTTCAAAGATAAGATGTCTAACATTATCAGCAGTCGTGTATTATAATCGTTTAGAATTCTTAAAATATTAAATCAAATTATATTTTAAAATAATAAAACCATGAAGAAGTATTCTTTGAGTGCTGACGAAACGCCAGAGCAGCTATTTCCCGGATATAATATCGCGAACTTAAACTATTTTTAATTGAAAATCAAACAAGCTACTCAGTTTACATGTAACCATGGTAACTGTGTCCATTCCGTTTCCAGGAAGTTCCGTTTATTGAGCCTCTACCTTGCGAGTTCACAGATAAATACAATCTAAGAATTGTCGGGACACCTCTCGCGGAAACACGGTAGGTATCCTCCAGGTGTTCCACGTGTCTATTTTCCGTATCGACGCTGCAAACA
This sequence comes from Haliotis cracherodii, assembly GCF_022045235.1. Classification (NCBI taxonomy): domain Eukaryota; kingdom Metazoa; phylum Mollusca; class Gastropoda; order Lepetellida; family Haliotidae; genus Haliotis; species Haliotis cracherodii. The sequence continues at coordinate 189,118 of NW_027266287.1, forward strand.
CGTTTCACTTGACAAAAATCAAAAGGACTGAATAAACTGGGGCCTCTCAATACTGGCACTACACATGTAGTTACTAGGTAATATGCATTTTGTCTTAATTACACACCTTACACAATTATAAAAAACGTCATTGTCAGAGAATACCCTGTCTGCGAAACAGAGTCTGTGGGAAGGTGGCACAGTGGTTAAAATGGCGCCGTGCGCCGAGCAGTAGAGAGAAGTCGTCTACAATCGTCACACCATGGTACTGCAGAGTAATATCATGCCAATGTCACAACAACTGTATTACACAATGAAGAAGCAGACTGGGGAAAATGAACAATAACGTCTAAGTAATATTTACAATTATGTCTTAGAAGGTGTTATTTAGTATTCGATCCATAGACACTATAAACTGACTGTCAACTCCGAACATCGACCTCCAGCATTAGCAGAGGGTTTCATAATGTCGAACTTTCATAAACTCCAAGTCCAAGGGATGATACTTTTTATGTCCTAAATATAATCTACCAAATTTCAGATTTGCAATTAATCTGAAGCAGGACACTGTCCTACTCCTCCAGGTCGACGCTCGCTTCAACTCTGGGAACTCCATTCGGAAAATTGTCCTCTCAACTGGCGACAGCACTGTTCCAGCGTCCTTTATCAACGATTTCCCGTTCATTACTGGCCAGACCTTCACGATGGATTTGGTTCACACTGACACAGATTACCAGGTATTACAACAGACTGTCATAGTATGCGTACTTACCGTATCAGTATCCCTCCCACCCCACAGGGATTCAAAGAAAAACAGAGCCTAACTATCTCATGGTAATCAAATAGCCAGACACATTACGTAGACATCGATTTCTTGCGAGGTTCCGTGCCCCGATGGCGTTGATCGGTTGCCATACTTTCATTACTGGATTGCCTGACCCTGACGATTATTTACAAGCTGGCGTGATATAGATATATAATTACTGACTGTGGCGTTAAACAACATTCACTCACAGATTCATTCTTGAGATCAGCGTAGACTCAGATCACGTGTTACGCTGCAATGCTTTTTAGTAAGGTGACTGAATGTTTTCATTAAAAGATAACACAAACATCTCTTGAACTCGATTACGTTTTAAATTTCTGAAGAATATTTCACTTTTGAAATGCGTAGTATTGGTTTGTATTTTATAATTTTTTTTGTTAGGTTTTATATTCTTTTGTATTGCTTTGTATTGTTTTGTTTAAGAATTTACTTTTTGTCTGCGTTCATTGTCGTATGCACCTTCATGGAGTCAGGGTCAAACTGTATAAACATAACTATTTAATATCTCGATGGTTGTAGCGCTAGATGTCTGCGTGAGACTTCATGTTTACACTGACAGCCATACAACAACCAGCTGTATAGTGGAATAAAATAGTCGCTCAAAAAGAGAGGTGACATGAGCGTATGTATGCTCAACTTGCTTTACAGGAACCATGGTTATAGTTTGTGTACAAGACATGTATTCAAGTTCTATCATCATTGGGTGAGAAAGGTCTGTTAAGAACTACCTCATTAAGTCAGTCACAATGACAGCGCGTCGTAATACATTTACATCAAGAAGAAGACGTCAATATGGCCGACACGATAAACGTGACGGAAGAAGTTGTTAATGAACCTGTGGCGGTTACATGGTAAGTCATCTTAGATCGACTAGCTGTTCATTTAAAGGTGATTATAAACATGTGTCAAAAATACTAAGTCATAGATTGCGGTTGACTGTAACTGTCAGTCTTGACATGGGTCGAGTCAATACGATAGTGGATGTGCGTTTCTACGTTCTGCTCACTAGTGTGGGTCGTAGTGAGGGTATCCGTGAATGATCATGCAGTCAAGCTCTCTGAGGTCAAGTTTAAAGGGTCAATATGAGCAGAAAGAACGCTTTTCTATGTATTCGTGCTAGGGAATTCCCATGGGTTTCCCTGGGAATGCTGAAGAAGTCCGTCAGTGTTTAAATCATTATAAAGAATACAGTCTCGTGAAAAACCTATGAACGTCTCTCTACCAATGGAAAAGCCGTGTATCGCGTAAACTGCAAATTTTAAAAATTGTTGTTTTGTATTGCTTTGTAGTGTTTGTATTTGTTGTATTGATTTGTATTTGTTGTATTGCTTTGTATGATTGGATGCTAAACACTCAACTCACGAAAATATTGATCGAACATTTCCTTCAGATAAAATGGCTGCGTGGGTGCATTATATCAATAATACATTATACTGTGTCAATGAAATATTTATGCACCCATCTAACTATCGACCCAACATTCTTGATGTCACAAATGACATATAATATTCATTTTTTCTATATTTCAGGTATTTATCAATGGCACGTTTGTTGGAGGCTATACCGACCACAATCCAGGAACAAATCCAAATATAGCTGAAGTAAAGTTAGACGTATCTGTGCAAAAAGTGCTCTACACTAGAAATGTGTAGCGTTGTGATCTGGTACTATCTAGTCAAACAAAACTTCCGTCGGACATGCTCGCTGAAATGGCAAACTCCATGTTCCAGAGCTACAGATGTGGATTATAATATTACATGAATTAATATTCATATCTAAAAAATATAAGCATCCGTGTGCCTGCCCCATATGGTATGTTTGTAGTTGTACCCAGTAATATTATGAAATGTGAGTCAAACTTCAAGTTCAATTTTGTCAAAACATTTGAATTTTCAACTTTGTAAACCACTACCACACTCTACAAATTATATGTAAATATATACTGTATTTAACACATAAAGATGCTCTTAACAATCTTGTGATTATTGATTTTGTGTTGTCTGGGTCATTCGTAGGTGTTTTGTCCGAATCCAGTTGTCTAGTCAATTATTGGTTACGCGTGGCCTGCCACTCCGAGGATAGTCTCTGACTGCATTCGTCAGTTGCCAACGTTGTCATAAACACCAAATGGTGTTTCCATGGACGTTAAATTGTTTTGCAACATCACGTTGACTCGATCCTGCTTCAAGCATACCAATGGCTCGCAGACGCTCATTTTCGGACAGGCGTGGTATTTGGTAATGTTGAATAATGGCGTAATATTGTTGTTTTTCTCTGTGGTTGTTGTCAGCACGATGCTAAACAATGGGTATGGAATCCCGTTAACGCACATGCTTTTATAGCCATTCTTGGGTAGTGAAATGCATGGGGATTGCAACTTTTGCATGGAATGCATGTTTTTCTGTAGCAGTTGTGTTTTTGTGACTTGATTCCATACATGTACAACAATTTCGAAAACCAAACTTTACTTGTTTGAAAAATACACTAAAATATTGGTGTCACAGGAACTTTTGTTGTTGAGTATATGTTAACATATCACCTTTTAGCTGTTTCATATTTAGATCTATGCATAAAGATTCAGAGTGATATAAACCTCTCCCCAACACTGTATGACAAGGGGATGACTTCAACTTACCAATAGCCAACTTCCCCTTCATGTCGAGTTCGCCGCGAACAGCTGTAATATAGCTGATGCAGCGTAAAGCAATATTTATTCATTTATTCTTTATGCTGAGTAAAATAGCAGCAGCTCCAGCGTTTTTTGTCTACTTTCATAACTTTTGTGGTGCATTCTACGACGTCATACGACGCTTGCTTAAAAGTTGTTTGATCAAGGTTACAACATTCAAGGTCCTGGCAAACCTTTCAAAACCCTTTATGGTAGGCATGTGGAGGACATTTCCAAATGTGACGCATCATTGCCAAAACTGATGTCCGATGATGATAAAATAATGTTAAATGACGCGTTAAACAAAACTCCCACTGTGTGTAGAGTAACCTTGACAGGCCACTAAGCAGGTGTTGTATGTCTGATAGCGTTTAACCTCAATAACGTGTTCGCTAGTATATAAGGCAAGATCAAATGCTCTTTCGAGGCGGAATGATAATTTTGCTCTCAGACTGCAGTCGCCAGACACCATGCATATTGCACATGGTGGATCAGGACATACAACTGAACAAGTTGACAACAGTCCTGAACTTCTAAACATAGAACTCTACTGAACCAGCCATGGCACAAGACGATAAACAGATGACACATTGAGAACTACTTCTCATAGACTACATTGATGGATTACATGGAGACATTCGGCCCCCTGCATCAACAAGGAAATATTCTCATGCTGTTCCCACACTGAGTTAAATATGTTTAAGTACCCAGGTACCCAGGTGGTGAGGAGACACGTACTGACCCCGTACGTGACGTTTTGTTTTGATAACCTTGACCTTGCGGAGGGATATTAAAAGGTCATGCTGGGACGAGATATCTTCCAGATTTCCAATTTATTACAGAACACAAGCTCTTCAAACAATGTTCATTCTCTATTAGTTTTATCTTAATAGAGATTTATTACAGACAGCATACCATCAACATTTATTGATTTACCATATATAAGTATATGCATGTGTAAGTGATATATGGAGAGAGAGAGAGAAAGAGAGAGAGAGAGAGAGAGAGAGAGAAGGGGTGGGGGGGGGGAGAGAGGATTATATATTTAGATCGAAACTACTTGGAGTGAACAATGTCAATTTGCAAGATCACTCAAACTGAACATGCAAGATTGAAATATACGAAAAACACCCAAGCTGTGTTCCATGACGCTCTCTAGCGGGTAACATTGTGAGGTTATCCTGATAATTCTTTGCTTGCTCTGAGAGTGACCTTATCCTCCGTTTGATGTCTACTCGATGGAGTTTGATGAATTTCCCTTCATCCGTGTTAAAATTCACACGAAGTTTTTAGGCACGGACTACTCTTTTCCTAGACAAAAGGGATGTAAACTCAGCTGGCGTATTCATGAAACAGAACGATCTTGATTGCTTAAAAAAAGAGATCAATCGTTGTTACTGTCACGTTTGCACATCCAACTCGCAGCTGTAGCCGTCAATAATGTCCATATGTTGGGGTTTAACTTCATGTCCAAGATTATTGCACATATATAGCGACGTGCATGCACGTGTGTGTGTGTTTGTGTGGCTACTTGTACTAGTCCGGATTGATGCTGATTTATAGTGCTAGCTCACTGAGATACCATGCCGCAGTTTTAACATGAATACCCCACTCAGACACAGTATGCAGACTCCGAACCGACCATTCCATGTTTTATCCCCTTAATGCCGAGCGTCACAACCGTAACAACAAGTACCTTCTACAAACGTCTTTTGGTATCGAACCCTGGACCTTCCGCTCTCCGGGGGGACGCTCTCCTACCAGACCACGGCGGCGGTCATTGCATTGCAAGTGATGATACTCTGTTATCAGAAGTAAGTCACGGCAACCTAATTTCTTTGAGCAACATGTAACATAATGCATTGAAACTGAGCGGTGCTTTGAGATCTCAGAGATATCATATCGTGTATACATCATATCATGTCTTATTTATGGCCATGGCATTTGTTTTGGGCACATGGATCAGTCAAGACCAACATCAAGGTCATAGTCTGAGAAAAGGTCTAAAAGCCAAATCCAGAAGGGTTTTAATGAAGTTCACGGAAACTTAGTCGACCAATGTGAAAGATCAAGGTCATGCAAAAGGACTTTCGTAAATTATGTTTGCTATTTCCACCAAGTTGCGTTTTTTCTACAGATATTAAAGTCTGTGCATGTAGTGGTTGTGCCATTTGAAAACTTATGCATATCAACAAGTAATGACAGTGGTGTGGTACTTATGGTAGGTCACTGTGTTTTCGTATTCTATTTATAATCATCCTTGAGGGTACATAAGTTCCACATCACGCAAAGTAGATTTAAGCCATTTTATTCGTAGTATATTTGTTTGCTTTAATTGCTGGCTAAAATTGAATATAGCAGCAGGCGGCTGAATGGATGGTCGACTATTTGTGTTGAGTATGTACCTCCGTTAATGTCACTGTGAGAACAGGAGTGAGTGAGTGAGTTGGGTTTAACGCCGCTTTTAACATTATTCCAATTATATTGACGGCGTGTCAGCTTAATGTGGGAGGGAAGCCCGAAGTGATGCATGTTCCAGAGGTTTTACCGCCTTGGTGAAACCCACGAGCATGATTGGGGCGAACCGGGATTCGAACACATAACCGTAGGTTTCTGGAGTGCCCAAGGGACGCAACTCTTCACCGCTGGCTGAGGCACCGTGAAAACAGGCCAAACAGTAAAAAGTTTAACCGAGACATTCATCACCCAACATCACCGATGATTTATTTACATACAGGTAATCTTATCTCATTTGGAAATCCGTCATCGTTGGAATTCATCAATCACCAAATTTTCTCTCTGAAAAAAAGCACAAGGCAGTGATGAGTAATAATAATAGCAATAATAATATATGTTTTATTAATTTTAAGCACTGTATTTTTGTGTTACTAGTTTTACGCCTCAATCAGCAACATGTTCCATCCATATGACGTCGGTCTTTCATAATCGAATTCGGATTAGACAATCCAGTGATTGATAGTGTGAGCAACGTGACACGCCGTCATGTTTCGAGGACAGACAATCAAACAAAGCCATCGAGCCTATCCACTAGATCCATTTCATCGCTTTTCATATATCACTATCATTTTATATCATGATAAAAAAACATATCAAAATTATATACTCCGAAAAAATATATATTATTTATAAGTGTTTTTATCAATACTATTTTTGGAGATTTAAGTTAACTATATGAATCAAGAATTTAAAATGAGCTTAGATTGGTAAGAAATATTTTTGTTTTGCTTGTTTAACGTCGCGCACGCCAATATCCCCGCTATATGACAGTGGCCCCAAAATAATGGAGTCTGAACCAGATAATCCAGTGAATGAGCAACGTTTCACGCCGTCGGGGTATGATGGCAAGACTTCTAACGCAATCACCCGTCATCGAGAACGACCACCATAAGGTGGAGTTCCATTTCGAACCTTGACTCCCCTCAATGGATGAAATATGTATGGCATATATACTTTCGTGCCGGATCTACTGCTGTGAAACCATTGTAGATTGTCCCGAAGACGTTGTTGCTGCGGGCGCTGTTGTGGATCTGAACATCTCTGTTGAAACGGATTTAAAATATTTAAATTATTGAACGACAGCGCACTACACATATGTGTTTTACCAAGTGAGTGAGTTAGTGGGTGAGTGAGTGAGTGAGTGTTACCCCGCCCTTAGCAATATTCGAACAATATCAGGGCTACCGATACATGAAATATTGCTACATGCAGTGTACCCATGTTTGGAGTCGAAAACCCCTCGTTATAGAAGAACCGGTCTGCCTGTTTATTTTAGCAGGAGGTAATGGCAGATGGTCTCCCAGAACAAGAGGAGTTCGTCTTTTAAGGAAAAAACAGTTGATGCCATACCATCAAAGTGAAAAACTCATTATACAACAATAGCATATGTATCATTGAAAGTATCACAAGTGCACACAATTGGTTAGCCCCAGTTCTTAAAGCCTATGTCTGTTTGTTTTAATATCAACGTTGTATATTTGCCGGCCCAAACAGTGTGGGGACTTACCGTATTCACAGATGTAGGAATAGTGTTGTATATTTGAGGGTCCATACAGTGTGGGGACTTACCGTATTCACAGATGTAGGAATAGTGTTGTATATTTGACGGCCCATACAGTGTGGGGACTTACCGTATTCACAGATGTAGGAATAGTGTTGTATATTTGAGGGTCCATACAGTGTGGGGACTTACCGTATTCACAGATGTAGGAATAGTGTTGTATATTTGACGGCCCATACAGTGTGGGGACTTACCGTATTCACAGATGTAGGAATAGTGTTGTATATTTGAAGGTCCATACAGTGTGGGGACTTACCGTATTCACAGATGTAGGAATAGTGTTGTATATTTGACGGCCCATACAGTGTGGGGACTTACCGTATTCACAGATGTAGGAATAGTGTTGTATATTTGAAGGTCCATACAGTGTGGGGACTTACCGTATTCACAGATGTAGGAATAGTGTTGTATATTTGACGGCCCATAATGTGTGGGGACTTACCGTATTCACAGATGTAGGAATAGTGTTGTATATTTGACGGCCCATACTGTGTGGGGACTTACCGTATTCACAGATGTAGGAATAAGTTGTATATTTGACGGCCCATAATGTGTGGGGACTTACCGTATTCACAGATGTAGGAATAGTGTTGTATATTTGACGGCCCATACAGTGTGGGGACTTACCGTATTCACAGATGTGGGAATAGTGTTGTATATTTGACGGCCCATACAGTGTGGGGACTTACCGTATTCACAGATGTAGGAATAAGTTGTATATTTGACGGCCCATAATGTGTGGGGACTTACCGTATTCACAGATGTAGGAATAGTGTTGTATATTTGACGGTCCATACATTGTGGGGACTTACCGTATTCACAGATGTAGGAATAAGTTGTATATTTGACGGCCCATAATGTGTGGGGACTTACCGTATTCACAGATGTAGGAATAGTGTTGTATATTTGACGGCCCATACTGTGTGGGGACTTACCGTATTCACAGATGTAGGAATAGTGTTGTATATTTGACGGCCCATACAGTGTGGGGACTTACCGTATTCACAGATGTAGGAATAGTGTTGGGGCCACAGATGACAGGGGTGGTCCTCCCACGCATACGCTTTGGTGCTCTTCATCAGCACGCAGTCCTCTACACCGTGAGCAAAGTTTGGCTCCCCGCTTGCCCAGTGGGTATACGTGACGTTATCACCTGACATTCAAACAATATGTCAAGTATTACTAAATAATATGTCAAGTATTACTGAATAAGATGTCAAGTATTACTAAATAATGTCTAGCATTACTAAATGATATGTCAAGTATTACTAAATAAGATGTCAAGTATTACTAAATAATTTGTCAAGTATTACCAAATAAGATGTCAAGTATTACTTAATAAGATGTCAAGTATTACTAAATAAGATGTCAAGTATTACTAAATAATATGTCAAGTATTACTAAATAGTGTGTCATGTGTTAATAAATATTGTGTCAAATATTAATTAATAATATGTTAAGTATTGATATAAAATATGTCATACATTAATAAATCATCTGTCAAGTATTAATGATCAATATGTCAATTATGAAATGATTGCTTAATAACATGTCAAGTATACTGAACCGCAAAAGAAATGTCACCTCATGCTAACATTGCATGAAAAGTTGTCATTCAAATATCTGGGTATTACCTTGTCCGGAAAAATGAAATTTGATGATAAAAAAACAAAGCAGATGACAATAAAACCGATCGCCCAAACGTATAACGGCAACGGCCATGGTAACCCTTCCATTTCTTGCCTTTTAAAAATCCACCCAGATCGGAAAACATTTATTCGTTATTGAAGTGCTACCACATGCCAAAATTGACAAGAAATCGGCGACACCAACCCCTTGGACGATTGCAAGCTGGACAAACCGTCCGGCAAGTAGCCAATGCATTTGAAATGTCCACGTAAGGACCATATACAGGCTGAAGCAACGGTACCACCCCACCAACACTACAGATTACCGCGACTACGTAGTGGAAGACCAAGGTTCCCCACCCGACGTCAGGATCGTCAGATTGTGCGACAGCATCTTAAACATCGTTTTGTTACTGCTGCGGAAACTGCTCGGCAGACCATGGGGACACACCAGCGACACATTAGTACGGACACCGTTCGTCGATGATTGACGAGCAGACACCTCCACTGTCACAGGACACACCTAGGACCCTTTCTGATACCACGTCATTGCCGGGACCGTCTTCAGTGGGCAACAAAGCACCAGCATTGGCGCCATCAGCAGTGGAGAAGAGTCCTCTTCTCAGATGAGAGCCGTTATTGTATCTCAACAGCAGATGGCAGAGAGGGAAAGTCTGGCGACGCCGTGGGGAACTTTATTCGGATGCTTCAGTTGTTGTGGTCCGAGCATCATGGAGTGGGGTGGAATTGTTCTTTCGAAGAGGGCCCAGAACATCGGTCCAGCGAGAGACAATGATGTCACAGCAGCTCGGTACATTGATCAAGTCTTGAGACCACACGTCATACCTCATTTGGCACGTCGCCGCAACCACGATAACGCCCGTACCCATACTGTGAGAGCAACTGGAGATTTTTCCAGCAAAATGGTATCAGAACCATGCAATGGCCTGCCCTCAGTCCCGATTTAAATCCCATTGAGCACCTGTTGGGTGAGATTTAAAGGCGTCCGAATGACGTCCGACCAAGGCCGACAGCTGCAGCTGAAGTGCCTGTGGCCTTCATCAACCACTTCATCCAATTTCCATGTATCAACTTGCACGGCAGTAATCAATGCACATGGCGGAACCCGAGATACTGACTTGTGATGCCATTTTCTCAGACACTAGTGTTGTGTTTCACTTTGAGAACATTGGACACTTTAATTTCAACCTTGATGATCAGTTTTGCCCAGCTTCATCTTTTGAATCTGTCTCAAAGTATGTTTACAGTGTTTGGACAAATAAGGTTTGTCATATATCTATCCATGGTGACGTTTCTTTTGCGGTTCAGTATATAGATAAATAATGTACCAAGTATTGATAAAGGATATATCAAGTACTAATAAATGATATGTCAAGGGTCTGTGTGTGTGAACGTGTGTGTGTACGTATGGGTGTGTGTGTACGGGGATACGTGTTTGTGTGTGTGTCTGTCTGTGTCTGTGTACGTAGATGTGTGTGTTTGTGTACGTGTGGGTGGATACTTGTTCAAGTCCGGAATAATGCCGGTTACATGATGCTTACCAACATGAATTGGTTCACCTAGGATACCCCACTAAGACACAGTATACTGACTCTCAGCAGACCAGTCCCTGTTTTAGTCCCATAATGCCGCGCGCGGAGGGTAACAACAAGCGGCATCGTTTAACGTCTCTTGGCGTGATGCCGCTAGGGATAGACCCCGACCTTCCGCTCTCCGGGCGGACGCTCTACCCCTAGACCACGGAGGCGGTCACGAAAAGTAAGGATATGGTACTTGGATGATGCAGCATAATTGACAGGAGTTCTAAAGAGAAGGTTTGGGCATCGGTAATGTGAATGGATAACGTCAACTGACGTCGTGCTTTGACGGCTACCATACAACACTTTTGCCACTCTCTGTTCCCACTGCACCGTGACGACGTATACAAATACGATTAAAGTCGGGTTAAACGTTAATACACCCACATTTTCATGAAACTTACTTATGTTTGATACTGAATGGAATATATTCCTGGCAAGCTGCCTTTCGTGACAAACACAAATTAGCATCACTGTACTGAAGTTTGAATGTTACTAAAAGAAAGTTACCCGAGGCCCATTCATAACTGGACTCAGTTTTCTGATCGTTTAGGCCAATCCATATGCCGTGCTTGGCGAAGTTCAAATAAACCAGAGAGCTGACGAGGAAGGCCTGGGTTTCCGCATCATTAACACTGACAAGAGAGCCGCCCTCGCGCTGACATTCAGCGTTTGCGTCTGGCCAGTATGTCTCCCGGTAGACGGCAAACTCATAACACCGATTCCTGAATGTCGTCAGGTATTGGTTCCTTGGGATAGCCGAGGGACATTTGCTGAAATCCTCTTCTTCTGCGAAAGCTTAAACGGAATATTCCAACAGTTAGATAAAACACAAACAATCTAAATATAAATATTTGCGTCTGTTGTGGTGCCTTTAACGTGTTGTATATCTCAATTGAGACCAGGATAACAATCCACATGTACATTCTTGATATTAAAATGTGACAGTTCACCTTTTCTCGAACACCAGGTAGCATCACCATGTGATAGGGATTCAACACTTTCTTAGTGTGTTGTCGGAATAGTGCATTTTTTGTGATTGTGATTGGCAGGTTTCGTCGCTGCTATTTATTCTAATTCAGTAACAATAGAAATGTATACCAACTTTGCATCTAAACAAATGTCTGCAACTTTCACCCGGTGCAATATAGGGGCGGTGGGGGTATCCTAGTGCTTAAAGAACCAGCTAGTCAGGCCAAAGTCCCTGGTTCGATTCCCAACATGGGTACAACGTGTGAAGCCAAAAGTGTGTCCCCCGCGGTAATGTTGCTGGAATATCAGCGGCGTAAATCCCGAATCACTCACGAATAAAATACAAAAGTACTATATATATTGATATACATTTATGGCCAACGCTGTCAATTCCACCACACAAAACTGACTGAACATATACTTTACACTATAGGGTAATATGATGTACCAAATCTTGAACTGATATTGTGTCCTGATTTTCTCACAAAGTTTGATGGTTGTAACGTCATGTAAATATTAAAAGTGTAATTAAGGTCCCAACTAAAAAATACATTAGAATAATGTTGAGCACCAATACCCACAACCAACACAGCCGTGTCTTCACATATCTGTGAGTGAGTATCTGGGCTACCAAACCGCATATATCTACAAAGGTCAAGACCATATTGCGACAGATCACAACACATGGACAGGTGAACAAATCGCCCAGGTGCTATTTATATCCTCCGGTTATCGGTTTACGCGCACAGTTTTCGCGCATAGCTAAATCTCCGTTGATTGTGTATACACATAAAGTGATGACGTCACAATGGCTGTTTTAGAGAAACAGCCTTTGAACGACGTCTTATAAAGGGGCAAATTAAAGACAAATTGAACTTTGTTCCACATTGACATTTCAACTGTTTCAACTACATTTAAACTGGTCGGAGATGAGGCGAGATCATGAAATGAAAATGTACAGTTCAATATATGGGTTCACCGCCAGTATCTAGGGAAGGCACGGGATTGTCACGTGATCAGGTTTTTCTTAGCGGTACTCTATTTGGTCAGTCTCATTATATACTTGTTTAATTTTCTAAAGTAGTTTTTTGTGTTCGGGATATTATTTCTGTGAACGTAATACTTGGAAAAGAAATTGCGATATATCATAAAAACAGTTTGCTTATCGTATTACGGTACAGCAAATGAATAACAGAGGAAGAAGAATATCAGCCTGAACGCAATGGTCTTAGTGACTGTGGAACTGTGTGTTTTTACAGGATTCCAGCCAAGTTTTTATTATTATTATTATTATTATTATTATTATTATTATTATTATTATACTTTTCATTCCAGAGAAGAGTGAAGTGCGCGAATATATGATATGACATATGACCAGTATATTTGATGATAAATATGCAAGGAATTCGGGGGGACCGTAATGTGAGTTCAAGACAACAGGGGATTCGATACATCCAAGTTCGACACAACGAGCTTCGAATGTATATGTAAAGTTAAATGTAAAAATACAAAATCCCACTTATAGTTTCTCAATGCCCTTTATTACTCCTTTAGCCAACCAAACCCATATCAGGAAGAACTGGTAAATTATAGACGTCAGAGGAACGTCATCCTACAACTGAGAACATCTGCTTAAATTTGGGCAGGGGGTAGCCTGGTGGTTAAAGTATTCGCTCGTCACGTCGATTATTTCACATTAGTTTTTAAATTTCTACTGACATACTCACCAGACAGGAAGAGACACAAAAGAAGTATTCCTTGAACGAGACTCATGCTTCTCACTGTAGTTTTTACTCTATTTCGCTGTGTATATATAGACACAGTACCTTACGTGGTTTAAGATAGAGATAAGGACGACAGATGAGCGTGTACACATGCACGTCTCGAGCCTGGAACAGATAACCCTCAAACGACCTTTATTTTAATGCAGTTTCAACGGTACTAAACCTCAAAGGGACGCAACTCTGCATAACGTGGCACTCCGCACTATGAGAACAGATCTGGGTCAGAATAGATCTTCAGCAACCCATGCTTGCCGTAAAAGGCGACAATGCTTGGCGACAACGGGATTGGTTGATGCATGTCACTGTGTCCCTATTGCGTGGATCTATGTTAATCATTAAGGAGTCTGGCTACAGAAGTTAACATATTAGCCTTTGTTGGTAACTCTCATAGAGACGTACAGTACACTCTTCACAAAAAGAAACGCACAGGTAGATTTTTAGTAAATGTATTGTACCTTATAAAGTCGATATATTTAATCTAATATCATAGATACAAATAGTACATTTTGGAGCTCGATAGTCACATGTTGTTGTACAAATGCATTGAAAACTGTTTATTGTAATGTCACATAAGGCCACAAGGTTGCGCTAAACTCAGTATCTCGTGTGACCGCCTCGGGCAACAATCACGGCTCTGCATCTCCTCGGCACTGACTGGATAAGTGTACGAATTCTGTATATCTATAGTTAGAAATAACAAACGCACTCACAACGTTGTGGGTTTTTAATTTTAGCAATATCTACATGCCTCCACCGATCTTCTTCATATATAACAATATTACAACAACGTAGTTGTTACTTTGAAAAGATTAAATTTGAAAAAAAATACCATTAACTTTACACTTTAGATATATCAATGTCAACAGCGTCATGTATACCACTATGCTTGTGTCAACATTATACTCCTTGTTTCTTGAACACAATGACAAAAATATCAGGAAGTCATACTTATGAACACATATGACTAGAACTGAAAGGTGCCATATTCTCATTCCTGATTCTGAAGGTACCACATCTTCTGTGTTACACAGACAGCATAGGTACTTGCAGCAATAGGTAGGTATGCTGCAACCATTCTTTGCGCTGTGTGGATCCTCTGGATCTTGCTATTCTATTTTTACGATATTAAAGTTAGACCAGGGCCTGTTTACACTTTTCTCAAACACCTGGTGTCATGTTGGTTGACTGTGTGGAACTTGCAATTGAAAGGAATTATGATTCACAGAGAGAAAGTTGGACAGATCCATTTTTCGTGTAAGCGGACAACTCATTATGAACTATCGGGAAACAGTTTTAAATAGTTTGCCTGTAAGCTCACCTTGCCCGAAAGGGGTTCCCGGGTTAGTGTTGGTCCCCAATAACCCTGGTTGTTGATGAGCGAGCGATTGAGTGAGTATGGTTTTACGCCTCTTTACCCATATGGGAATCGAACCCGGGTCTTCTGCGTGACGAGCGAACGCTTTAACCAGTAGGCTAACCACCCCGGTTGTTGATGAGACTGAAAGGATGAGATGGCAAACTCGGTGACGTAGTTGACCGTCTGTCAAGGTATCCGAATCATAGCTCACCGTATCAACACTGGATGTTCTGGGTCAGAACCGAAGGCCGCCGTCATATATCTGGAACATTGCTGAGTACGGTGTAAAACACACCATTTTAGAATATATTTCAGAAAAGCATCAATTATTTCTCATCTCTAAACAAACCACAACTAAATACTAAATGGACCTGAACCTCAGTTTTATTTCCAAAAATTAATCACGATCATCTGATCAACAGCAACACCAAAAACATTTAACGGATGTAAAAAACAGTTTTTTCGGTTCCGTCAGTCGCACGTGCACATCGGACATCCATCCGGGCCAGTCTTGAAGCCATTCAGAGAGCAGTCCAGTGTACAAGAGAGCAGCTGACAGGGTGCTGTGAGGAAAATGCAAGCTTTTTACTTTCAACATATCAACGTTTTGTCACTATATTCTTAAGAGGGGTCCGGGGGCACGGGTGGCCCAGTCCTCTAAGGCGCCGCGATTCGCTGTGGAGAGTTGCGTCCCTTGGGCACGCCAGAAACCTATGATTGTGGGTTCGAATCCCGGTTCGCCCCGATTATGTTTCTAGGTTTGTCAGCACCATACCCGTGCTCGTGGGTTTCGCCGAAGTGGTAAACGTCTGAGACCTGCATCACTTCGGGCTTTCCTCCCACATTAAGCTGACACGCCGTGATATAACTGGAATACTGTTAAAAGCGGCGTTAAATCCCACTCACTCACTCACTCACTCACTCACTCACTCACTTAAGAGGGGTCCACGGTGCTATTCATGAAGTCAATGAAACATGAAGTCAATGAAACATGAAGTTATTATTATTATATTATATTATTAATATAACGAATATACATGTATGTAATGAAAAATACCAAATGCCAAAAATAAGTTTTTATCTCTCGTATTTAGAATATAAGTAAACAGTTTATTCTGATCTATTCTTGTCCAAATCTTAAAGCATATGCCTATTTACGAAGGAAGATGAGGCCAGATTATCTTGTCTATCATCTTACACGCAGCCAGTTAAGGTGAACATGTTAACTTTTGGTTCGTTTTAATGTCTGAAAGGCCTCAGTATTACTCTACACACACACACACACACACACACACACACGCCACCACACCACACCACACCTAGAATAATCAAATGATCGGCCCTCATCCTGAGACGCACATGCACCTGAAACTTGACTTTATAAATGTTACAAACTGGTAGTAGTTGTAGTTGTAGAAGTTGTGGTTGGTGATGTGGTTGTGGTTGTCGTCGTTGTTGTGGTTGGTGTTGTCGTTGTCGCTGTAGTGGTTGGTGTTGTCGTTGGAGTAGATGTAGTTGTAGTTGTCGTTGTGGTTGTCATAGTGGTGGTCGGCAACATGTCTGAAACATACGGTATAAGTGTTTATCTAGTGAACACATTCGGATCCCAGTATATCGAACCTAACGGGACCGTTGTAGCCAAATTCGAGATGGGTGAGGGGGTGGGGTGGTGTTGTGGGGGTGAGGGGGTGTGTGTGTGTGTGTGTGTGTGTGTGAGGGGGCATGGTCAGCCAGACAGATCAAGTAACGGTATCATTGGTCCATTGCGACCTATTAAGGCCGACACCGACAAATTATGAACACAACACGTGTATGCAATGGCAAGCTGAAACATTTTTCGCAGGCAAAGATCAATAAGAATTATGACAAAATATTACAGTGTACACATGTATGACATGTAGAACTAACAAAACAATTGCAACGTGTTAATGCACCTTACCTAACGTCCAAAAACCAAACTCTCTCAAACGCTGACGCAACCTGTTAAGCAATATGTGTTTCCTTTGTCTGTTGCAAGTTTAACCCCACACCCAGCAATATTCCAGGTATATGACGTCGGTCTGTAAATAATCGAAACTGGACCGGACAATCCTGTGATTGACATCATGAACGTCGATTCACACACTTGGGATACGATGACGTGCAATAACTAAGTCAACACCCTGTCCGTTTTGTCGCCTTTTACGACCAGCACACACACATTGCGGGGGACCTACATTCGTACCAGGATTCTTCACGCGGTAATAGTTGTTTCGCCATTTAGAGGATTTCTATACTCACCATACTGACATATATAACTGTACTCACCATACTGACATATATAACTGTACTCACCATACTGACATATATAACTGTAATGTCTCGGCCAGAGGTTGCAGGGTTGGTCCTCCCAATGGTAAGCTTTAGAATTTCTCATAATGACACAATCCTCCACACTATGCAACACAGAGCTTGGCTCGCCGCTGGCCCAGTAGGTGAAAGGAGTTTCCTCTCCTGCATGTGATAATCAATAAACATAATGTTATACACGAGGGGCTTGAACGTTTTCGGGAATCTGAGATTTAAAAACACATGTACCTGGGTAAAGAGTCAGAGTTTGAAACTTTGTTAGATGTAGCATTGATAAAATAAATTGTGCTCAGATGTTCTCAGAACCATGTGTGTACGAGCATGACGAAATCCAGGTCTAAATTTAAATTATTGCGAAAATATGAACGTATGTACATGTGTTGAGCCAAAATACAAATAGACTATACTTTTACATATATAAGAATGGAGAATGGAGATAAACCTACTGTGTTTTAAAATTTTAAAACACAGTAGGTTTATCTCCTGAGTGGAGAAAGATGACTGACGAAGCATGCGCTCCTCAACCTGGACAGATGACCTGACCTGACACCCAAGTGTAGTGATCCTCCGAAGCTCTGTCATTAAAACCAATCCAGATGCCGTGCCTCGTGGATTTTAGACTGGAAAGCGAGTTCTCGAAGAATTTTTGGGTGGCCAGGTCGTTGACAGTCGCTAATGAACCGCCCTTGCGGGAACACTCCTTCGAGGCCTCCTCCCAGTACACCTCTCGGTAGATGGCGAACTCATAGCATCGTTCTCCGAATGTACGGAAGTACTGGTTGGGTTGGACGGAGGCGGGGCACCTGCTGAAGTCGTCAGCGAATAAAGCTGAAATTCAGTAAGACCATTGACAAGAGAGAAAACTCGTTTGTTATCCGGTAAATGTGATTATATTTAACTTCGAAAAAGACAATCAGAACAAACACAATCATGAAAGAAGTTTAACCAGAGGACAACTAACGTGCGCGTGCGCCTTGACCTTATGATATTAGGCATGCGCACAGACAGCTTCTAAAACGCGAGAACGTGAGATCGCGAGAAATTGAAATATCGCATTCTCGCGTTCTCGCGATTTCCTGTTATTGTGGGCTAATTTGACAAGTCGAGATTGCAAGATTTTGCATCATGTCCAAATCTCGCGTTCTCGCGATCTCACTTTCTCGTGTTTTGGGCATATTTAGCTCGTTTCCAAAGTCGAATTCACGAGAATGCGAGATCGCGAGAATGTCCCTTGCAGTATTCAAACAAGCCGGGACATGGTGCTGCGAGGGTAGGTACCTTTCCTAGTGATAAACACGAAGTCAGGATCAGCGAATAATGGGCATGCTTAGCATTCTAAATAATCTCTTTCATTTTCTTTGTATTGTGCGAGATAGTAACACTGATTTGTTTGTTTGTTGTTTAACGACGCACTCACAATATTCCAGCCACATGACGGCATTCTGTAAAAAAAATAATCGAGTCCGGACCAGACAACCGAGTGAATGACATCATGAGCATCGATCCACGCAATTGGGATACGGTGACATGCATCAACCAAGTCAGCGAGCCTGACCTCCCGATCCAAAAAGTGGCCTCTAAATCTTTTGAGGCTGTGTAATTATAGCCCACTAACATGCAAAATTAATGTTTGTTCAGTGACTTCAATCTGTTTCGACAAATATCTATACATCCATATTAGGATGTGTTGAGGAATTTCTTAATAAATGCACTTATTGACCTGATGTCTAATATGAAAATAGTTGGTACTTACATCTGTTTGGGTTTCATGTTCTTCAATTCATAAAACATGAGTGACACAAAATGAGCACAGCTTCCATAATATGTTAAAACGTAGTTTATGGATCGTCAAAGAAAGTAAGTGTCGCAGTTCCATGGATCGTTGCTCATGAGTCAATCACTCGATTATATAACCGCCCTCGTCATATAGCTGACCCGTGGAGATTCCGGGGTAGAATAGGTCTTCAGCAACCTATACTTGACGTAAAAGGCGACTAACGGGATCGGGTGGTCAGGCTCGCTGACTTGGTTGATGCATGTCATCGATAACAATTGCGTGGATCGATGCTCGTGATGCTCATGCACGTCTATAAGACACTGGCGCACACGTGTCTGCATGCAAGAACACCCTCACTCACGGACATACTACACACAGTCAGATGCACACGACCATAAACATTGACAGACATATATGAGCATGGAACATTATCCACTGGCAAACATAAGCATACGTACACTGACATACAACTGTATGAGAAAACAGCAATAGGCACAGAGACCCGTGAAGATCCGAGGAAGAATAGGTCTTCAGCAACCCATGCTTGCCCTAAGAGGCGACTACGCTTGTCGTAAGCGGCGACTAATGGGATCGGGTGGTCAGGGTCGCTGACTTGGTTTGATGCATGTCATCGATCCCAATTGCGTGGATCGATGCTCATGATGTCAATCACTGGATTGTCTGGTCCAGACTCGACTATTTACAGACCGCCGTCATGTAGCTGGAATATTGCTGAGCGCAACAAAGAAAGCAAGAAACAAGCAAACCTCTGGCGAATGGCGGTGTCCATATATACTACTCAAAAGAAGTTAAGCACCACCCGATTCTTTCATATTGGTCATGTTAATCTGTCATGGCATGAGAGATTAACTATTGTAATATGAAAGAATCAGGTGATCCGTAACTTCTTTTGAGTAGTATACATTAAACAAACGAAGATTAAACAAACTAAAAGTATTTAAGTCCTCGGCTATGTTAAAAAAATAACATCATGACTAAACGTACTGTTATTATTTTAACAGACATCGATTTCCTACAGCCGTAAAGCTATGACGGTGTTGTGGAGATAAACACATGTCCACAGCCCTTAGGTGTGATCCGGTACACATCGCCGTTCGTGTCTGTCTATTAAGACACTGTTCCCTGATCAAGTTATTGGACAAATTGCATGCCGCACTACAACAGAAATGGAAACATTCATACATATACTTACGTGAAATGAAGATCAGTACTACATGTAAAACAAAGAGCATTGTTGTTAATAAACATGCATTTTTGAAATCAGAAAACTCTTAAGTCGTTAAAGATAAGGATATCGCGCCCTTGATATAAGAGTCATATCTGTTCAGGCTGACCCACATATACTTGACAAGTACCTGCTGTCACCATTTCCCTTTTGGTTGTCTTACTCTCCTGTAATTAAGTGACCGCCTCCGTGGTCTAGTGGATGAAGCGTCTGCCCGGAGAACGGAAGGTCGGAGGTTAGATCCTCGACGCGTCAAACCAAAAGACGTCAAAATACTTGTTGTTACCTTGCCCGACTCTGGGTATGTCGG
This sequence comes from Haliotis cracherodii, assembly GCF_022045235.1. Taxonomy (NCBI): domain Eukaryota; kingdom Metazoa; phylum Mollusca; class Gastropoda; order Lepetellida; family Haliotidae; genus Haliotis; species Haliotis cracherodii. The sequence continues at coordinate 209,690 of NW_027266287.1, forward strand.
GGATAAAACATGGACTGGTCGGCACGGAGACTGAATACTGTGTCAGAGTGGGATGTTCATGTTAAACTTTGGAATGTTACTCAATGGGCTAGAAATTTGAAATCAGCGTCAGTTCGAACTGGTACACACACACACACACACACACACACACACACACACACACACACACACACACACACACACACACACACACACACACACACACACACACACACACACACACAGCGCTTAGTAATCGTGGCTCATGTCAAGACGAACAACATTTTCCAGACCCTTACATCTATTGACTCACTCATGTAAAGGAATTTGTAGTTCGTTTGCAGCATAACGCTGGACACAGCAATATTCCAATCATATGACTACACTCTGTAAATAATCGAGTCCGGATCTGACAAACCAGGGGATGATATTATGAGCAACTGATATATTCTGTCGCTCCTACGATAAGCATTCCTTGCGGGTGATGAATATAAAACTAAATTACCAACGAAATATATTCTACTCACCTTTTGATAATCAGATATGTCATTCTATTCAAATAAACACTTCATATATCATGAGAACCGGCTTTGTGTATCACGTGAACAAACTTTCTCTATCAAAGGACAATCCTAGACATTCCAGCGCATCACATTTCCACTCTGTTCTGATATACATCATGCACCCATTCGCTACAAGAGGTTTGAGCCCTTGAAGATCCTGGGTCAGTTCCGGGTGGGTCATGATGTCAATCACTGGATTGTCTGGTCCAGACATGATTATTTACAGACCGCCGTCATAGAGCAGAAATATTGCTGAGTGCGGATAAAACAACAAACAAACAAAACTTAACATACGACCCATGAAGATCCGGGTTAGAGTTGGTCTTACTTTCATACTATGTAGACTGCTTCTGTGGTCTAGTGGTAGAGTGTCTGCCGGAGAGCGGAAGGTCCGGGTTCGATCCCCGGCCGCGTCACACCAAAAGACGTTAAAAGATGGGACTTGTTGTTACCCTGCCTGACGCTCGACATTCAGGGACTAAAACAAGGACTGTGTCTAAGTGGGGCATTCATATTAAACTACGGCATGGTATTAAGACAGCCTTGCTGGGGATCAAATTGACAAGGTCCATTGCGCATGGTCATCATTACACATGGAATGAGTTTGGCCAAATTGGGCTGATCAGGGTCAGCATATGTACGGAGAGCCTGCTCTATGACGCTGTTCAGTAATGAGTGTACGGGTAGCACCAAACCGTAGAAAAGACCTCAGTGAACAGGATTGACGCAACCTTAGCGGCTTCTAGGGTTCGCTTAGGGAAACCTTCAGTCCAGCGTGAGAAGAAATCAACTGCAAGGAAACATACTTGTAACCTTCCTTAGTCTCAGGCAATGGCCCAATGATGTCAACATGGAGACGAGAGAATGTGTCCTCATTAGGCATGGGCACCATTAGTGCTGGCTTGGCATTGGTCCTTCTTTTGGAGCGTTGGCAGTCATCACATGACTTGACATAATTGTTGTATACTGTGTCTCCGTTGGGTGTCCAGTTGTATACTGTGTCTATGTATGTTGTCTAGTTGTATACTATGTCTGAGTGGGGTGTCTAGTTGTATACTGTGTCTGAGTGGGGTGTCTAGTTGTATACTGTGTCTATGTATGTTGTCTAGTTGTATACTATGTCTGAGTGGGGTGTCTAGTTGTATACTGTGTCTATGTATGTTGTCTAGTTGTATACTATGTCTGAGTGGGGTGTCTAGTTGTATACTGTGTCTATGTATGTTGTCTAGTTGTATACTATGTCTGAGTGGGGTGTCTAGTTGTATACTGTGTCTGAGTGGGGTGTCTAGTTGTATACTATGTCTGAGTGGGGTGTCTAGTTGTATACTGTGTCTGAGTGGGGTGTCCAGCTGTATATTGTGTCTGAGTGGGGTGTCCAGCTGTATACGTGTCTGTGTGGGGTGTCCAGCTTTACTCTGTGTCTGAGTGAGTTGTCCAGCTGTATACTGTGTCTGAGTGGGGTGTCCAGCTGTATACTTTGTCTGATTGAGGTGTCCAGCTGTATACGTGTCTGTGTGGGGTGTCCGGCTGTAAACTGTACCTGAGTAGGGTGTCCAGCTTTACACTGTGTCTGAGTGAGGTGTCCAGCTGTATACTGTGTCTGAGTGAGGTGTCCAGCTGTATACGTGTCTGTGTGGGGTGTCCGGCTGTAAACTGTACCTGAGTAGGGTGTCCAGCTGTATACTGTGTCTGTGTGGGGTGTCCAGCTGTATACTGTGTATGAGTGGGGTGTTCGGCTGTATACGTGTCTGTGTGGGGTGTCCAGCTGTATACTGTGTATGAGTGAGGTGTCCAGCTGTATACGTGTCTGTGTGGGGTGTCCAGCTGTATACTGTGTATGAGTGGGGTGTCCAGCTTTATAGTGTGTCTGAGTGAGGTGCCCAGCTGCTGCATGATATCTGAGTAGGCTTGTAATATACAACTGGTATAACAAGAATGCTGACCAGTACACACACAAACACACTTACACACAAACACACACACACGAATAGACACACGAGTGCATACAGATAGTTTTTTCGGTATATAAGGCCAAATGACATTGTACAGGTGGCATTCAAACGCCTACACGTCGCAATGTCGCAACGTTCAGCCCTATTTCTCCACACTACACCCAACACAATTCCCAAATGACGACTTGATGGGCTTGACTGAATTCTACACACAGTGGGGTGGGGTGGGGCAGGGGGGGGAGGGGTGGGGATTGGGGGGTTGGGATGAAACATAAAACCCAAGACCACTTTCATCAGGCGGACCCACTCAAACATAACGACCTGAATACAGGCGAACCAACCGCATACGACGGTATTACTTTCCAGCATATATGTCTTTGTAGAACGGTCAAACGCTATAAATATTCGTCAATCGGCAGTATGAACTAGGCAAGCCCTGTCCTGAATATAGCAGATACACATTCACCTGAACGTGGACCGGGGAAGCTTGCTGGTCAACTATGACTTCAGCAGGTACGTGGACATGCCCCCGAAGTACCAGGCTAACTTACATTCAGATATCAACCTGAACGTACTGACATTTGAAAGAGTGTAGTCCCACTGCAGTAATTCAGAATTCGAGGAAGTAACATGTTGTACTAGACGCCAAGTGAACGACAACGCGTCATGTCACAATGTCCGAGCTATAAATATATGTACTGCTATCTCGAGCTATGAGACAGGTAGGTGATAGCGGAGGTGATATATCTCCCGGACAGAGCGAATGTGTTAATACTTTGTTACAGGGTTGTTTATAACTCTATTCACGTTGGTGACACATAACTTTCATGAGTGAAACCACGTTATTTCTAAATAACGGCTTTATGTCATTCGGTGAAATAAATATTTATTTTTTTTGTTCCATTATGAAGAGTTTCAATTCGACCAATCGTTTGATATCACGGAAGATGTCAAAAGGTCATATGATGAACGAGGATACATCCTCATCAGGTAAATATAATTACTGACTCATCAGGTAAACATGTTATTTATTATGTTTACCCATTTAGTTCTACGTAAAAGTATCACACAAATCTTCAGTGAAGTGTCATAACACTTGCATGGATTGGCACGAGTGGCCCAGTCGCCTAAGGCGTGTGCAGAGTTTCGCCCCTTGGGCATGCCAGAAACCTATGCTTGTGGGTTCGAAACCCGGTTCGCCCCGATCATGTTTCTAGGCTTGTCAGCGCCAATAACTGGGCCATACCGATGGTGATGAGGCTGTAATAAGAACTATCGTGTATTCATTCAGGTCAGAGGGGAGAGATAACCTTCCCAACTCAACTTAACTTTAATCTGGTCACACGCTGATAATGGCTTCTTGTCAAAAGTCGCTGCTGGCCCACCAACAACGATGAAATCATGAGAAGTAATACGCCTCTGTGTTTCCAATTTATACATGTATCTATACCTACCTTGTTCTCATAACAAGGGCATTAAAAATGTTATACCGATACTGTTAATTAATTAAAGGGCTTCGTTAAGTGGTTATAGTAGTATTTGTTATCTCCATATGTTGAATGTTGCCATGGTAACTTAATAGATAATAGGCCAACACTTTACGTATACTCTTAAAACAAGTAGGGGGTCATGAATAATAAATGTTACTACTAAGTATTGGACCAAAGATAAGTGTTGAAGACAAACATAATATGTAAGAACGTTTATGCATGTGAACGTAACGCCAAAACACATCCTATAGTTCGCACGTGGCTCATACAGTTGCTCCACACACCCTTGTAGAGTGTCATTCCTAACTTTGACCCATTCAAGGAAGGTCGAGTAATCTCTGTGGACCATTATTTCTGTCAATCTTATTCATTCTGCTTATCAAACAGTTGTGATTTACTTGATTTCATTCATTGTATGATGCGATGCGGAGGTTGCAACGCGAGGAGCGTCTGCGGGACATTAACATGCAGGAAACTGGTAGAAGTAGAGTGCAGTGGCCAATACGTTCAATGTTTCACAGTCTGGGATGGGCAGACTATGGAACAGGTACCAACAAATCCAAAACGTTGACGTTCGACCACGTTCAGGGCGTCCGCGGCCAACGAAAAGAGTACACGATTTGACCGGTGGTGTGGTGTGTGGTGTGACATCACTACGACTGAGAGAACCCCACTCCAAATTGTGCAAGAAAGGATCACTGCACAGTTCTGCCTGGACAACACACTGACATCCTTAATTGTCCCGTCTCAATTGTCGCGTCTATAAGGCGTGGGGTCGACGTTTTGTCTTTCAGGACGACAGCGCTTGTGCACGAGTCGTCAATGCTTATCCCCAGCAGCAAAATATCCATAGAATGCCATGGTCAACAATGTGCCAAGACAATTTCCCCATTGAACACGTCTGACACATGTAAAGGGAGACGTGTACGTCATAGGCCGCCGACCACGTTAATTGAACTTGGCCAGATCTGCAAATGAAAGTGGGGCAGAGTCTCTCAAATCGCCATTGGTTGACTCATACATTGTTTGCCTCGTCGAATGAATGAATGTTTGACAAATTGTGACGGTATTATGCACTACTGATCCTTAAACGTCAACTTCCTTTCTTTGTAGGCAGTCATAACATATACGGTCATACCTCACTGCCGGTAGTAATGTGTTCCCAATTCGTTCAATATTATCATATTACTACAAACTAACATCTACAATTTTGGAAGTTTAAGTTATTTCCGAAGATCGCTTACTTTTTAAGAGTATATTTACTGTGGAATTTGCAGGGGCTTGTTAGATGCAGAAGAGGTATCACAAGTGAAGAAGACATTGGAAGAATCGGATGCAATTACGAAGAATGCACAAGGGGTATGTACTTTCTTCTGCAAATGGTTGCAATGCATTGACAATACGACAACAATGTCATTCAAATTAGTCGTTTTACTCCGCTATCATACCCCCCTGCGTTAGATCTGAAGACACCTAAATGAAAGGTCAAGGTAGGTAAGCCCTGAGCGACCTTTGACCGCCCAATCACAAGTAGCATGTGTGGGTTCTTGAGCCAATCAGATGTCAGCTTTCATTTTGGCTTCATTTCTCCACCACGCTTCGCAAAGTTCGATTTCAGCAAAAGAAAGCCAATGCAGGACACATGGAATTCGTTTGGGTGGAGCTCAGAAACGACAGGGTATAACAAATAATAACAAAGCCATTTCCATATTCATATTCAGAAACCTCTATGCATGTGTTTTTGACAGAGTTGAACCTGGTTCTTTTCTGCGATTGTAAATAGTCAACCAAATCCTTTGAGTTTTTGAGAATCCACAATGGTATTAATTTCACTTGTCTCAAAAAGTTCTTTGAATATAAAGAAAGTCCTTCCTTGATTGTATGAAGTATCTAAGCTGATCGTTGAAACAGGGATTTCGTGCAGCGTTTGCTGGACCCAGAAATATATTGCTTTGGACGGATTGGTATGAAGCTAAGGAAACCAGTACAAAAGAGGAATGGACATGTCTCCAGCTTTTAGAGTCAAGACAAAAGTTGGTGGTACTGATGCATGGTTTGGCAGATTTCTTCGTCAGTTATTAAATATCAAGAACAATAATAGCGTAGCATTCGTTATGGACGTTTAGGAAATGTCGTATTTGAATTTAGAACCCATGACGCTGATTGGCTGATCAGAAAGTTCACCTGGCATGACTTTTAATGGTGGTCTCCTCAGATTTTCATTCAAAGAGGTATTGTATTGGAGTAAAAGATCACATTTTGTTTCAGCGGATTCAGGAACTAGTAGGTGAAATCGCATAATTATGGTTGTAGCAGTTGACATTCCAACGCAGAGGTTTTGAGCCAAAGTGGCAATACTGTACAGTGCATTCAACGACTGGGCACTCGTGTCCACGATATAACTGTGATGATGTCCAAGAACATCAAAATCGACCGTGATCGTTCATTTAAAAAACTGCCTGGCAAAAGAAAGTATACAACAATGCTTGATGGTGGCTATGAAATGAAATAAACAGGAAATTGTGCTTACATTGTGATGTATTTGATACGGCCATCATAGTTTTGTTTTGGATCGTAAGTTTGCAGTGTTTGGGCGACTGTTTTCAGCCACGTAACGTTTTAATAACGTTAAAAATTGCTTGCTCAGACCTAATTTTCAAGTGTATTCTTTCTTTTGGCCGTCAGTTGGTGAAATATTGTGTGTGGCGTTAAGCACCGAAAAGTAATTAAAGTAAAATATCCATTGACTAGATGTATGGAGTCGATGTGTCAAAAACAGGGCCGGTTCGAAAACATTACCGTTAAAAGGTGACATTGGGTGACTTTTTAAATCAAATATTTAACAGATTTCAGATGGAGGAGAAAGGGAAAGTAAACTGGCCATATGGCGGTATCCCGGAAGTGACGTCACGGGGATGGTGGTTCGCAGCGAAAAGGTGGCTGGATTTAGTGAAAAGGTCGGGCATTTCTTTCTTTCATCTATAATTATGTTCCTTCAATAAAATGAATTGCGGCGGCGGAGATCGCTGCTCTAATAAATCCACACACACACACACACACACACACACACACACGATACATTGCCACAGTGTGATGCTGATCCTACAATGCACGTCTTGTTCTGTTTCTGCAGTTGCTGGGCGGTGAAGGCTACATGTACAGTTGCAAACTGATGATGAAGGAACCCCTCACTGGAGGAAAACACCTCTGGCATCAAGACTATGGGTGATTACGAAAGCCTAATTGTGCCACTTTGTTGCACACTCACTTTTGTTTAAATCGAAGATGAATCTTATTTCAATAACTTTTTTTTCTTTTTTTGTTACTTCCATTATATTTTTGTTATTTCAATTTTTTTCGAATTTTCCAGTTTTTCTCAATACTTCAAATTTTTGTTTTTGAAATTTCAATAATTTTCTCTTAATTTAAGTTCATTTCAAAAATAACGACAAAATATACAAAATTTCGAGTTTTTTAAACTAAACCAGAAAATGTTTGAAGTAACGAGAAAATAGTCGAAATAACGGGAAATTATTGGACACAACGAGAAAATATATGCGAAATGTTCTTTTTTTAAATAAACTTGAAATAACAAGAAAATATTCGAAGTAACGAGAAAAGAATTTCGAAATTTCCAGAAAAATGATTGAGATAAACTTGAAATAAGGAGAACATATTCGAACTTACCAGAAAAAACTCAAAGTAACCAGAAATGTCGATAAAAATATGAAATTTTACTTCCAACATGGCACCATTAGGCTTTTGTAGGTGTTAAATTTACCTGAACAAACAGAGGTTAAAAGCGTTCGCTCGCCATGCCGATGGACTATGTTCGATTCCCCGCACTCCCATATATTGCTAACACCTTGCTGAAAGCTCATACTCACTGACTCACTATTATAAAACCCAGAAGAACTTATGTAGTTACTCCTCAAACACTCCAGCAATATGATTGACCAGTCACAATAAATATATTATGTATATCACGCGTTCGCTTGGCCCGCTCAAGGCCTGTGGTTGATGCTCCGACATGGGTAAAGTTGGCGAAGCCTATTGCTCAGGGCACCTCCCACCTCAACCCCTAAAGATTACGATTTTACGATCTGCAGGACCGCCCCTCGACCAAACCTGTATCCATTATCTGTCATATTCTGTCAACTGTTACTGGTATAGGAACTGCTGTCTGTTCCCCCACATTCTGAATATTTCAACCCCCTTGATCGATGATAATTGAAATTTATGTTAAAAATTCAAAATTTCATTTTTTAAATAAACTTCAAATAACGAGAAAATAATCGAAATACTGAGAACTTTTTCGAAATTACCAGTTTTTGAGATAAACTTCAAATAACGCGAAGATGTTCGATGTGACGAGAAAAAACTTGTAATTTTTAGGAAATATTTGAAATAACGAAAATAATCAGTGCAACGAGAAAGAAATCGAAATTTTAACCATTTTCCGTCATTTTCCGCCAACAGTTACTGGTATAAGAACTGCTGTCTGTTCCCCGACATGCTGAGTGTGTTCATCCCCGTTGATCGGTGTGTGCAGGAAAACGGCTGTCTCGAGGTAAGAGGAAAACAGTTGTCTCGAGGTAAGAGGAAAACGAGTCCTCGTTGTGTCGAGTCCTGTAGTCTGGTAATCCAAGACCGATACAGTGGAGGTCGTTATTTTGATGACACACACATATTTAAAACAAAGTCCTGTAACTTTTGAACATGAAATGATAAATTCGATACAAGCGGAGTGGACGTGATTGTATGAGCTGAAAACGCTCGTGTGGATTCCTGGAGCTTCGACCTAAGGCGGAATAGAACAATCAGCTCGAAAAAATCAGTTTACCCTGCTCGTGACTCACGTACCTCGTAGGTCAGCTCCAACTGGTGTATCACGTCTTTTCCCACAGGAGACCGCCTCCGTCGTCTAGTGGTAGAGCGTCCGCCCAGAGAGCGGAAGGTCCAAGGTTCGATCCCCGGCCGCGTCATACCAAAAGACTTTAAAAGATGGTACTTGTTGTTACCCTGTCTGGCGCTCGGCATTAGGGGGCTAAAACAAGGACTGGTCGGCTCGGAGTCAGTATACTGTGTCTGAGTGGGGTATTCCTGTTAAACTGCGGCATGGTATCTCAGTGAGCTAGCACTATAAAACGGCATCAGTCCGGACTAGTACAAGCAGCCACACGTCGCTATATAAGTCCAATAATCTTGGACGCGACGTTAAACCCCATTTTCCCACAGTAAACAAACGGGCTTCGGTGAAAATCATTTTCCCCTAGGGCGAAATACGCAGTGATGGAAGCGCCCGTAAATCTCCATCATGTGTCAATAATAACCTGTTGTAACATGAACATTCTGACCATTGTCTTCTGATGTTCTCATCACTATTTGATAGTGATTCATAAACACATCCTGATTATATAGTCGGAATCATACAATGAACTTTGATTGTAGAGGAAGTTTGTTTCTGATTATTGAGACCCGTGAAGATTCCGGGGTAGAATTGGTCTTCAGCAACCCATACTTGCCGTAAAAGGCGACTATGCTTGTCGTAAAAGGCGACTAACGGGATCCGGTGGTCAGGCTCGCTGACTTGATTGATACATGTCATCGATCCCAATTGCGTGGATCGATGCTCATGATGTCAATTACTGGATTGTCTGGTCCAGACTAGATTATTTTACAGACCGCCGTCATATAGCTGGAACATTGATGTGTGCGGCGTTAAACAACACACACACACACACACACACACACACACACACACACACACACACACACACACACACACACACACACACACACACACACACTCTGATTATTGAAGTGTTTTTATCGCTTAATAATTTTGTCATTACGTTAAGTGAATAACTAAGCATTTTTTTAAACGTGCTCTGAAAGCTAATCACGTAACTGTTTAAAGACGATCTTCCTGGATACAATGTATTCCATTATGAAGTCTTTGTTAGTTATTTAGAAGTTGGGAGGACATGAATACATAACACTTTTTTAAGGATAACAACTTTCACCTGACGAAGCACACAGTAGCTCGCTGAAACGTCGTACAAAGAATAAAAGAAGTTGCAATCTATAAAAGAGTGTAATGTACTCATATTCCATTATAATTGTTTTGTTTCTATCAATGTCAGATCCTGGAGGGGTCCCACCGATGTGGGCGTGTCGACCATCTGATGGTGGGGGGTCAGACAGGGGCTGATATGAAGAGAGTAATGGAGATCAAGAAGAGGTGTCCACACAGATATGTTGAGATGGAGCCAGGTGATCAGATATACATGTAATGAGCTTTTGATAAGTGGTGAAAAACGTTTGCTTTACTTAGCTGCCGACATGTAGACAACGTGCAGATAACACGCGAGGCTCTCAATATATCTACAACGAGAAAGTATATGACTGAGATCTTTACTGAATAGAATATACATTTCTTTTAATGAATACATGTTTTTAATCTTGAAACCCCCACCCCACCCCACCCCCCCCCCCACCCCACCCCCCCCACCCACCCCCCCCCCCCCCCCACCCCCCCGTGGGGATTCTGGGTTGGACGTGATCCCCTGCAGCCTATGCTGATGCAAGAGGCTGCTTAATGGATCGGGTGATCAGGCTCAAATACTTGATTGATCGTTGCTCATAATATCAATCGTTGTATTGATTGGTCCAGACTCGAATTAGCACAGGCCGCCGTCATATACATATGCAGATGTAGCTGTAATATGTATGTGTGCAGCGTAAGACAACACACATATACTCACATACACACACATACACACACATACTCACATACACAAACATATTCACACATACTCACACATACATAGACACACACATACACATACAACGCACACATACACATACATACACACATACACGCACACATCCTCAAACACACATATACACACATAAACACATACAACACTAACATACACACTCATACACATACACACACACACACATATTCACACATACACACACATACAACACAGACACATATATATATGGGAACATGTATATTTTTTAGATATGGATGGGTAGAATCCCCAAGGTACATGCCAAAAGTGACAGAAGCCGTACCTCGCTGACAGCACTTCATCGTACAAGTAGTAAACGCTGATCGTATCTTCGAGTTATCTATGAAAAGTGTAATTCTGCTCAACAAACGCGTCCTTTGCAGGTGACGCCCTCTTCTTCCACTGTAACCTTCTACACAGCAGCGGCATCAACAACAGCACCATGAGACGCTGGGTCCTCATCTGTGCCTTCAACAAGGCCACGAACAACCCGGTGTATGAACACGAGTACCCGCAGTACACTAAACTGAACAAGGTATGGACACGAGTACCCACAGTACACTAAACTGAACAAGGTATGAACACGAGTACCCACAGTACACTAAACTGAACAAGGTATGGACACGGGTACCCACAGTACACTAAACTAAACAAGGTATGGACACGGGTACCCACAGTACACTAAACTAAACAAGGTATGGACACGGGTACCCACAGTACACTAAACTGAACAAGGTATGGACACGGGTACCCACAGTACACTAAACTGAACAAGGTATGGACACGGGTACCCACAGTACACTAAACTAAACAAGGTATGGACACGGGTACCCACAGTACACTAAACTGAACAAGGTATGACACGAGTACCCGCAGTACACTAAACTAAACAAGGTATGGACACGGGTACCCGCAGTACACTAAACTGAACAAGGTATGAACACGGGTACCCGCAGTACACTAAACTAAACAAGGTATGGACACGGGTACCCGCAGTACACTAAACTGAACAAGGTATGAACACGAGTACCAACAGTACACTAAGCTGAACAAGGTATGAACACGGGTACCCGCAGTACACTAAGCTGAACAAGGTATGAACACGGGTACCCGCAGTACACTAAGCTGAACAAGGTATGAACACGGGTACCCGCAGTACACTAAGCTGAACAAGGGTATGAACACGAGTACCCGCAGTACACTAAACTGAACAAGGTATGAACACGGGTACCCGCAGTACACTAAGCTGAACAAGGTATGACACGAGTACCCGCAGTACACTGACTGAACAAGGTATGACACGAATACCCACAGTATACTAAACTGAACAATATATGCATTTCTAATTAGATAAAATAATTTACTTTCCAGTCCATATAGATGACTACGTGAGTATGTTTGTCATATTAATCTCAAATGTTTATATAATCACGTTATGCGTACTTCATGAATAAATAAAGTGAAGGAATACATATTTTAGTAGAAACAGTTTTGAATACCAAAATATGCTTATAAATGACACCAAAGCTACTGTGACGTTATCATCACATTCGTTGTTGCTTTTAACAGGTACCTAACACCGCCATCAGGGACTGCAACAACTACACCGACGTCTCGGGAAAGTCCTTTGTTGATCTCCGGAACGATAAAACTGTCCGAGTTGGAAGGACTTAGTCTGGCTTGGGTGACCTGTGGCTATTCGTGTCTGACAGTATGGTATAAAGTTGAATTCTTGTTACATTATATTTACATTGAAATAGGTGGAGGACTGCACTCACAGTAAAGTTTTTTTTAACGTATTCTGATTCAGGTAACATGGCGTACATGGTAACAAAGAGTACAATAAAGTGACAAAAATATTTCATTATCATAAGAAATATTGCTACAAGCAGAGTTCATTGTACGACCTGACTATATCATAAGCATGTGTAAATAACTCACAACCATTTAGTGATGACGTATCATGCCCAACTGGTGACACCGTCACAAACACACGTCATGTCAAGACAATTGTTTACCTGAGAACACATTTATATTGTTTCAAAGATCCTGTGACGAGCAATAGCTGTATTCAGAACGTTTTTTGTGTATTCTGATGTTCATGTTTTCGTTAAACTGAATTGTTGTTGCACAGATCTCCGCTCCAACTGCTGAGTTTATTAAAGATACACATGTTGCAAATGTTTTATTGACAATCGTTCCGCCTGTTGTACATGTGTAGTTATAGTCAAGTCGTAGTAGTTGTAGTTGTTGACGTGCAAGCGTATCGGTACCATTGAATTATATTTCAAGAATGTCATCATAGCAGATTTGGAGTCGTGCACGCGGGACATTGGTTTCATTTCATTATGACTTTTATCTATGAAGTGGGTTCGAATCCAATACTGGGATCCTTTATTTCTTTGCACCATATCCGTATTATTGAGTTGATGACTGATTGCGTCCCCCAGACACTGTGATAGATGACTGGTAGCTGTAGTGTTCAAGAAGCGTCAGACCCAGCTCTCTCATTCATCATAATACATATTCACAAAAAAGTTGTCACAATAACATAAGGCGTTGTTCACAAAGGATGGGTGACTCCTATGAACGTGGATGAACATCGAATCCCAGATTGATAATGTTTCTAGGTTTGTCAGCACCATATCTATGCTTGTGGGTTTCACAAAAGTGGTAGACATCGCAGATGCTTATATATATTATATGCAATAAAATAATCACTAAAAACAACACAATATTCTACTTTATTGGGGAAAGAGTGAAAAGCAATGGAAAACACATTTATGATCTATATATGCCTATCAAATATAACAACTATTCTTACAAACATATCGGGTTTGCTAATTAATAACCATTTGACTGAAATCGCTTATATTCTCAGTGTGCAATTATAGAGAGATTACAATGCCTTGAATTAGTAATAATGCACTGTTATTTGTTATTTCTCAACATCAAATTGTTTTAGAGGCATTTCTTACAAATTGGTGTATGACAAAGAAGTCAGAAAAGCAAGACTTGCTTGACAACGGTATAAGGATGACTGCTGAAACGTCGCTATTACAGTTTAACCAAGTTGTTATCAATAATAGTTCTGTCTACTTTCCCAAAATTCAGCTTAATTACTGGCAGCAGCGATATCAAGTCCCTGCTCCAGCTTCAAGTCTTTAGGATTGTCACGAACACATACCAGATAACAGAGGCTGACTGTATCGGTGACCTTAAGGTTCGGCTTTGATCGTTTTTGAAATTGCAGCATTCATAAAATCTTTCCCAGTCATGTCGTAGTAGTTTTCGCAAGCCTTCAGGGCAGAATCGTCAACCTGAGAAAGGTATAAGAACATGATGGCCGTAAGTAAACGAGTCTTAACCAGGACAAAATCATGACTGGAAACATAATCAATGTTCTTTGTCATCGGTTCGATGAAACAAAATCAGCAAGAACCTTCTTACCATTGGTGCCATTCTGATCAGGTTGCCTGAAGGAGTACAATTATAGAACAACTCCAAACGGAATGGCGGATAAAGTTTTCTTTGTTTGAGGCCGCGCTCTGCAATATGTCAGCTATATCACAGCGGTCTGTAAATAATTGATTCTGACCAGACACACAGTGATTGACATCATGAGCATCGATCCACGCAAATGGGATACGATGACATGCAATCAACCGAGTCACAGAGCCTGACAACCCAGTCCGTTAGTCGCCTCTTACAGCTGACGGAAGTTGCTGGGGTCCGAGAGTGTTACCCGGAATCCTCACTGGTCAATTGAAAAAATTGAAATATTAAAAACACATATTACGTCACACTAAAAACAAAACAAAAGAACATACATGGGTAGTTGACGTCATCGAAATACCATGACATCTGTTCACGAGCAGACTGTCCTTTTTTTGTAGACGAAGTACATTAAATGAATTCATGACGATGACCGTTAGCTGTTCTTATAGACCGGGTCCCGTGATGATCCCAGTTAGAATTAGTCTTCCCAACCCAGGCTTGTCGTAAGAGGCGACTAACGGGATCGGGTGGTCAGACACCCTGACTTGGTTGATGCATCTCATCGTGTTCAAATTGCGTAGATCGATGCTCATGGTGTCAGCCCCTGGACGTTTGATTGCGTTAGAATTCTTGCTTTCATACCCCGACGGCGGGGGATGTTGCTCATAGTATCAATCACTTGATTATCTGGTTCAGACTCGATTATTTACAGACCGCCGGCATATTGCTGGGATATAGCTGAGTGCGGCGTTAAACAACAAACGAGCTTATGGACCGGGAGACGTGACACTCATTTTCAAAAGTATTAAAAACAACAACGTTCACATTAAGCCTAGCTAATGTCATTGTCCTAAATTTTACAAACCAATAGCATATCAAAGTTATGGATAGTATAATTTGGATAGTAGAATGGATGTACAGGTTGTGGCTCCAACTGGTACCAAAAATACGATATGACCAAGACGCGAACATCTGTTCACGAAATGTTGTAAAAACTACCCTTGAGTCTTATCCGAAACATATCGATGCATATTTACGCAACACAAACAAAATATACATATTTTTAATTTTGGGAAAGATATCGGGAAATTGACGTCAGTAAGAAAATTAGGAATCTTATCGTCACACCGATTTACGCATATTGTTCCATTGTTTTGACCGTTAGCGAAACGGATGCCTAGCAACGGGGACGTTCTATCAGAAAGTTGTTTCGGTTATAAATAACGGCGTTAGCAAAAATGTTGACTAGGCTGATGCATCTTTGTATCATCTACAAAACCGTTATGTTTCCAAATGTTCTTTTACACTAAAACCATGGTAAAGATATTATGTATTTCGGTTTAAGAAGTATTCTGTCCTTCATATATTACTGTTGAATGATCCTCGCCAAGCCTCGGGATTTACTCAACTCAGCTGTTGGGCAAAAAAGAGTATAATCTTGAAAATTGGTTTAGACCAAACAATTAAAAACGCTATCAAAATGTTACAAGGCTGATATAGACGACCTAAGGCCCAAAACACAACTACTGTATGATACTCTCTCAAAAAAACATTCCTTGTTTGTTTCATTTCTCGCCAACATTGAACATGGTGTGTACTTTCGTTGGCCCGGCAGCTCTCCGCTGTTCAGTAGCGTGAAGGTTTTCGTTCAACTTTATACTTACAACGTTCAGTTTAGTATACTGTGGATGGTGATGCTTCTTGACGGGGTCATTGTGTTTTGTGTTGATAGCGATTATAAAAGCCCAGCGTCTTCTGTCACTCGTGTTGGCATTGCTCGTGTGCAGCAGGTTGGCGTGGAAGAATAGGGCGTCCCCTTCACATATCAAAGTATCATGTATGTATGCATTAAACAAACATCAGCTCCCTCTCTCGCAGAGGGAGACAATCAGCCGTAAGGGGAAGCCTTATAGAAGTATGGAATACTGTAAGGAACAACCTCGCTATCTCGACCTTTGGAAACGAGGTAAATATGCCAAAAGTGCGAAAGTGCGAGATCGCGAGAATGTATCTTCAGTATTTCCAAAATAAAAAATTATCCAAAATGATCACAGGTTTTATCTAATTGTAACCGTTATTGTATTCATGCAAACCTTATGACAGTAATATACTTTTTAAAACTAATTAATACAGCTGAATTCCGCTGTCGAAATATTCAGTGCCAATATTATGGTAATTCATAAGGTATATCATACCATTATACACTCTCTCAAAAAAGAAACGCAACCCCTATAGTTTCAAGATGTTTATCTCAATATTCAAGTTATTATAACACATTTATTATTGAAGACAACAATATGAAATTTGGCATGGTGGCAGTACAGTTATGCAAGTTTAAGTCCAGACTTCGACAGTTCTCTCACTTAGATTGACTTGACGCAAGGGGGCGTCTTTCTCAGTACCTCGTATGAGCGCCACGAGCTGCGATCACAGCATTGCACCTCCTTGGAACAGAACGGATTAGACGCCGGATTCTTTCCTGAGGGATTGCTCCCCACTCCTCCTGCAGTGCAACGGCTAGTGCATCCAACGTCTGCGGCGGCGGTGTACGTGCACGTGCTCGTCGGTCCAGATAATCCCAAAGATATTCGATTGGGTTGATGTCTGGTGATCGGGAGGGCCATGATAACACGTTGACGTTAGAATTCTGGAGAAAATTCACTGTTGCATGAGCAGTGTGCGGCCGGGCGTTGTCGTGTTGATAGAGCTCCCTCTGTTGGTCGATAATCGGCAGAAGATGAGGCTGTAAAACGTCATTGATATAGCGCTGGGCTGTCAAATTGCCACAAATGATCACCAAGTCTGATCTTTGACGCTCCATGACGCTCCCTCCACCAAATCTGTCGACCTGCCGAACACATTTTGGGGCAAAACGTTAGTTTCCTCTTCTATAGACACGCTGTCTTCCGTCACGGCGTTATAAGAGAAAACGTGATTCGTCACTAAACTAGACGCGCCTCCAGTTTCTGAGGGTCCATATCCGAACGTTGGTGCACCACCTGAGTCGTTGGCGTCGATGTTCGTGGCGTAAAACAGGTCCAATCAGTGGTCTTCTTGCACGTAGACCGGCCTCTCGTAGACGGTTCCTAATTGTTTGTGCGGACACTCTTCTCAAACCTGGCACCTATGTTGCAGTGACGGTAGGTGTGGCTAGCCGATTACGTAGGTGGGTGACCCGGATGAATCGATCCTGAGGTGGTGTGGTAACCCTTGGCCTACAACCTCTGGGGCGATCTTCAGTTGCATGAAACTGGGTGTATTGGCTCCAAAGTCGGGAAATCGTTGTTTTATGAATATTGAGGTGCCAGGCAACGTTTCCAAAGCTTTGTCCGGCCTCAATACGACCAGTGGCGATATTTCGATCTGCAGCACTCAACTGTGGCATATTCGACCTTGTCTTTCGGTGAAAATGATAGAGTGAATTGCTAATCAACACGTGCTTTTATAAACCCATACTTCTACTGCTCTTTCCATGAATTGCATGTGCATGAGGCTTTTGGCATGGGCCACGAGACAATTTTGCTCACTATGATAAAAGTAACAATAAAATGCCCTTGTGCACGAAAATTGGTGTGTTTGGGCGCTTACGTTAATAAACAATGTACATGGTATACGTGCATATCAGATAAAACTGTGTTTACAATCAACATTTTTCTTCTTAGGGCTTTCTCACATTTTCAGACTGGGATTGCGTTTCTTATTTGAGAGAGTGTAATACGTGTGAAAATAAGGTAGTTTGGAGACTAAAATTGATTTTGTCAAGTTTGAAAAGAGTATCGGCCAAGCGAGTGAGCGAGTTTGGTTCACACCTCTTTGAACTGTATTCCAGTTATATCACAGCGTAATGTGGGACGAAAGCCTAAATTGATGCAGACAACTTGGGTTCACCACGAGCACGGGTATTGGTGCTGACATACCTAGAAACATAATCGGGGCTAACAGGGATTCGAACCCACGATCATAGGTTTCTGGCATGCCCAAGGGACGCAACTGTACAGCGAACTGCGACTTAGACGACTGGGCCCCCTCGGCCAAATGAATACCTGACAATCTGTGGTGATGAGAGCTAACATACCAGGCTCCAGCTCCACAAACACAAGGGGGCAAACCGTCTTCAGTTGGCTGACTCTTTCTACATCTGCCCCAGTCTGGCCCCCGACAGCACAGTGGTCAATGCGTCCACACTTATGGGAACCCTTCAGTACCTGTATAACATGGCAGTTGTAACGTATAATGTGGGAACCCTTCAGTACCTGTATAACATGGTAGTTGTATCGTATAATGAGGGAACCTTCAGTACCTGTATAACATGGCAGTTGTATCGTATAATGAGGGAACCCTTCAGTACCTGTATAATAGGCAGTTGTATCGTATAATGTGGGAACCCTTCAGTATCTGTATAATAGGCAAATGTATCTTATAATACACGAAACCAGTCAGAAAAACATAGTATCATGTTGTAATAAATATGAATGTCGGATCTTGGAATGTTGTCGGCGGTATGTACAGTAAAGTACGGTTATAACGAACTCAAAGTGACTACTAATTTTAGTTCGTTATAACCCTAGTTCGTTATAAGCATATATACAGTATAACTACAGCAAATGGTCGGGACCAAAAAACTAAGTTCGTTATATCCGTAAGTTCGTTATAAGCGTGTTCGTTATAACTGTAGTTTACTGTATTGAGATATCTTTAGCGGTATGCAAGCGCTGCTAATTCAATTAAGCAGGGTTGGTAACTCTACACTGCTCGTAAACACATGTGCTCGTCGATGTTTGATGTCGCCTGAGTTCGTTCGCTGTTGATGTATGTAGCATTGCACCAGCATATAAAAGTGAGTGAGTGAGTGAGTATTGTTTTTACGCCGCTTTTAGCAATATTCCAGCAATATCACGGCGGGGGACACCAGAAATGGGCTTCACACATTGTACCCATGTCGGGAATTGAACCCGGGTCTCCGGTGTGACGAGCGAACGCTTTAACCACCAGGCTACCCGACCGCCCCTCAGCATATAAAACAACATTCAGAATAAAAACCTTATACATAGTACTTCATACTACTGCCATGCAAGGATATTTATAACCTACATTTATCAATGGTGGTTTTTGCATATATAAATGCTTAAGTAAGTTGTGGTTGAATTAACTGACAGGATTCAGGTCATTGTTGTTTGTTTATGTTGGTCAATCTCAGGCTACAATTCGTGTAGGAAGTTTCGCAAGGAATAAACCTCGAAGATTGTGAATGTGTCGTGTCGTGTCGTGCATAAATCTACAATGCAAACGGATTGGCCATCAAGAACTACTTGATATAAGCTCCATTCAATGATGCAGTGCCCACGAATTTGCAAAACTATTGTCCTATTGTAGCATTTGAAAGGCGTTGAAAAATGGGTATATGTTCTGTCGACTCATAGGGCTGAGGTTTGTAAAGTTATTTCAATAAACGAAAATCACGTCTCGAACAACGATTTTACAATGCATACGAGAGAGTGAAATCTTTATGTCATAAGTTGTGAAGTTGGTTAAACTCTGAAAGGATCAAAGTAATACAAGAAAAGTGTATGAGCAAAGTCAGATTGGTCGGCATCAACCTCGTCTTTCGTTAATATATTTGCAACATAGTTTTGTGTATGTTTAGCCAGTGTGATAAATTAGTATCTGTGCTAACAATGCGTTTCTTATATGACCATGTTCATTCTCTACAGTATGTTGTTCATGAAAACTCATGATATTGTAAAAATGTGAAACGGTACCTGAAGACATCCATTTTCCTTTGTGCACTGATCAATGGCGACGAATACACTCATCATGTCGGGGAAGAGGTTGCCGTTCTGATACCAGTATCTGATATGAAATGACACCTTAGTTAACATCATGATTGCTTGTGGGCGGTGGGGTAGCCCAGTGGTTAAAGCGTTCGCTCTTCACGCCGAAGACCTGGGTTCGATTCCCCACATAGGTACAACGTGTGAAGCCCATTTCTGGTGTCCCCCGCCGTGATATTGCTGGAATATTGCTAAAAGCGGCGTAAAACAAGACTCACTCACTCATGACTGTTTGTCATGTAGCGACGCACTCAGCTATAGTCTAGCTGTATCACGGCAGCTTATTAATGATTCAGTCTGAACCAGACAAACTGATGGAAGATAGCATGAGCAAACCATGCGCCGAATGGTGGTAAGCTGGATCGGAAACATACACATGTGCATTTCCATGAGAGACACGCAGCTCTAAGACATAGTCGTATAAAGAGCATGCTAATTTGTACCTCAAAAGTTGTAAATTGATAGTTCCATCCAGAAAAGAGACATGTTTAGTTAAAGACGGTGGAAGTTTCAGTCTTTTGTTTGAACACAAAGAATACCTACCCGTAGTCCTGGTGCCAGACAAATTTCCCTCCAGATTGAGGGTTCTTCATCATCAGTTTCCCATGGTAATGGTACACCTCGTCCCCTAAGAGCTGAAGAGAAGAAATTGTTTGAAGAAAGCCCTTGTTGGTAACCGCTGGGGTACACTTGGCCAAAACATTTGGACCCTTACAAATTAGAGGACATTGTACCTTTACTGTTCTGTGTTCCAGATCTTCATCACTTGTTGTGTCCAATACAGATATATCAAATCAACACCCAATAATTAACAAATGAGACGGTAGATAACGTAACATGCCTATATTATTACGACCACGGTGAAGACATACATATTCCCTTGCTTATGGATGTCCCAGACAGTGTGTCTCAACAAAGAGCTCTGTTCTTCAATAGTCGTTTGCACAACGTTATCGAACACCCCATATGCTAATATACATATGGCAGCGCTATAATCGCCACATGACTGTAGAAAATCTTGGTTTGTGAATATGTGAATAACATATTAGTCGGTAATATGGTAATACATATTTCAACCAAAAAGAAACGCATAGGTGATTTTTAGGAGCTTCATCCTGTGACACAGAGCTCCAGATAAGCTTCTGGTGTTGTGGGTATTTTACCCATGCATTTTAAAATCATTGTGTATCAGTAATTCTATCTGGGTATTCAAAAGTCTGTTACCCACTAGTTTTTACACATGTGGGTATTTAAGTTAAATATTCAAAAACACTATTCATCTAGTCCCTGCAAACTGGTGTCGTGTGGGTTCGAGAGCTTTATAGGACTCACAAATACCACGATACTTCCACGAGAAAGTGTGATGGCAAATGATCATGATGTAACTCGTGGAGTTTGGCAAGGTTGACGGAATGCCCGTTTATAATTTCAAAATAAGTTGCTGATTTGCTAATCGAATACGCAGGGTTACTTCACAATATTTTGATGATACGCACAAGTTTTATTTTTGTAGGGTAATTTCTGATGCGTATTTCACGCAGATACGCAGCTTATCTGAAAGTCAGTATGACATTATCAAGGCTTTAAATGCGATACGTGTGTGTGTGTGTGTGTGTGTGTGTTTGTGTATTTGTAAGATAACAAAATTGTTGTCATTATCTCAATCACGGCAGAGTCGTAAGGTCCAGTACTGTGTGTCCATCCTTGGCCAGGTTCATTGCCTGGCACCTCCTGCCCATGGAAGCCTGCAGATAACACCTTGTTGAATGGCAGCCCATTCTTCCTGAGTCGATTTCGTAGGTGTGTTGTTCGAATCCAGTTGTCTTGTCGATTATTGGTTAAGCGTGGCCTGCCACACCGAGGATGGTCTCTCACTGCATTCGTCTGTTGCCAACGTTGCCAACAACACCAAATGGTGTTTCTGTGGACGTTAAAATATCTTGCAACATCACGTTGACTCGATCATGCTTCAAGCATACCAATGGCTCGCAGACGCTCATTTTCGGACAGGCGTGGCATTTCGTAAAGCTGAATAATTGCGTAATGTTGTTGTTTTTCTGAGTGGTTGTTGTCAGCACGATGCTAAATAATGCATATGGAATCCCGTTAACGCACATGTTTTTATACCCATTCTTGGGTAGTGAAATGCATGGGGCTTGCAACTTTTGCATGAAATGCATGCTTTTCTGTAGCAGTTGCGTTTTTGTGACTTGATTCCATACATGTACGACAATATTGAAAACCAAACTTTACTTGTTTGAAAAATACACTAAAATATTGGTGTCACACGAACCTTTGTTGTTGAGCATATTATAAATAATACACACACCTTTTCACAAGTCCTGACTATTCTAGCGCTCCTGGACAGTATGCCAGTGACGTCGTCCCCGGGGTGATCCCAGGCCACCATTCTACTCTTCCGCCCCTCGTTGTCGTCCAACTAGAACGAGAGAGTACAGCTGTCATACTCATTGGTCTCAATTCAAATTCAAGTAAGGAAAGTCAACTATACGAGGTGAGGTGAAATGGGCTTAACGTCGCGTCCAAGATTATTGCACTTATATAGCGACGTGCATGCACGTGTGTGTTAGTGTGTGTGGCTGCTTGTACTAGTCCGGACTGATTTTTAGTGCTAGCCGTTGAGATACCATGCCGCAGTTTAACATGAATACCCCACTCAGACACAGTAAACTGACTCCGAGCCGACCAGTCCTTGTTTTAGCCCCTGAATGCCGAGCGCCAGACAGGGTAACAACAAGTACCATTTTTAACGTCTTTTGGTATGACGCGGCCGGGAATCGAACACCAGACCTTCCGCTCTCCGGGCGGACGCTCTACCACTAGACTACGGAGGCGGTCAGAAAGCATATAACGATGTATTGGGTGATCTCATGGAGATTCCCATTTACAATTGGTCTCCAGCATCCCCAAGGCGATGTCATGGAGCTGGTGGCCGGGCTGGGCTATTTCGTTGATTGGGTGTCATCTCACCACGAAGGCATGGGTCGTTGTTATCAATCACTGGTATCTCTTCTCGAGGCTCGACTATGTACAGGCCGCTGTCGTTTTAGAGCGGAATAAAACATTACAAGCAAACCGTATGATTCCATCACCTACATTGAAGGCATGCTGCGAGAAGGCTGTGTTGGTCTCCGCCGCCTTTGTCAGTTTAACGACTTCATCCTTGTCAAGCAGGCCTCTGTAATGGGAGTAAGTGTGTGAGTATGGTTTTATGCCGCGTTAAGCAATATTACAGCAATATCACGGCGGGGGACCCCAGAAATGGGCTTCACACAATGCACCCATGTCGGGATTCGAACCCGGGTCTTAGGCGTGATGAGCGAACGCTTTAACCACTGGGCTACCCGGCCGCCCATCTGTAATTGGAACACACATGTCATAAACTATACTACATATATCGTGATGATATTTGTTTGTGACAAATTAGAATTCCGGTTTAGAATACTTCCAAAGAAACAAGAGACCAAAAGAGGAAACTAACTGGCTCGAGCGGCCAAACTGATTGTGTGGCCGGCGTGGATCGTTGTTCATAATATCAATCACTGGATTGAACAAAAGTAGACCTATCAGCACAGACCAATGATCGTAATCAACAGATCTTGGCACGACTGAGGTCGCTCGGACACCAGTAGCCCAAAAGACAATGAAATAGTCTTCTATGATACTAATGTAATGCGAAGGAGGTCTAAGACCTACCGTATAATGACGAACCCGGCCTCGTCAAAACCTTGTTTCATATCATCCGTCGCTACAAATGGGCAGGTGTACCGGAAGTCTGGAAAATAACGGAATCACAACATTTTACATGCAGTTACAAAGAAATGAAATAAGAGTCTATAATAGATGACTTTGTTTTACGTTAATAAGTAATGGTAAAAATAACAAATACAATGAAATAAATATCCCACACACACAAATGATGTGTATATTGATGTTAAAAATCAACCCACTGTGACAAAAAACAAACAAACGTAAACGGGGTGGTGGAGTAGCCTAGTAGCTATAGCCTGCGCTCGTCACGCCGAAGGACCGGGTTCGAATCCCACATGGGTGCAATGTGTAAAGCCACGTTTCTGGTGGGCCATTCCGTGAGATTGCTGGAGTATTGCTAAACTCGGCGGAACACTTTACGCACAGATTTCATGGTACGATTTCGTCTTTATCATGAGGGCGGTCGGGTAGCCTAGTGGTTAAAGCGTTCGCTCGTCACGCCGAAGACCTGGGTTCGATTCCCGACATGGGTACAATGTGTGAAGCCCATTTCTGGTGTCACCCGCCGTGATATTGCGGTAATATTGCTAAAAGCGGCGTAAAACCATACTCACTCACTCACTCACTCATGAGCGTGTGCTTACGTATCACGATCACACAGAAATGACACGAGGTATTCTCGTAAAAAAAATGAGTGCATCCTCCCTATCGTTAGCACCCGTCACAAACACATGCAAAGGCAAGTCGTGTTCACCTGAATAAACACAAAGTCAAAACAGGGAATTGCATCGGGCATTGTGGTCACAAAATATTCTCCATACGTCTACCATAAAAGCAAACCTGAACACTACTCTTTTAACGGATGGTATTTGAAAGGTCCTTTTTTACGAGTGTAATGACGAGCGCACGGGTGGTCCAGCCCTCTAAGGCGTCACGATTCGCTGTGCATAGTTGCGTCCCTTGGGCACGCCAGAAACCTATGATTGTGGGTTCGAATCCCGGTTCGCCCCGATTATGTTTCTAGGTTTGTCAGCGCCATACCCGTGCCCGTGGGTTTCACCGAAGTGGTAAACGTCTGAGACCTGCATTACTTCGGGCTTTCCTCCCACATTAAGCTAACACACCGTGACATAACTGGAATACTGTTAAAAGCGGCGTTAAACCCAACTCACTCACTCACTATGCTTGATCTAGATTGAATTATTTACAGTCCGCTGTCATATTGATGGAAAAGAGCTGAGTGCGGCGTAAAACAACATGCAAACAAATGCATTCGTCAAATTTACAAATAAAAAAATAAAGCTCCCCATAGTGACTGATATTGGGAGCAACGATCTGTGTCGTAGGGGTGCAAGGTCAACGATCAACTAAGTCATTGCGAACGAGAAAAGAAATCACTACTTACCTGTGCAGGCCATGATGGATGAGAACGACCTGCAACAGACACCGTATGGCTATTGTGATGTATATTAGAGTGTAGTACTTTGATCCCGATACAAATAGCTTAGGCTTATACATGTAATATATACTCAAGCGTTCTCATGGAGGTATTGTTTAACCACTTATAACAGTTACGTGACACAAGGCATCTTATAACGCTTATTTGTCTTTTGTTTAAAGCCGCACTCAGCAATATTTCTGCTCTATGAAGGCGGTGTGTAAATAATCGAGTCAGGATCAGACGATCTAGTAGTTGATATCATGAGCATCGATCTACGCACTCAATTTAGTGAGCGAATTTGATCACAAGCATGGATTGCTGAAGACTAATTCTAACCTGGATCTTCACGGGTCCCATGTTACTTTACATTTCACAGCAGTTTTCCATGCCAAAAAATAACTTACCCTTTTCCAACAAAGGCGTGTGGAGTTGTGTTCGCTTGTCACAAGGTCATTGATCTAATCACACAGATACGAGTCAGCTTATCACTGGCTGTTCTCATACCCCAATTGAGAATCTTGCAGTTCCATTGGTTAATCCGTACCACGTGATAAAGTAATACATTTCAAGGTCGACCCCGAATCATGTCACTGACACTGACCTAGAATATCGACTCTCGACGATGTGAATTATGCAGCCTCGGTAGCGACGGCAGCTATCGCTTGGGGGCGCTGCTGTAGCTATTTTTAGAACACGTTCTGTTTTGGTTCACAAATAGTAGTGACGTTCGAACACCCCACCCAGGCACAGTATACAGCTGGACACCCCACTCAGACAGAGATTACAGCTGGACACCACGACCAGACAGAGATTACAGCTGGACACCAACTCAGACACAGTATACAGCTGGACACCCACTCTGACACAGTATACAGCTGGAAACCCCACACAGACACAATATGCAGGTGGACAGCCCACTTAGATACAGTATACAGTTGGACACCCACACTCAGACACAGTATTCAGCTGGACACCTCATTCAGATACAGTATACAGCTAGACACCTCACTCAGACACAGTATACAGCTGCAATCTTTTAATGTCTTTTGTTGTGACATTTATTTTGTGACGCGTATAGATAAAGAAAAATAGGGGACTACATATCACTACGTTAATCACGACAACCGCAAGGATTCCATATACTGAACCTATGCTGATAGTACGGGGCGACCAAATGGATCAGGTGGTCAGGGTCGGTGATAGCGTATAGTCGTACACAGAAAAAAACCAAATACGAATAAGAGATATATGGCCCTGCACCATTCAACGAATTGCTTTTTAAAGAATTACCTGCAATTGATGCGCTCAAGTAGATGAGGAGTCACATTTCATAACGACTGGAAGACAATGCTTTACCATTATTAGTCTGCTACTAGTATCTACATGCACATACAAGGTCACACAGGTAAATCCAGCCGTAGTATGAAGTGATAACACAAAGTCATGGTGTGATGATATATAACCTTGCTAGATAATGATTCAAGGTTTCTGTAATATCGTTCAAAGTCTTACATAATTTCACTCAACATGTGCTCACATTATTCACAGCCTCGACAAAGATGAAGCTGGTGTTGATCGTTGCTGCCCTAACAGTTGCGAATGTCTCTGCAGGTAAGTTCAAATAGGTTATAAACATGTATATGCTTCGTTTTACATTTTAAGGAAAACAGAAATTCAATTGATGTCTTAACCCTACATCTGTTCAAATATGTCACTGACATAACAAAAATGGAGCCTGCGACAAGCATGACCTGATTCTATCTTAACATGATGACGACAGGGCTAGAGCAACGGGTGAGTATGATGTCCTAATATTCTTACAGGTCGAGAAGGTCGTACAGTGCTTATTGAGAGCAAATATTTTACATCAAAGGTTAAAAATGACAAGATCAATATAGGCAACGATAAAGACAGCTGACCCGCACATGACCATCTGCTGCTGGCTAAATATATATTTACTTACGTAACTCAGGGAAGATATATAACTTATATTAACTCCCTGCTAAACCCATATGCTCCAAAGTGCCTACGATACTCGCCTTTGTCTTGAATATATGACAGACCAGATTGAAAATGGCACCATACAATAAGACACCCACAAGTATCATAGTAGGCAATGAAAGCCTCATGGTGCCTCTTTTTTTAAGCGAAATTTCTCATTATTTCAAGAATTTGTTTATTTTTAGAAATTTCGATTTTTTTTCTCGTTACTTCTAGTATATTTTCGAAATTTCAATTATGTTCTCGTTACTTCCAGGTTTTTCTCATAAATATGATAACAGTGGAACCTCGTTATGTCGAACTACGTTAACTCGAATTTGATGATATCTCGAACCTATTTTCCCCGCCGCAAACTATATAAATACATATAAATTTGCCCGCTTATCTCGAAATCGATATAAACATACATAGTGCTATCTCGAACCTTGGACTTGGTCTCAAGTTTGACTTTTCTATGGAGATTTGTACCTTTATCTCGAAGTTGTCATTGCCACATAAACAGCTTTGAGAAGCGCAAGTATATCTAGTACCTTTCTTCACACATCTAACATCACTGTAAATCATAGATTACCAATAGAAAAGCGGCGATGGGAAACAAATACCACGGGAAGACAGAATTTTGTAGTCACTGAAATAAACATGACTTTGATGACGAATATCACTATCTATACTAATAGGTCCTTTTCTGCATAACTTTTCTCGTCGCTTCGATTATTTTCTCGTTATTTCAAATATTTTCTCACTGTTTCGAGTTGTTGGCGTTACTTCGAATATTTTCTCGATATTTCAAGTTCATCTAAAAAACTCAAAAGGTTATTTTCCGCTGCTACAATTATTTTCTCGTTATTTCATTTATTGTCACGTTTTAATTTTTTTTCGTTATTTCAATTATTTTCTCGTAATTTCGAGTTTTGAAAAAAACAAACTAGAAAGAACGAGAAAATAATATAAAAATTACGAGAAAATAATCGAAGTGACGAGAAAGAACTCATATTTGCGTGAAAATAATTGAAGTAACGAGAAAATAATTGGAGTAACGAGAAAAAAATTGAAATAACTAGAAAAAAACTCGAAGTAAAGAGAAAACTCGTAAACAATCTTATGTGGCGTCGTTTCAGCAATTGGCCAACTGAGCTGATATCTCCACTTAAAATAATGTTTTTACATTACTTCAGAAACGTTTGTTCACTGGGAACAAACAATCAATAATTCCTTGCTATTTTGTCGTTTAAAACTGAAACTTGGTTGAGTATAGTGCTGAAAAACTCGTAATTGTTTATTGTCTTTCTGTACACGTCTGAGGCCTGACACGCCGTGAAATAACTGGAATACTGCTAAAGGCGGGGTTTAACCAAACTCACTCACTTACTCACTCCCTCCTAAGGTACTATGACTTCTTCTCACTCACTCACCCACTCACTCACTCACTCACTCACTCACTTTCCCAAAAAATTATGGCTTCTTCTCCAGCAAATCAGGACTTTGCTGTGAACGTGGACAACAGCAGCGGCTCCTTCAACGTCGTTGTTCAGGGAGATGTGTGGTTGGAGAGTGGTCCCTATTTCTTCAGAGCTGATGGTGATGTGTACACCTTTGCTGATGGATCGCTGATGCTGATCAAGCACAGTCGGTCCAGTGGTGTGGACTTTATAGGGCAGTGGGATGCCAACAGCTTCCTGTACCAGGCAGGATCCAGTCAGGTCGAGGCCAGCATTGTACAGTACACACCGGATCCAAGCATATTCACCTACAACGATCCAGCCTTACCGTTTGTGGTGTTCAAACAGGTATGACAGTACATTATTTCGAGACTATATATATATCTTTTATTTATTCTGTCTTGTGCGGGTTCTTGATCACATCAGTTTTTAAATGGTCACTGGAAATTCTGGATCATTTTAGATAAAAATAAAAAAAGCAAATTAAAAAAATATATATTTGGAACTAATTTATCGACTAGAAACGTCATCATTACTATTTCTATCTAAAATCCAAAAGTGTTTTTAAAAAATTGGCCATATTTGACATACGTGATCACTGGGGTGTTAAGAGTAAAGTGAAAGGTCGGTAACAGTATTATTCAGCTTATATTTAAGATAATAAATATACTACATTTGTATCACCTACTTCCTTAGCTGTAATAGCACAGATGTTAAGACGTTCAAGAACAGAGAATGGAATTAGTAAAGTAACTAGTGGGACAGTGTTAAGTTCAACTGCATTGGGCATTCGTTGTCCAAAATTAAAAGTGTTCCGAAAAGGAATCAGTGTTGAATATAGATACATATTCTTGAAATGAGATAGATAGATATCGTCTAAATCATGATCCATGTTCCTGGAGGGAAAATAGGTCATACAGTGTTGGGGTTGCTTTGATTTCTATTTTCATTCAGTGCAAATATTATCGGCTCATTTTTTATCTATGAGGTCACATTAGTAACAGACTAGAAAGGTGTTTGCGTTATATACAAACACAGAAGCAGCCATATCCCCACATTTTCCCACATGTTGCAAACCTTTTCCACCAGAAATATGTGTCATGTCCAACCGTAACAATATCTGGTTGCAAAATCTATGCGCCGAGGAGGTGGTAAAATTCCTACAAACATTAACGCTTCCCTATTCTCAGCTTGATTCTGTGGCATACATACAGCGACCCTATCTGACACAACACTAGCAACAATGTTGAAACCATTAAAGGATATGAATATTACAGTACGAGACGGGTTGATGCTGACATCAGAGTTATATTCTGGAGGTTATTAGTTTCAGACAGATTCAATGAGACATCACTGCTATGCCACATGCGATATTCTGTGATTCCGATGTTTTAGAAATTCATCACCGGCTCCAACGACACAGCGGCTTCCACAATCTCCGAGACGGTGTCTGGCTTTCCAGCAATTGCATTAGAAGAGATTGATGTTCCATTGGGCTACCTCTATTATGCCGGAAATCAATTTGGTACCCTCAGCCTAGCAGCTAACCAGTAAGTTAAACCGCACCCTCTGTATAGTAATTGATCTTTATCTTACATGAGTAGAGATTACTGCGAGCGTGTGTATTACAAGCAGTGCATATAAAACTGTGTCGATCCATCACATGTGAGTCAATTACAATTGTTAAATATGCGCATTGTAATATAACCGGTATCTAATGGACACGAGTGTACCGTGAATAATGAGTTTCAAAGTCACGAACATGTAGTTAGTTGTATGTAGAATGAAACATGACATAAATAACAAATAAGAGGCGGCACATTTATATTTATATTTAAGGGGGAAGGGGTCCGGATGTTAGAGTCATGCTTTTTCTCTTCATTTTAAGCGGCTGAGATTTCAAATTCAACCTATGGAAACAATGTTTAACTTTTCTCACTGTTCACTAAAGCATTGACTGAACAGATGTAGCTGATTAGAAACAATGAAAATAGCCAAGTTAAGCATTTTTATATAATAAAATACCATTTTTCACAACACCACGTGTAGCAAAACCAAGTTGTGAAGTTTCCTTCCAGTTAACACGATTGTACTTTGGAGGAATGTACTTTTCATTTTACAAAGCTAGTCGATCATGTGGTGCAAGGTCAGTGACCAAGAACTTGTACAAACATAAGTTACGTCAACATAGGGAGACACTTATTGATAGTGCAGGGGATCGAGGGTCCTGTCCGGAGAGGGATTATGATTAGAGGGAATGCGCCGAGTTTGCTGTACACATTGAACAGACAAAGGAGATGGAATTTCGATGCACTTTGGAGACATATTGAAACAATTAGGTATTTTAAATGAATGAAGTTTTGAGGAAATCTATTGTAGTGGTTGGCACTATAACAATACCCCTGAATGACATGGTGTTTTTGTCCCAAAAATCGTATTCCGTCAGACTGTTCAGAATTAGGACACACTCACTTACATCATTACGAAATAGAAACAGGTGACGCCAGACCCATGAGCCCCTCTCTTTATAGGTAAAACGCAGCATATTAGGAAAGAATGTTTCAGACAGGTCCATGAAATGTTAGACGCCAATATTATTCAATGGTACTCTCCCATTTATATCATTTAGCATAGTTCTTCTGAATGGTACTTTCCAAATTGTCTTGGTTAAAAAAACGTGACAGCTCTTACCGCTTTCCTGTAGATTATAGACGCCTCAATGCATTCACCAAACCTATAATTTTCCCTCTACCACGTTGTGAACATGTTGCTGATGCTGGAGGCGACAGCCATGCCCAACTGTTTAATGTCCTTGATTCTGCTAGTGGCTTTGGCCAATAACACTCTGTTCAAATACAAAATAAAAGTCGGCTCTCATTACATCCTGTGGTATTTTTGAATGGAATCGCTTCCATTTCAGCCTAAAACATACTCCTATGGCATTTCAGCAAACCATTTCAGGGGCACTTAAGAAATGAATTAGCCTTACATACTAATATATGGAGATTGCACCATAAGATTTTCTAAAAGGTTTTCGGACCATTTGGATCACCTCAAGATAGTATTCCAAAAGATCAAAGAAGCAGGACTCTAAAACCAATCAAATGTAAATTAGCGACAAACCAAGTCAACTACTTCGGGAATATCTTCAGCAAAGATGGCATCCATGTCAATCCATCAAAAATAGATTCAGTCACACAGATAAACAGATCCCAACCCCCAAAAATGTAAATGATGTGTATCATTTATTTTCTGGCATAGCCTCCCCTTAAAACAACCATTCTTGACATTGGTCCTGTTTGTTTTTTAGGAACAAACAATGTGGGTTGGTAATGTCTCTTTTTCTCGTTAGTTTAGATTATTGCAATAAACTAATTATATATATTATATTATTTTTTGCAAGAAAGGGTAAATATTGCTGAATTGTCAATTCACATAACAGTCAACAACTGTTATGGCATCTTGAAATCGAAGATTTGAAATGGTTATTAAAAAATAAGGATTACAGGCACTTTGTCTAATGGTCATGTCTCTCTGTCAAAGTTTATGGCTTTGCTCACGAAAAACTCTGTTTTAATGAGGAAATCCTTTTTATCGAGACTTTTTATTGAGTCTGATTTTTTTTTCAAGTTGATCAAGGCCCATTTTCGTATTTACACAAAATTATAAGCTGTGTTTTTTATTGTTTTTTTTGTCACTTGATTGTCTGGTCCAGATAGCTGACATATTGCTGATTATAATTATATGCACAACCAAAAAAATTAAAACAACTTTTTTTGTAATTATTAAAACCTGAAGTACTGAAACAGGATTTCACTCTCCTATTCTGAATAACATTTCATACTCAAAAAGAAGATAAATTTGCGAGTAAATTTCAGATGGGGCCCACACACCTTTGATGTTGAATTTGGTCATGGAAGTGGTCCACTAGCCTTGTTTGACAGAGCTAAGACGGCGAACACATTGATAATAACTCCAGCAAGTGAGTTCATGGCGTCATCAATATATCACCAGAACAACGGAAAGGGCATTAACAACTTATTCTGGGGTGTCATGGGAGGTGTCAACACTGTGCCAAGAGATTTTGAGACAAGTTACATTATGTTCTGCGGCAACCAAGGTATCAATAAGGTAAGTGTCATGTACTTATGTTTCGTTAACATAACCCTAAACGCGGAGGCGGAGTGGAATCTAATGGCAAAACGCCGATGACTCTGGATGAGGACTAGGACTGGATGAGGGCTATACATGTATAACGCTGCAGGATATTGCAAAAAGCAAACTCAGCTTTCAGCCTTAGTCACTCACTATCTTTCCGCTCAAAATTGGCCTTTTTTGCCCCCTGTGGTATACTTATTACAATACATTTCCGAAACGGTTCACATACTCTTAAGCAAGGAACTATTTGTTATTGTAAATGACTATATATTTTATCAATTCAGGCCTTTGTCAGCTGGGGAGAAATACTTCAGACGTGGTATGGGCATAAGGACGAATTTGTCAAATCTGATTTGACAGTCAACTATCTTGGATACTGGACTGACAATGGTAACTAGATCTTCATCTACACTTCTGCAGTGGCATTTGATATATTTAATCAGAATAGCTATGCTTTTCGTACCATCATCTCCTTGATGGTATGTGTGCACGGTGCCCTATACTATCCTCCATACTAACTGTACATTAGTTGGTACTAAAACATATTCAAAACATGAAAATATATCATTAATAAAGTAGGGAATCATTAAATGAAGTGGTTACTCCACATATTCAAAACATGAAGTACATATACTCTTTTAAAAAGTATTAGAACAAAAACAAGTCTTTATGCAAGAATATGTATGTCTGTAAAAGTGAACATCAAAACATATATACTTTGCAGACGCCACACAAGTGTGCAGGGTGCCATTTTTGATTTTCTGACATTTTTAAGGAGGTTCGATTAATATCTGTGGACGATTATATCTGTCAATAGTATTGCTTCTGCTTAAGAGACAGGTGTGATTTACTTGATTTTCATTCATTGCTTGAGTATGAACCAGTGCTGAGGCACTTGATACCCGGGACTGCACAAATCCAAGTTACAAGTAGCCCAGGCATGAGATTAAATCTGTCATCCAAAACCGTACATCCAACTTTTTTCAGTTTGTAACCTGTCAGGGTTTTATATGTTATAGTTCAAATACAGCCTCAGTGGTAGATAGATAAGTGAAGCCATTTGATGTTGTTTGACCTTTCGAAGGTTTTTAATTATGCCAGGTTGGAATAAGGGCTCATTTCAAATTCCTCCCAAGTTTTCAAATACACCTACTTTCGGTGGACATACCTGTGACATTTCTGACACCATGTATAACGCAATCATTTATTTATGCAATTTCCCTTGACAGGTGCATATTATTCCCATAACACAGAGGAAGGCAAAAATTACCAGGACACTGTCGTGGATGTTGTCAGTTACACACAGCAGATTGGACTTCCAGTCAGGTATGTTGATAATTCCCACCATGATTTTTGTAAAATAGGTAATGTTTACACCCTAAGGAAAGGTTCGAAATTAATAGAATCGAGCTGAAGATTAAGAAATGCACTTGAAATTACATAGGGCACAAACTATCAATTTCAAACTATGAAATCGTGGAAGTTTGAAACTTAAATACATCATACATCCAGAAATACCAACCAAAAATTTTAAACGACATATTTAATGGATACTTTAAAACATGTGAAAAATAAACAAGTTTTTAATCTTCATTTCCAGATATTTCCAGTATGACGGTTGGTGGTACTATAAAGATTCCAATGGTGGCATCGTACAGTGGACGGCCATGACTGACGTGTTTCCAAGCGGAATGGAGTACGTGAAGGAAACGTGTAATCGTGCTACTCAGATGGCTCCCTTTCTCGAGAATGGCAGTGAATATTAGAAATGAACAAGAAAGCGATACATGACAGGATTATACAGAAGGCATGACATGACAGTAATGTATCAGAAGATGAGTTGTAATGGGGTTTAAAGTAGCGTTCAAGATCACTGCTCCCTAGGACACGCCAGAAACCTATGATCGTGGGTTCGAATCCCGGTTCACCTCGATTATGTTTCTAGGTTTGTCAGCACCATACCCGTGCTCATGGGTTTCACCGAAGTGGTAAACGTCTGAGACCTGCATCACTTCGGGCTTTCCTCCCACATTTAGCTGACACGCCGCGATATAACTGGAATATTGTTAAAAGCGGCGTTAAACCCAACTCACTCACTCACTCAAGATCACTGCAATTATATAGCTCGTCAGTGTAGTTGCATATACTAGTCAGGGCCAGTTCAGAGATTATAGTGCTAGCACACTGAGATACCATGCCGCAGTTCAACATGAACACCCAACTCGGACAAAGTATACTGATTCCTAGCCGACTAGTCCTTGTTATAGCCCCTTCATGCCGAGCGTCAGGCAGGGTAGCAACAAGTACCATCTTTTGACGCCTTTTAGTGTGACGTCGTGTGATCGAACCCACCTTTTCCTCACCTAACAAACACTCTATCCACGAGACCACGGAGGCGTGGTATGTGTTTATACGTAAATATATGTTATTAAAATCTCTAAAATCAACCACAGTTTAAGTTAATGCATACATTTAGTGTTGTCTTAAATTAAACCATGCATGTGATGAATTGTAATATGTTGTTTTTTTGTTTGATGCATAGGTGGTTATACAACAAGACAAACCTTCCTGCTCTGGCTCACAGCAAGTTTTGGTAAGATTTCCGTCACATCCAAACATTTGTAAGTAAGAAATACTCGTACATTTACAAAAAGAAAAACGACGTTGATTTCCAAGTAAGATGATAGTTTTAGAGATTTGAGTAAAGCCATGAAGAATTATATTGTATAAAGTTTTAACTTACCTGCATACGTTTGCTTAGTCTTGAGAATAGTTCTAAAATCATCGGCGACGATGGATCGTCCCAACCAAAATGAAGGAATAGGAAATACTTTCTGTTTTACAATGTTATGTGTAGTAAAATTTGATGCCACCTGACAAAAAAACAAAACACAAATATTTATTTTAGGACTTTATTTTTAATAAAATAGATGCTTACATCATACTTTCTCACACTGATAATGAATTAAGTTTGCCTCTCAGTTAACGAGGGGGCACGATCGTCTGTGGTCGATTATGGTAAATTGACTTAAGCAGTGAAAGGGCGTAAACAGCAAAAGTAAGGATACGATATATGCATGAACATCTTCTGTATTACAATTAGTAGCGACGTCTCGGTGTTGGTTCTAACAGTGTTAGAAAGTTAGAATTGAGAGAGTGGCCAAACTCGTTTGTGTTCCAAATTGCGGTCGTGCTGTCGTTTTGACCTACTGATCTGTCTCCGATTATTTAAATTAATCAGAACACCATTCAGGACTAATCTAGCTGTATAATGGCGACCAGGCTGTTGTGATATGCTTGGGATAATGGCACCAATACTTCATCCTTATAATTCCACGAGCATAATTTGTACATCTGTGATCAAATAACGAATGATGTAGAGAAACTACGACCAAATGACTGAAAAAAACAGCCTAATGTTGGAAGAAAGTTCAAAGTTATGCAGGTCGTATACGTTTACCACGCTGAAATCAATGATAACGGTTTTGGTGACAGCAAACCAAGAACTTTAATCAGGGTAAATCTGTTCGGCACCTTAATACGGCAATGCAGCCATCCTTGCCTTCCCACCATTTAGGAAGCTGCAGTTTTGAATCTTATAACTTCCTTTCTAAGGTCATTCAATAATACATATGCCAAGCAGAATGGAGGAAACTACAATTTCATTATTGATGGACAAAAAGCAATACCAACAGAAGAGGTAAGCACTTGTTTTGTTAATTTGATGTTTAATGCTGCACTCAGAAATAATCGGTTAAATGGAGGTTGCTTGTAAATAATCGCGTATGGACCAGATAATCCAGTCATTGATATTGTGACAAGCGACCAAGAACGTCGGGGTACAATGACAGGTTATTAACCAAGCCAAATGGGCCTGACCACCAATCCTTCAAGTCCCAAACGGCCATCATAGCCTGCTGGGGAGATATTCTAACCCTGAATCGACACTGGGATTCGTACAAGAACTCTTTAATCAAGAATACTATATATTACTGCTACATTATGGTGCTATGAACAACTGATCACATTATTTTCAGCGATTCTGGACAGATCTTATGTCTTCTGCGCGACAGTGGGGACTGCTTGTCTATGAACAGGTACAAATATCCTTTTGTACAATTATTTCACATTTGCCTGAGAACACCTAAGTTGTGTAGAAAGACTTCATGCAGTAACATAGAGTTCAAAAAGCTTATCCTAAATTTACCAAATGAAATCTGACTCCAAGATTCATTTTAGTCACAGTGTTTACAGTACGCCTGTATCAGTGTGTTCCTGTTTACATATGTATACAAGATGTCTTCAATGTAGCACGTTCTGTTTAAGGACTTTCTAGACACCCAGTTTGACAACGTGACCCAGCTTCACACTGACGTGCATCTAGCCAAGCAGTGGTTGAAGGAGATGGGTAATGGAGCAGCAAAGAATGGCTTGACAATCCAGTACTGTATGGCCTACCCCCGTCACGCCCTTCAGTCGCTGGAAATACCCGTAGTAACACAGGTGGGTGTGCACAATGTCGGTTAATAAAATTATAATTTAAATAATAAAAATAAATTAAACAAAGTGACAGGAGAAGAACAAGGTGTGATAAGAACACTTTTTCTAGAGCATATTTTGTATTATGCTCATAGCTACATACAATGCTTGGCTAAATGTGTCAAGAAGGCTGATCTGTTTTCTGACATTAGACCATGAGAAATAATTTCCTGAATATATAAGTCATTTTTGTCATTTCAAGATTACCTCGTCCTACATGTATATGAGTGAGTGAGTGAACTGGGCATCATTTTTGTCACAGAATGCCATTCTGAAGTACATTTATATGACGGTAATTGTACCTCATTTGTTAGCAGATTTAGAGTCTAAATACACTACTGCTCACAACAACATAGCTCTTTGATAGAGGAGTTATGAATAACTATTCACTTTCTCAGGCAAGGGTAAGCGGAGATTACCATCCAGGCAACGACCACTGGAAGATTGGCGTGTCATCACTCTTGGCTTGGGCCATTGGTTTAGCTCCGTATAAGGACAACTTCTGGACAACATCAGTTCAACCTGGCAACAGATACAGTAAGGGGACACTTTCAAACCTACATCTACATCTAGTGCTTACGACTGCTTACCTCATTCATACAGTACTGTTCTGTACGAGTTTCCGTACTGCCTAATTGCGTTTGCGACCAACCATGGTATAGTTACGGAATAATTGCCTTCCAGCAACAATTTCGTTGCAAAGGATCACCGGACAGAATTTGGCAAAAAGGCTTTGATTATAATTAGGATTATGATTACTTCATCACCGAAATAGCTTAAAACTATTCACAAAGCTAAATTGATGCATGTAATTTACAAAAGAGTGTCACTATGTATACAGTATGTAGGAGTACACTTAATCGTGTTACATTTTCATGAACTACTTTGTAGGATGTTTCCTTGTTTTACAGAAATAACAATAATAATACTGACAAGATTCCGTTTTCTTTATTTGGTGTTTCTAAAGACTATGACAAATATAAATGCATTCCATTTCCTGTCAGTTATCAACAAATACAGCAGGAATAGTTGGTTATTTTTTAGCTGTCTATATTTTCAAATCTGAAATCAGTTCAACAAACTCACTTCGGCTAATGTTACAACTCAAGTGACATATTTCGTTTCAGACGCGTCAGAGCCCAATCCAGCGCTACTAGCAGTTGTCTCTACTTTGAGCACTGGACCTGTTGGGATAAGTGATATGATCGGCGCCTCGAACAAGTCTTTGATCATGAAGTATATATATAATTTACCTCAGTTTCCACTAATTGTTTACAGATAGTTAAATGTAAATGTGTAGACAGTATAACCCTACACATTCTTAAGGTGCCAACAATAACACGAGAACGTATTTGAAATAAGGAATGATTCAGTCAGTTGTAACGCCACTTTGAACAGTATTTTAGTCATATGACGGCATGTCAGCTGTATGTGAGAGGAAACCCTTAAGTGATGCAGATCACTTGCCTTCCTAGGCTCATGTTCCAGAAGTATTCACACACACACACACACACACACACACACACACACACACATTCACGACGCTATATTAGTGCAATATTCTTGAACGCGACGTTAAGTCCTATTTCACCTCACCTCAGTTTGGTTAACGCCATAAACAGAGTTCCATATCACGGTGCGTGTTGGAGTCTGTGTATCTGCAATAGTGAGTGACAGTCATTGTGAATGTTGTCAGCAGTCAACAATATTCCACGTGCATTACAGAATCTTGACCAGGGAAATCAGGTTGTAAAAACAGTGAAAACAAATATGATTATCAATTACAATAACAGTTGTTGAGTAATTCACTCCCAGAACCTTTAATCCATGTGTTTTACATATTTTTACAGATCTGTAAATGCGGACGGACTTATTTTGAAACCATCCCGCCCTGCAACTGCCATAGACAATACAATTCGAAAAGTAAGTTCACACAGGCAGAGATTTGGAAAGGGTTTAGTCACTTTTTTGGAGAAAATGATATCGAACAAACTCTCCACTTTTGAAAGATATGTAAGAAACCTGATCTTGCCTGACAGATGGCCTGGGGAGACTTTGAGGGACCAGACGGAGAAGTGTGGTCAACATATTCAGATTTTGGAGGGAAGAACAAGTTTGGTATCATCCTTGCTGCGGAGTTGACTGGTAATTACACGATGACGCCCGGCATAGCTGGCTTCCAAGGAGTAAGTTAACACAGTGTTCTGTTCAGTTTACATGTGACCCCCTCCTTTGTGTAGTGGATAGAGCGAATGCCCAGAGAGTGGAAAATCAGTGGTTCGATCCCGATCTCTGTGTCAGTACAAAAGTGTCTACCCTTGTTAAACTCTACAGCATGGTATCCAAGTGAACTGAGACTATGAAACAAACATTAGTCTGAACTAGTACCAGCAGTCACGCATACGTGTATGCACGCATGCACGCATGTGGAAGAACATGACCTGGCTCTAACATTGATTGGTTTATGGTTCTTGGAGCTTTTGCTTCCTCCAGTTGTGAATGTCTGTACAGGGGACTTTAGTGTGTTGCCAGGAGAAACCGTTATTAGATTGTAGATGTAATGTGCTGATAAGGCATGGGACGTATCAACTCATTACCTTTGAATGTCAATAACGTTCTAACTGGCTTTATCTGATTGTTCTCCCACCTGTCAGTCACCTGATGAAAGGGCAAGATCTGGCCACATACCGTTGTGTATGGATACTACTCAAAAGAAGTTAAGAAGACTTGTTTCAAGTGGGTAATCTTTAACTTGTTGTGGGTAGTATGTGACAAGGAAGTTGTTGTACACAATACTCCTTGTCGTGAGTACATCCGACTTCTAAATGCCTATAAAGACTCTCAACGAATAACTTGACCTACTTTGAATGAACAAGGTGTCACTGTATGGTGGTTCTGTAAACCAGATCAAGAAAGAAGAGAAACAAGTTTTGTCAGTGCATCTACCTAAAACCGGTAAGAAAAACCTTTTGACCCTAAAACGAAGCAGGTTCAGTCAGACTTCATGAAATACTTGCAGTCGTCCAAACACAACTTGTCTGCCTTCTGACTAATATTCTACATTCGTCCACACTCTCAGCGCAAGGCCTATGCTGAAGTAGGGGCAGGGAGCATCGTTGATCTTCATGTGTAAATGTGTGGTTGCTGTTTCAGTTCCCAACTTCCATGATCTTCCCTTACAACAACCCCAGCAAGATCCAGCCTCTGACAGACGCTGACCCCATTACCATGAGTGGCTGCAGCACCGTGGACTTCTGTCTGTTCTATTTCTCGCCTGTCCTTAAGGTTCAAGGGTACGTATATCACATATCACACAATAAATTCATTATTGACGTTGGTAATGTACACTTTAATCATTGGCATATCCAAGCGGCCGCTTGTCATACCACGCATAAATGTTCTGTACTTGTTATATACCATGCAAAGAAGTAGGGGATATTTTGGTTTCAGTTGAAACTACCGAAATATACACAAATGTCTTGAAATTAAAGTAAGGGATTTTTTATGGCAAGAACATTTCCGACGACATCAAGCTCCAAAACACAACATTGTGACAGTCTTGAAGCATGTGACCTCGGACAGCCTCGGTGATATACCAGATTGTCATTGTCATTCAGACAAGGGCATAAACTCACGCCCATGACAGATTAGTCAGAACCATGGCGTTATGAACTCGGTTGCAAACTGCCAGCCACCATGAAACTGTGGTGTTTACTTTCTTTTGCCCGGAAGTATAGTACAACTGAGTGAAGTATGTTGCCAATGCACGTTGTCGACCCAATAGACGCTATTGTTAGATTCAGTGTGTGTCTCAAGCCATATTTGATTTTGGACAAAGAGCCTGGATCAAGTTCCGTGACTATGACCATGGATTTAATTCTGTGGCAGGTAACTAATCCTGACGCTTGATACAGCTACCTGTTAATGAGTGAGTGAGTGCAAGGTCCTACAGGGTGACGAGCAAAGAAAACAATCATCAGCAAAATTAATTATATTTGCAAAATGCACAGTCATTGAGAGACGATTCATGGATTGTTTTCCATCATAACAAAAATTTCAACTCGTGAAATATTTTATGTCAAGAACTAGAAGCCATTATGAATATTTATTGAAACCTTCTTTAGCATTCTTTCTTTTTTCCTTTCATAAATTTAAAAACTGTGACTATTTCTAATCACAATTATGAGAACATGATCGTAGTTACATATTTCTCAGTTACATTCACGACCCAAATACCTGATGTGGGTTTATCATTACAGGAAGCAGGTGCTTGTTCAGGGCGAGTTGGCCAAGTGGGTCCCGATGTCCCCGCAGAGAGTGACTGACATCAGCATCGGGGACGACATCCTCATCAGCCTCACAGGGGCAGCGGCAGAATCCGTTGCCTTCTGGTTCAATGTGGATGGAGTATCCTCCCCTCTGACCTGCACTCTCGGACAAGGTGGTCGCGCTACTCTCAGCTTCAATCAACAAGCATGCAGTGTAGAATGAAACAATGCTTTGAAGCTACATTATATTTTTTCCTAAATTCACGGTTCGACCAACCAGAGCTAAAAATAAAATGTAAATACTTAAAATTTGTTGGTTATTTTATGACCAACTGTGCAAAATTAAAGTAGCAGTAATAACTGTTCCTTTGCATTTTCCTTGGTCTCTTGTGACAACAGTCCTCTTATAAAGAGAAGTAGATACCTCTGTAGATACACACTACAGTATAATACCAGGTAAACATACTGAAGTAGAAGTTGATGTAGCGTTCATTTTCACCACTAAACTCACCAACCCAAACAGCTCCAAGCCAAATACAACAAAAAAACACCAATTATTTGTATTTCGACTGATTCATGTATAAGATGCAAAATCGGTAAACCATCAAATCGAAGGGATTGCCCCTTCAATGGAATGATAACTGAAAGAAAAGGTAACTTTCCAATCTTTGAAAGAAATTTGAATAAACGTTCATTCTAAACTGGTCTTGTACACTAGCTGTTGAGTGATGGCATATCTTTCCGCAAGTCGATTGGCTCATGTCCAAGATTAAACTTGGATGTAGTTTGTTTTTGATTGTTTAGTGTCATGTAAACTGGATAGTGTTTAGAGTGTATAAATAATGAGATGATCAAACTTTCGAATTATGTTATTTATGTTTTGAAACATCATAATTTGGATTTGGATATGTTGAAACCTTTGGGAATGAATCAGTGTGTGAATTATCAGAATGTAAACACAAACGTGTGTGGTTATTATCTTCTGATGTCTAGTTTTTCTTTTGATTTGTATCAATTTGTTCTTTCAATTGGTTTTGCCAAATCAGTAAACAGCATGTGATCTGTCTAGTGGGGTTCAAAATAAGATAGGGGCGGTCGGGTAGCCTAGTTGTTAAAGCGTTCGCTCGTCATGCCAAAGACCCGGGTTCATGCTTTATCACGACGGCCTGGACTAAACCAGTGATTGATATTATGAGCAATGTCACATACTGCCGGGTCACCAAGTCACCAAGCCATGGTACCCAAGACATTCAAGGACCCTCATTAATCCCATGGGGTTCAAGCCAAAAGGAAAGGAGTGCTTTTGCTTCTAATGCAACGAAGCACTCTATATTTGAGGAACAATGTCTCGCTATGAAGCAAGTTACCTGACCACACCTGGCCACACCTCCATAGGACACA
This sequence comes from Haliotis cracherodii, assembly GCF_022045235.1. Taxonomy (NCBI): domain Eukaryota; kingdom Metazoa; phylum Mollusca; class Gastropoda; order Lepetellida; family Haliotidae; genus Haliotis; species Haliotis cracherodii. Next base: position 252,785 of record NW_027266287.1, read on the forward strand.
AATAGCTTATAGGGGACCTTACATAACCCGGACTAATGACAGGAATACACCTAGGATACATTTAAATTACAAATAGTAAAGAAAAGCAACAACATCCATATTCCGAAGAAATCTGATGATTTCAGTATCCTTGACACACCTGAAAATCAACGAAACGGTACAGACCTCACTCCCATTTCTTAACAATGGTAAAATCAACTTTTTCCATAATCATAAATGAAAAACGACAAAAAAGACTTCCCCTGAAGAAACAGGGAAACATATCTCTGGGCAAAACAGGGAATTGCGTCGAACATAGTTTTTGTCGTCTTCCACATGTCTACTATAAAACTGTTTGAAAGCTTTGCTGAGGCCCAGAATGACGATGAGCTGGTACTGCACACGACGATGGACGTGACGAGTGCCTTTAACAGCCGTTAGATCAACGAACCACAGCAATACATATTGACTGGACACACTTTATATTTCTATTGTAAAGGATATGATACGGTTTTACTGTCTGGTTCAATAGCACGAACACTTTTGATAATGCTAGACATGTATCATCGTCAATATCTGCCCTTGGAAGGTCTATATCTGTCAAGGCTCCGGCGAATGATAACCCATGTATTCCTGACATGACACTGTTTTTTTGACACAATGTTCTTCTAACAATACTTCTCACTCAGTCAACAGCTACGTCCTGGGTAAATGCTAATGATGCATGGGTATTTCCATAACACATAACAAACACACCGTCTCAAATACACAGCTGATAATTCTGTATAAATTAAAAAGTAAGCCTCCATCGGCTCGAAAAAAATTATCATCCTCCATAAATAGTAACGACCGCAATACAGTCATTCTCATCCATTCATTTTTTATTTCATGAGCAAATCCTGCCTTTAACATCGAGACAAGAGCATGTTAAGTAATATGTCTGAAACACATATTTATTAATAGTCATTTCAAATCTTCCATTTCAAGAGACCATATCATGCACCTCACTGTGTTGTATCCTCGGGCAATGTTACTGACTTCACACTTGTCCCACTGAGATATGACTGAAACATCAGGTTAATATGCAGTGTGTTGAGAAGATCAGCAACCCCACAGAGTCCTTTGCTTGGATGAAGTCGACTGGCCTGTTCAGGACCTGTCACTTCCCACTTGAAATCGTCAATGTGTGAGTTTGCATTGAAATGTAATTGAGAAATGTAGATTGTGCAAAGTATTTAATTAGACACATTGTCAGAAGATACCCAGCTTTGACACAAACACAGTAACTTAAGCGACATAATGGAGTGGCTCGAACATTTTATTACCGTCTTGTCATGCTTGTAGTATCACAGAGGTCCATCCAACCCATGGTACGACCCTGAATATGTAGAGGGCGTCATGGTAAAAGATAACTACAACAATATTTTGGATCAGCCCGAATACAGCCTCAGACCTACCCAGGCCAACAAATCTAATATTGTCCTTTTTGATAAATCCAAAGAAATCATTTATGTCATTAAATTCTCTGTTTAATTGGCACTAATGTGATTGACAAGAGTCAGGAAAAACATGGCAATTAGGCGGACCTCGCTTTCGAAATATCACACTTGCATCCAAAGTACCAAGTTGTCCGACTTCCTATTGTTCTCGGTGCATCAGGTTCGGTACCTCCCAATCTGTTGACTGACATTGGGGGAGTGCCCGGGTTTGCTGTGAGTAATACAGCCCTTTTGACAATCTGGGTAATGCAAAATGTGTTGAGGAATCTTCACATTCTCCGAAAAGTTTTGGATGTGTTCGACCAGACAGCGCTTCCTATGCGCTGTCTGGGCTGCATGTAGAGGGGGGAAGGATCCTAAGTTGATGATGAACCTAACCCTCATGCCTTGTCCAGGATCACCCAAACCCTCTTTGCTGCATTTATTTACTTTAATCTTGATATAGTGAGTGAGTGTGTGAGTGATTTTTTACGTTGATTCCAGCAATATCACGGCGGGGAATAACAGAAATGGGCTTTGCACATTGTACCCATGTCGGAAATCGAACCCGGGTCTTTGGCGTGACGAGTTAATGCTTTAACCACAAGGCTACCCGACCGCCGCTTAATCTGAATATAATACCAATACTACAGATGCTGAGTAAACGTCTATGTATGTCATAAATTCATGTTGTAATCAACGGTACCTACATGTACACACAAGGTCACACTGGTAAATCGAATCGAGGCATTAAGTGATAACACAAGGTCATGTTGTGATACTATATAACCGTGTTAGATAATGATTCAAGGTTTCTGAAAGATCGTTCAAAGTCTTATATAATATCACTCAACGTGTGTTCACATTGTTCAGAGTCTCCACAATGATGACGCTGGTGCTGATCGTTGCTATTCTGACAGCAGCAAATGTCTGTACAGGTAAGTTTAAATGTATTATAAATGTGTACATGTTTGTTTCACATATGAAGGAAAACAGAAATTCATTTGCTAGACCAACGGATGTGACGTGGTATGACATAAATCGTCCTTGAATGCTTATTGTGAGCAGCATTTTACACCAAAGGTTGTATATGACAGGACCAGAACGGTATAAATGACACATGTTTCCGATACAAGGCCTTAATTTAAACACAAACGTTAACAATGTAACATATAGCGCACTACATGTGAATGTTTAAAGAAGAATCATAGATAAAAGGGATAAAACCATTCTCAGTTATTTCTCTCACTCTCTCACTCACTCACTCGCTCACTCACTCACTCACTCACTCATTTTCCAAAGGAATTATGACTTCTTCTTCAGCAAATCAGGACTTTGCTGTGAACGTGGACAACAGCAGCGGTTCATTCAACGTCGTTGTCCAGGGAGATGTGTGGTTGGAGAGCGGTCCCTATTTCTTCAGAGCTGATGGTGATGTGTACACCTTTGCCGATGGATCGCTGATGCTGATCAAGCACAGTCGGTCCAGTGGTGTGGACTTTATAGGGCAGTGGGAGGCCAACAGCTTCCTGTACCAGGCAGGATCTAGTCAGGTCGATGCCAGCATTGTACAGTACACACCGGATCCAAGCATATTCACCTACAACGATCCAGCCTTACCGTTTGTGGTGTTCAAACAGGTATGACACAACATTATATCGAGACTATTTATTTCTTCATTCACTTCTCCAAGCACATGTGCATTGGATGAGCCTTTAATTGGAGAATAGTTTCTGTCAGTATGCTACCTCGCAAGCTCATCTTAGGTTGAATAAATTATCAAAACTGATTGCTGTCATCATTGCAAGATTTCTCATGATCAACTCACTTAAAAAGAAGTAGGGGTTCCTTGGATGGCATTGAAAGTAAATATAAGGTGTATACGGTTTGCTTATAGAAATCTTAATTATTTATGACTTAAAATGGACAAAACAATACTTTCTTGTGCGGGCTCGTCACATCAGTGTTTAGATAGTCACTGAAAATCCTTGATCATTTAAGGTCAACAAATCAAATTAAAAGAAATTCATATTTGCAACTAGGTTTTCTACTGGAAACGTCATCATAACTATTTCTATCCAAAATCCAAAAGTATTTTAAATATAAAGTTGCCAAATTTGACATACATGATCCCTGGGGTGTTATCAAGAGTAACGTGGAAGGTCGGTAACAGTAGTATTCAGCTCATATTCATGATAATAAATACACTTCATTTGTATCACCTACTTCACTTGTTGTAATAGCACAGATGTGAAGACGTTCCAGAGCAGACAATGGTATTAGCAAAGTAAAGTAAAGTAACTAGTGGCACATTGTAAAATTCCACTGCATTGGGCATGCGTTGTCCAAAATTAAAAGTGTTCCTAGAAGGAACACCCTGTTGAATATAGATACACATTCTTGAAATGAGATAGACAGATATAGTCTAAATCATCTGATTCATGTTCCTGGAGGGAAAATAGGTCATACAGTGTTTGGGCTGCTTTGATTTCTGTTTTCAAGCAGTGCAAATATCATCAGTTCATGTTTGATCTATGAGGTCACATTAGTAACTGACTAGAAAGTTGTTTGCGTTATATACAAAGACAGAAACAGCCCTATTCCCACATGTTGCAGACCTTTACCACCAGAAATATATGTCATGTCCAACCGTAACTTGGTTGCAAAATCTATGTGTTGCAGAGGCAGTCGAATTCCGACAAATATTTGACTGTCTCTATGAAACCGTGGAAGGATATGGGTATTCAAGCACAAGTACGAGACAGTTAATATTGACATCAGAGTTATATTCTGGAGGTTATTAGTTCAGACAGGTTTAAAGCTTCATCAATGTTATCCCACATCTCATGCATATTCAGTAATTGCGATGTTGTAGAAATTCATCACCGGCTCCAACAACACAGCAGCTTCAACAGTCTCTGAAACAGTGTCGGGCTTTCCAGCAATTGCATTAGAAGAGGTTGATGTTCCCTTGGGTTACCTCTACTATGCCGGAAATCAATTTGGTACCCTCAGCCTAGCAGCTAACCAGTAAGTTAAACCGCACCCTATGTATAATAATTGATCTTTATCATACATGAGTAGAGATTACTGCGAGCGTGTGTATTACAAGCAGTGCATATCAAACTGTATCGTACCATCACATGTGAGTCAATTACAATCGTTAAATATGCGCATTGTAATATAACTGGTATCTAATGAACATTAGTGTAGTACATGAGAAATGAGTTCAAAAGTCGTTAGTTTAGTAAGTTGTATGTAGAGTGAAACATGAAATAAAATAACAAATAAGGGGCAGACCATTTGATATTTAGGGAGGGGGGTTGGATGGGGGTAGGGGGTGTCCCGTTTTTTAGGGTAGAGATATGTTAAATTTTTTTCATTTTTAGGGGCTGAGATGGGTTTTTTTCTTTAAAGAGAGCTAAGAACCTATAATAAGAATGTGAAAATTTTCTCACCGTTCACTAAAGGATAATAACTGTACAGATGTAATTGATTTTAAAACAGAGCAATGAAAATAGCAGAATAAAACATTTTTATATAATAGAAGACAATGTGTAGCAAAGCCCAGTGTTAAGTTTTCTTTAAATTGACATGATTATACTCACATCTACTTGAGGAATGTACGTTGCATTTTACACCGCTTGTTGGTGATGTGGTGCCAGGTCAGTGACCCAAGTACATAAGCTGTGTCAACATACGGAGGTGTTAATTAACATTTATAAATAGCGCTTTGGATTAAGGGTCCTACCCGGAGGGGGCATATGATTAGGGGGATACGCTGAGTGTTTGCTGTAAACTTTGAACAGACAAAGGAGATAGAGTTTGGGGGCACTTATGTAACAAATAGGTATTTTGGATAAATGAAGTTTTATGGAAACCTATTGAAGTGTTTTGCACCACAACAATACCCCTGAAATCGTTTTGCCTCAGATTGGTCAGAATTAGGACACACTCACATACATAATCACAAAATAGAAACAGGCAACACCAGACCCATGATACTCCCTCTTTACAGGCAAAAACGCTGCCATTAGGAAAGAATGTTCCAGACAGGTGCAAGAAATATTAGAAGGAAATATTATTCAATGGCACTCGCCCATTTATAAACGTGATTGCTCTCACATCTTTGCTGTTGATTGTAGACGCCTCAATGCATTCACCAAGCCCATACATTTCCCTCTACCATATTGTGAAGAGGTCGCTGATGCTGTAGGCGACAGCCATGCCCAATTGTTTAGTGTCTTTGATTGTACTGGTCGCTTTGGCCAAAACCACTCCATTCAAATACAAAATACAAGTCGGCTCTCATAACACCCTGTGGTATTTTTGAATGGAATCGCTTTCATTTCACCCTCAAACATACTCCTATGGCATTTCAGCAAACCATTTCAGGGGCACTTAAGATATGAATTAGCTTTACATACTAATATATGTAGATGACACCATAAACTTTTCATCAACAACTGTTATAGCCTCTTGAAATTGAAGATTTGAAATGATAATCATGGTCATGTCTCACGAAAACCTCCATATTGATGAGGATGGCCTTTTTATCGAAACTTTTTATTGAGTCTAAAATTTTTTCCAACTTTATGGAGGCCCATTTTTGTATTAACACAACATTTTAAGATGTGCTTTTTGTCACTTGATTGTCTGATCCAGATATCTGACATATTGCTGAATATAATTATATACACAACAACAAAAAACAACAATATTTTGAAGTACCATAACAGGATATGACTCTCATTCGAAGTAACATTCATACGTAATAAAATGATCAATTTGCGAGCAAATTTCAGATGGGGCACACACACCTTTGATGTTGAATTTGGTCATGGAAGTGGTCCACTAGCCTTGTTTGACAGAGCTAAGACGGCGAACACATTGATAATAACTCCAGCAAGTGAGTTCATGGCGTCATCAATATATCACCAGAACAACGGAAAGGGCATCAACAACTTATTCTGGGGTGTCATAGGAGGTGTCAACACTGTGCCGAGAGATTTTGAGACAAGTTACATTATGTTCTGTGGTAACCAAGGAATCAACAAAGTAAGTATCATGTACCTATCATTTCATAAATAAAACCTTAAACCTTAAACGCGGAGGCGGACTAAATCAAATTGCATAACGCCGAAAACTCTGGATGGCAACACTTAATCAAAGAATTCTTTGTTATCGTAAATGACTATATATATTTTTTTAATTCAGGCCTTTGTCAGCTGGGGAGAAATACTTCAGACGTGGTATGGGCATAAGGACGAATTTGTCAAATCTGATTTGACAGTCAACTATCTTGGTTACTGGATTGACAATGGTAACTAGATGTTCATCTACAACTCTGCAGCGGCATTTGAAATATTTAATCAGAATAGCTATGCTTATCGTACAATTTCCGACTTGACAGTACACTACTGCCTAGAAGTTCATTCCCCTTACACGCATGGGCAACGCGTTACGCAACCAGTGTGCATCGGGTTGGTCACGCGTGTGATACCCGTGTGCAACGCGTTGCACACGGGTGTGCACCCCGTCCGCCACTCGTGTGCAACGCGTGACACACTCATTAGAGGGGGAACAAACTTTTGACCAAAGGAGGACCCGTCTTAAGCTGAACCTGGAGGTGGTAACAAGGAGAGAAAATTTTGTTATCCTGACGAAAAATGATAATACACATGTATTTCCTAATGTCTCCTTTCTTTATGTGATTTTGTGGGAATAACATGAATACTGTTGTGATCAAATAGATGTGTTTTGTTTTATACGACCATTGCTTCTAAATCCGATGGTGTTAAGAGAATACATGGTCTGGGATGTTATTGCAATTGAAATGCTTTTATTGTGAGTTGACATTAACCGTCTGTAGTACGACTTTCAGTGATAATATGTATGAGGTTTGGCGGCGCATTGTTTTTATTGGACCCTAATTACTTTATGATGACTTGGACCCTTTTTATCACAGCTCCATAGCCGTGAGGCTGGAAAAGAGCAGCATGTAATTAATGAGGGTGGGTTATATCATTGAGGATACAATTGAGGGAGAGAATACTAATTACCGTACTACAGGAAGAGACCTGTAGACGTAAGCGCGGGGTTGTGTTTTAGCTGGCCGTTCGATAATGGCCGCCAGGAGAAGTGAGCTTTGACTGTGTCATCTAAAATAAATAATAAGATACAGCAGTGTTATTTTCACGGTCTGTTGAATAAACTCCCAGTGCAACGGTCAATGTATCTTCTACTTGATCCCTGATACATCATTTTGGCATTCACAATATATAGTATTTCAACGTACAAAAGAGCACTGATCTAGAGCAATTCCGCGGGAGTAGTTGTTACCTGTGCATTACTGTATTTTCCCAGTGAGTACCCGGATGATATAGCAGAAATCTAGACTTGTTCGCGACTTGTGCTCGCCATTCGTAAGCGCATTTTTATTGAAAGTAGAAGGACATATGGTCACACTGATCAACAAAAATGAAATACAGTTTTTGAAATGTAGGTATATTTGTGGGGAGCATCGGTAATGGTAATGCAGTTTTGATAAGTCACTTGCTTGGTAATTGTGCGATCTTCGTGTACACTATTTTGACTTGCAACACAAAGTAAATATTTCATCTGCACATTGCTTATTTTACCGTGTGTATATGTTTACATTCAAAATGTAAACAGATTTCACTAAGGAAATGTATTAAACGCCTAAATATTCAGTTTATTTTACAAATTAACTGAAAAATATGTCCATCTTTATTAATATGATAACGAATTCCAAATATTTGTTTATGTTTAATATCATCACCAAGTACAGTTCTGTATTGTTTGGCTTCTTTTCTTAGCATAATTAATATATTGTGATGTGTTTAAGCTCTTTTGGTCGTCTTTATCATTTTTAGTCAGTCGGTTAATTAAATGAATGGATTATTCAATCAATTTGTAAAATGACTGAAATATTTAGATATTTAATAAACTGCCTGAGTGAATCATATTTTACACATTGACTGTAACATATACACGCTTACAAAAATACTTGTGAAAACAACGTCTATCGCGCATCGAAAAACTTCCCAACCAAACGGAAAGGAACAAGAATGATTCTGTTCAAAGCTGCAGCGAATGAATGAAAACAAAATGCAAATATCATTATTACAACCTACCAAAGTTATAATGTATCAGGGAATATCAACATAAAGGAACAATATCCATTGCGTCTGCAGCTGTACAAAAATACTTATTCGATGTCAAATGTCTATGTGAGAATCAAATACTTTAATAATAATTATTTGGAAACACTATTTGGAATATATATGAAATATATTAAAAAATTTAAATATATCGTTTTTAAACGTTATTTAAATGTATCGAATATTATAACCCGTTACTGTTTCTTAACTGATCACTTAGTTTGTTTCAACTGTTTCACATAGGTGCCAAGTTAGCTGAGAAAACCCACGTGACAACTATTTTTATAATGTCCACGGTTCTTAAAAACATACATTGAGTTAGATAACAATGAACAACCAGTCAGTGTATTATCGGTTACCCTTTGAACAAAGTATGTTGTTTTTACATCTGTACTTCACGCCATGATATGAGTGTATTCCCTAGGTTTAGTAACCCTACCTTCACATGTAAACACTTACTTTTGACATATCCACTGTGCAAGATAACAGTAATTAATCAATCAACGTATTTCCTGTTGATCCTTTGATGTCTGGGAATGATCAGGTTGATTTACAAAAAAAGTAAAGCAACTGATCATACATCTCTTGCTGGGCTGCCACGTGCATAATTCACATTCCACCTCACTTCAAACCTGGATTTAGATTAAATAATTACCCCAGGTACAAGAAAGACCAAATTTGAACCTTTATCCGGTAATCTGAGTGGTGCTACAACTGAGTATACATAGTATAAATTCATTAACTGAGCAGCATGTGAATTACAACAAATACAGAAGTGTAGGGTTATACCAGAAAATGTGGATGACAACAAGGGAGTAGTAATTGTATCATCCACGCAATCCGAAATCCGCAAATGCTTTCACTTAGGGATACTTTTTTTATTATCAAACTGTAACAATCAGGGGTATTTCCAAATAACAACATCCGATGAGCTTTCGCCGTTATTTGTCTGTTTGTTTAGGCTGAAGAAATTAATTACCATGCGCCCTTTGTTGAAATCTTCATAGATCACGGGTAACCAATCAGTTTTCAAAAATGCGTAAGTTTATTTAGCTGTCCTTGCAGACTGGTAGCCCAGTCTCTTGTCACGCTCGGTTGCGTTAACGAGCAAATTGACTCACGGCAGCTAGTAAGCCCAAGCGGAAATCCAAAGGTCGTATTACCTGAAGAATCAACCTTCATTTGCGAAATATCTACTGCTCTTAAAATCAATATTTCTCCCAATACTAAAATTCAGAACTTTCTAACCAAGGATTACCAGTTGAAACTGGTCGATGGCTGAACATTCCCAGGGAAGACAGCCAGTGTCCACTCTGTGATTCTATCGCTGTGGGAGATGAATTGCATTATTCATTCCGATGTGAAGCTTTACACCAACGGCGATATGAACTCTTAAATAAGCAATATCTTAAGTTTCCAAACATTTAAGAAAATTATGACCACTAACAGTGTAAGAAATCTAAAAGGCCTATCTAAATTCCTTAACAATGTGTACAATACAATTGGTAAATTGTATTAGTATCCACGTATCCTGTTTTTATTATATTTGTTAAATTGTACATAATAAAAATTGTAGATAATTGTATGTCATGTTATTCTAAGAATAAATGAGTTTGAGTTTGAGTTCGACACCCGAGAAGAAGCCAGAGATTTGTGCTCCTTTTAGAATAGTTTACAATCATGTGTTTTAGGGTTAGCTGTGTTGGCTTAAACGTATTTTTATTTCAAAAGAAATCTGGATCGGTAAACAAGCAAAACTTGCTTATGTAATACCTCTCCAGGTAACAACTTAACAACAGCTGGATATATATATATAAGAGAGTGATGAACATAAACATACAAAATGCACAAATGAAATACACGAAGCCAGTACACTGAAGCAAGTGGTGTCTGTGAAATAAGGTAATGCAGTTTTCCTTTACTACATGCATAAAATTAAGCTACTCAAACCTTTTGCTTTTGACAATGATGTCATGAACTGATTTAAGAAGAGTCATGTTTGTAGAACTGCTTAACTACTGCCATGTAATATCATGTTTAGACCATACCCATGTGTGTAGAAATACACAGTGTTTCTGATATTATCGTATTTTTTAACAGTTATAGAAAAAGTGAATTGCATCTTCAAGGTGATATCCACAAGTGCAGTCTGGTATGTCTGATACATGTCGTCTAAACTTATCAGCGTTTAAGTCACTGCAGCCGAGCCCAAGGCGACAGTGGACAATTTGGCATGATCTATGAAAATATTTGAAGTCAAAATTATTAATAATTGCATCAGAACGATTAATTAAGGATTTGATTTCTTTTAATGAGCGAGCATTAGTTACTTCATCGGATAGAGGGTTCCGCAGGTTGATCATATCCAGAAGAAATGATAATAAGCATAGGTCTGTGTTCTACATTTGATTGTTTGTATGTTGAATCTTTTTCTAAGGTTATATTTGCTGTTATCAGAGAATGGAATATACACTTTTCAAATATTTTGGCTAAGCAACTTGTGAGTGCTACAGGTCTATGATTTGAGCATTCATGTTCATCGCTGACACTGACACCGCATCAGCCCGGCAGTGGACTTGACACAGTTATTTGCGCACTGATTATATAACTCCTACAGACAGGTGGGGTGGTTGTTCAAAGCGAAACGGACGACCCCGTCTGTTATCTAATAAATGCTGTGCGGCGCCTTTGATCTTGCCTCCAACCATACACCTTATAGTAGTAAACGACGATCAGGATGGCCTGGAAATAAACACAATTCTGTCTGCCCAGTGTATCCACAATTAACTAGAATGCTTCATATCTACAAATATATATAGAGAAAATTGCATCAGTGTGGTTTATCATGTACAATGCTTTCTTACGCTTGGTGAGGCAGACTGAAATTGAACATTAGGATAACGTCAGCAGGCATAAAAGAGGTCATACCAAAGAACTTTATTTACTAGTGGAAAAATCAGACATTCCGATCAACCACTACAAGCCCCGGCCGGATCTCAAGGTTGACCAGATCAACACCCCAAAGGAATATCTCTACGCCAAACAAGGAGTCCCTTTCGTCATGGTGCACAAGAAGGGGGGACAGGACATCGAGTAAGACATCACAAACTACACAGACTTGTACCACTCCTTCCAGAGTAGTGGCGTACCGACCTCAAACCACTTCGTCGCCAATACCGCCACCCTCCTTGCCAAGAGTCTCTACCAGAATCCCGACCCCCAGGATGAGAAGCTGACCAAGAGACTACTACAAGGACTAAACTTAATTTATTATTTTTTTTTTGGGGGGGGGGGGGGGGTGTGGAGGGGGTGGTGTTTGCACTTCTTTATTTAATCATTACGCTTTTTTACCCTAATAGTATAAGTGCTTCCCCGTGTGCGAGATAGGCTAAAGTCGGAAAGCGCACGTTAAATCTCCGAGGTACCTATCTACCAGAACTTTATTTGCTGTTCTGGTCATACATAAATATATGTAAGTTACGTACATGGGGAGGCTAGATTATTTACAGCTTACAGCAATATAGCGCAAATATTATGTTCAATAAAAGAAAACGTTGATAGATCTATAACACACTTTTTGTACTTTTAAACAAACTGTGGACTTTTAAGACATTTTCGCTTATTGTAATAACATCTAGCTAACCAATCATGTCTATCTATGAAATCTACAAGCATAGTTGCTGTCAAACCTAAAACACATATACAGGGAGGTAAGTTTTGACTTGCCAAGCACCTCAAGGTGAGTTTACTTTTAAACTGTCAAAAGCTATTGTCCCTTCAATACTAGTATATGTCTGGAAGCTGTCTCTCGGACTGTTATGAGTTATGATGTATTTTATGATATAACTGGGGAATGTTCAAATTAGTTACTGTCATTTAATCCAACGTTCTAACTGTCAACTGTCTCAACAGGATCATAGGTTTGGTTATATATCTCCTCCCTGTCTCTATGTCTTAAGTTGTTAATCGGTAACTGCGGTCCAAATGTATCAACTTGTTCATCTATTGTTGCAAACTTGACTGATTTAAACATATCTTACTGATCATGAACTACTCAGTCAGTCAAGCTGTATCAGAAATGTAAAACCAGCCATGTTCCATGTAGTCCCAATATCACTGAAAAATGCCGATGTAACGTGACATATAAATTTACTCACAGACAATATATTTTTCGTGAGAGTGAAGCACAATTTTATTAAAGTTTTATTAACAATTTCATAAACTATAATAATATTAACATTAAAATTCATCATCACTTGCCAAGTTTATGAAAATGTCCCCATTTGGGAGATGTCACATATAAACAAGGATTCGAACTAAATTTGATCGTCTTTGACACTGAGGTTTATCCCCACTTTGCCAGCAAACTGCAGAAGATTAACAGTGAGTGAGTGAGCATCGTTTCTATGTTTATACAAGAAAAGATGTCATGCCAAAAACGCTCACAGTAGTTAGTGAGTAAACTCACGACCTGTCATGACCTGGTTGAGTGACTTCCTCCAATCAACATGAAAGGATTACCCACAGAGAAAGAAAGGATTAAAGTCACCCATAAATCTTCTCCTAACGTAGTACTCCAACTGGGCACAGCCCCAGGATTAGACCTAACCTCTTACCAAATAATTAAAAAACTCCCCCTAAAACTGCTCCAGGCACTACTCAAAATATACAATCTCATCTACCTAAACGGACAGGTTCCTACACCCTGGAAACAGGCCCTAGTCATACCAATCCCTAAACCTAATAAACCAGCTAATCAAGCTAACTCATATAGACCAATATCCCTAACTTCAAACTTATGTAAAGTAATGGAATCAATGGCTAAAAATAGATTACAACATTACTTAACCCAAAATAACACCATAAACCCAGATCAAAGCGGTTTCACTCCTGGCCGCTCAACCCTAGATAACCTCGCCCGACTAGAACAAGATATTAAGACAGGACAACTAAATAAACAATATACCACAGGCATCTTCTTAGACTTCTCTAAAGCTTTCGACATGGTATGGCACGATGGGCTAATACAAAAACTTAAAAAAATAGGACTCAAAGGTCAGATAATAAACTACATCCAGGACTTCCTAAACAATCGTAAAATAACCGTGTGTATAGACCAAACTCTATCGGACCAATGTCCCCTAGAAAATGGCACTCCACAGGGCAGTATCCTCAGCCCCACCCTCTTCAATATAATGATAAACGATCTATTCGAGGGTCTATCCCCTAAAGTAAACACATCAAAATTCGCGGATGATGGAGCCATCTGGATCCGCACTAAAAGCATGAAAATGGCCACAAATCTACTCCAAAAATCTCTTAATAAAATACAACAATGGGCTGACAAATGGGGCTTCTCCCTTAACTCAGAAAAAACAACAGGAATAGTATTCAAACATAAAAACATGAAACCCGCCTCCCCAATCCTCCAGCTAAACAACCAAACAATCAAATTTCAAAAACAAACCAAATTCTTAGGACTTATTTTCGATGAACATCTCACCTGGGATGCTCACATCCAAAACCTAACAACTAAATGCAGTAAAGACCTAAACACCCTAAGATGCCTAACTGGCTCTAACTGGGGAGCCTCCAAAGATACTCTCCTCTCTCTCTACATATCCCTAATTAGATCAAAACTAGACTACGGCTGCGCCATATACAACACCCTAAACAACTCTCTATCAAAAAAACTTGACTCAATACAATATCAGGCTCTCAAACTCATTACACGCACCCAACATGGCACCTCCTACACCTCACTTCAGGCCTTAACAGGAGAAATGCCACTAAGTCTACGCAGGGAACAGCTAAGCTTAAATTTCTGGGCCGCGTCCCAATCAAACCCTCTCATCCAAAACTTAATAAACCAAAACATCAGCCCTAAAAACCAAGCTCTAGCTCGTAAACACCCCTTACTTACCCCAATATCCCAAAGAATAACAAACTACCTAAATGAACACCAAATTAAAAATCTTAAACAAAACTGCAAACAATCAAATATCTTCACCCCTAAACTTAAAATACCCAAAATAGACACAACACTAGCTAGCCAAATAAATAAACAAACCGACCCAAACATAGCTAAAACTACCACACTAGCATACATACACAAAAATTGGCCAAATTGGTGTCACATTTACACGGACGGATCCTCAGATCCGACCTCCAAACACACGGGTTTCGGAGTCCATACCACACAACCAACTAAAACCACACAATCCTTCCGACTCCCAAATAACCAATCAATATTCACGGCCGAACTAATGGGCATGGCCTCAGCCCTCCACAATCAAGAATCCAAAAACAACCAAAAAATCCTAATACTTACTGACTCCCTAAGTGGACTACAAGCCCTCCAAAACAAAAATACCAAAAACCGACCTAAATTAATAAATCAAATACTTAAAAGCTCCAACGACCTAACAAAAGCAGGCAAACAAATAACCTTCTTGTGGATACCCGCCCACGTAGGAATATACGGTAATGAAAACGCCGATAAAGCAGCTAAACTATCCCTTAAAATCCCAGAAATAAGCTTAAACTTACCCATCTCAAAATCAGAAATTAAAAGTGTAAACAAACAAAAAATCACAAAAAAATGGCATAACCTATATCTAAACTCAAATAGCAAAATCAAAAGAGTGCTCAGCAAACCACTAACCAAACCAAAAATTCTCCATCCATAAAAAAAAATCGACAGAGTAATCACTAAACTCCAAACAGGACACACCAACCTAAATAACCACCTAAAAAAATTTAAAAAACACACTACAGGTAACTGCCCACACTGCAAACAACCAGAAACCCCAGAACACGCACTCATCCACTGCACACACTACCTAACACATCGAACCGCATTACAAACCACCCTCAATCTAAACAAGGCTCTCACTCTAGAAGCAATACTAAACCCACAAAATAAACTAGAAAACTTCAAGGCCTTAGGCGTATTCTTAATAAAAACGGAACTAATAAAACGCATCTAAAACCATAATAACCTACCAAATCAAAATCACATAAACAAACAATCATCCACCATACCCAGCTCCCTTAGTTCTCCTCCCCAACCCCATCAGCATCTATTCCAAATCTCAAAATTCCCAAATTCTATATAAGCAACCCCTAAAGCCCCCTCTTGGGTTGCACAGACCACCCTCGCCCCTTTCGGAAACACATTAAATGGCCTGGCCGGGCCCGTGTGCGAAATACGCATCAGTCGGAAAGCGCACGTTAAATCTCCAAAGTAAGTAAGTAAGTAAGTAAGTACTCCAACTTCTAAATGCCTCTCAAAGAAGGATTAAAATCCTAAAGATATCCTATCTACGTGGTATAGGTACTCACAACCTCTAATAATAAACTGTTACGTTTGGTATCCCCAGCAATACTCACCATGGTCATTGGGCAAATGTAAAAATCACAAACCCTAACGAGATTCTGTCAACATGGTCACACCCGGTGATTGTGAAGATCTCAAATTCTAGCAACTGTCAGACAGCATGGCTGTTCATATTCATTTACAACATCCTCTTATAATTAGTATAAAAGTGTCCCACACAACACCTTCTTTTATTTATTCTTTCAAAATACAACACAGAAAGTGGGGTGTGGGGAAATGGCACATATTCCTACGTGAAATAATGAGACATTAGTAGTGGTGACGGCTATATCATAATTGTACTGTCTAAAGCATAAATTTGGCGAACGAAAAACGTTATATTTGCAATCAAATGGAATGACTCGTGTGGGCAAATGAATATGTTCGCAATCCACAAACAATCATTTTATTAATGGCGAACATTTACCAACCCGCGACAATCGTGTCAACACGGGGGTTCCCCTAGCAATAAACTCGCATCTAAATTCACTACTGTTCTACTGTCGGCTAGCCACAATGGCTAGACTGGACCCTAGTGGAATGGTTCATGCCATAAAAGTCTAGCAACCGAACACTAATTAAGATGGGCCGACCTTGTATTTACGGTCTGGTGAACACAGCTCAATGGCCGCTCATTAACTCAAATTTCACATCTCACTGTTTTGTTTTATCTCACTATTCATTTGATAAATTTGTCAACTTCAACTGGAACCCGGTCCCGTGTTACACGCGTGGCACACGCGTGTGCAACGGGTTGCACACGCGACGCACACCCGTTGCACACCCGTGTCCAACGGGTGCTCACCCCGTGTGCAACCCGTTGAGCACCCGTGTCACATGCGTGTTACACGCGTTCTCAACGCGTGTTAGGGGAATGAACTTTTAGGCAGTAGTGTATGTGTGCCCTGTGCCCTGTACTATCCTACAGACTAATTGTTTATAGCATCATCTTCACGGATGTTTTTACATTAGTGGTTACTCCACATATTCAAAACATGAAAATATATCTTTAACACAGTAGGGAATCATTAGGTATAACTGTTTACTCGAAGTATTAGAACAAAGATACGTCTAAATGCAGGAATGATGCGGAGTGTCTACAGGCATGTTGGATCTGGCAGAACCCAGCATGCAGTGACCAATAATGTTTCACAGTCTGTGATTAGCAGACTATCGAACAGGTCCAAACAGATCGAAAACGTTGGCAATCGACCCCGTTCAGGGCGTCACAAATCAACGACAAGATTACAGGATCGAGTGATCTGAAATCCTTCTCAAACGGGAATCAAATTGCTGCAAACGAGTTACGGATCAGCTTATTGCCACGTGTTGTGCCATACCTTACAAATCATCATATTGCCAACAAATGTTAATGGTGTGTACAACGTCGTCGCTGGTCACATGTCATGCCTCACTTTGCACTTCCTTGATAGGCGTGTTCGTGTCTGGCGACATCGAAATAAAGATGAGGCCAGTATCAGCCTGAGACCTCATTTAATGAGACAAGATTTAGCGGATCGCTTATGACAAGCGGTGGCATCACTATGACTGAGCAAACCCCAGTCCATATGGTGCACGGAAGGGTCACTTGACAGTACTATTGGGACTACATACTGACACCCTTTGTTGTTTTGTTTGCAAGGCGCGTGGCTCAACGTTCCGTCTTTCAGGATGACAATGATCATGCTCACCGTCCACGAATCGTTAATGCGCGCTTCCAGAAGCATAAGATCCATAGAATGCCATGGCCAGCGATGAGCCCAGAGCTTTCCCCATTGAACACGTTGGCTGAACTTGGCCAGGCGTTGCAAGAGGAAGGAGGACAGACTCCCTCAAATCGCCATTGGGAGAATTATACACTGTATGCCTCATCGAATGAATGAATGTCTGACAAATCATTGCGGTATTAGGCACTACTGATCTCAAAACGAAATTTCGCATCTTACCCCTTGATCAAAATCGTTGGCAATCCTAACTTTTAATGTCATACTTCGCTACTGGTAGTAATATTTCCCATGTCATCCAAAATCATACATCCAACTTTTTTCTGTTTGTAAACAGGAATAACCAGTGTTTCAAGTGTACAAGTTCCTTCAGTGGTAGAGAGATTATTGTGTCATTTGATAGGGACGTCATGGTAACTGATGACGTAACAATGGTCTGCAAAGCATTATGATGTTATTTCATTGTAGGATATTTTCATATTGTTTGATCTCACCCAGACGATATTTACTGTGGAAGTCAATGATTAATGCTTTTGACATAGATCAGCATCTCCAACTTCATCGCAATCCATTGTTAGATGTAATTAAACTTGTTTGACCTTTTGAAGGTTTCTAATTATGATAGGTTGGAATTGGGACTCATTTCCAATTGCTCCCAAGTTTGAAAATACACCTACTTTCAGTGGACATACCTGTAACATTTCTGATATCATGTATAACGCAAGCATGTATTTACTCAATTTCCCTTGACAGGGGCATATTACTACAAGAACCTACAGGAAGGCAAAAATTACCAGGACACTGTCGTGGATATTGTCAGTTACATCCAACAGATTGGTCTTCCAGTCAGGTATGTCGATAAATCCTGCCATGAATTTTGTGAGATTTTTTTTTTTTTATAAAATAAGGTAATATTTATATCTGTATCTATAAGGTTCGAAATTGAAAGAATCGTTTAGTAGATTAAGAAATGCACTTGAGATTATAAAGAGCACACACTACTATTCCCAAACTAGCAAAACCTGGAAGTTCAAAACTAAAATACATAATACATCCACAAATACCAACCGAAAATAGTAAACACCATATTTGATGGATACCTTAAACCATCTGAGAAAATAAACAAGTTTTCATTGTTTCTTTTCCAGATTTTTCGCGTATGACCAAGAGTGGTACTATAAAGATTCCCATGGTGGCATCGTGCAGTGGACGGCCATGACTGACGTGGTTCCAAACGGAATGGAGTACGTGAAGGAAGCGTGTAATCGTGCTTCTCAAATGGCTCCCTTTCTCGGCGATGCATGACAGGATTGTATAAGAAAACGTGACATAAAAGGAATGTGTCAGAGGATGAGGTGAAATGGGGTTTAAAGTCGCGTTCAAGATCATTGCGCGCGTGGGCGTGGCTGCTTGTACCAGTCTGGACTAATTCCGAGTTTATAGTGCTAGCCCACTGAAATACCATGCCACAGTTTAACATGATAACCCAACTCAGGCACAGTATACTGATTCTGAGCCGACCAGTCCTTGTACATACAAGTACCATCTTTCAACCCCTTTTGGTATGACGTGGACGGGGATCGATCCACCTATCTTCCGTTCTCCGGGCAAATGCTCTGTCCACTAGACCATGCAAGCGTGGTATATGTATTTACGTATGTTATGAAATCTAAAATCACAAACAGTTGAGGTTAATGCATTCATTTAGTGTTGCCGTAAATCAACCATGCAAGTGTTGAATTGAACAAAGTGCCTGTGACAATACCCGTTATATACATATGTTGTTTTTGGTTTGATGCATAGGTGGTTATACAACAAGACAAACCTTCCTGCTCTGGGTTACAGCCATTGTTGGTAAGATTTTCAGTCCCATCCAAACATTTGTAAGCTAAAGATACCAGTGCATTTACATAAAGAGAAACGACGTTGATTTGCAAGTGAGGTGATAGTTTTAAAGACTTGAGTAAAGCCATGAAGATTTATATTGTATAAAGTTTCAACTTACCTGCATACGTTTGCCTCAACTTTTAATCAAGACTTGTGAATGACTGAACGTTGTTTTACGCAATAGTCAATAGTTTTGAGAATAGTTCCAAAATCATCTTCGACGATTGATCATCCCAACCGATAGCTCATGGAAATGAAGGAATAAGCGTCTCTTGCTGTTTTACAATGTTACGTGCAGAACAATTAGATGACACCTAACAAAAACAAACACAAATACTTATTTCAGGACTTTATTTTTAATAAAAAAGTGTTGCCTAATACTTTCTACCATTAACAGTGAAGTTTCTCAGGATTGAGCGAGGGCGCACGATTGTTTGTGGTTGATTCTTGAAAATTGCATTCGATCGTTCATTTGGACATTTTGATTAATCATATTACTTATATTTCTCAGAACACCACTGAGTCAGGAATAATCTAGCTATATGACCGCAACTTACAATTGCAGCAGTGAAAATAAACAGTAAAAGTAAGGATAAGATATATGGATGAACAACTTCTGTGTTACAATTAGGAGCGAAGTTTCAGTGTTGGTTCTAACACTGTTATTGACGTTAGAAAGTACGCAAAATTGTATGTTAGGATTGAGAGAGGGGCCGAACTCGTTTGTGTTCGACTATGGAAAAATGTGTTCGAGCGGTCTTTTTGGACCTACCGATCTGTTTTCGATTATTTAAATTAATCAGAACAGCACTCAGGACTAATATAGCTGTATGATGTCGACCAGGCTGTTGTAACATTCATGGGAAAATGGCACCAATACTTCATCCCTATAATCCCACGAGCATCATTAATATTTTTAGTAAATCTGTGATCAAAATAAAGAATGATGTGAAGAAACTACAATCAAAAGACTTCAAAAACAGCTTTAATGTTGGAAGAAAGCTCAAAGGGATGCAGGTTTTATACGTTCACCACGTTGAAATCAATGAGCAGAGCTCTGGTGCCAGCAAACCAAGAAATGTAATCAGAGTAAATCTGTTTGGTACCTTAATACGGCGATTGGGCCAACCTTGCCTTCCCACCATTTTGAAAACTCTAGTTTTGAATATTATAACTTCCTTTCTCAGGTCATCCAATAATACATATGCAAAGCAGAATGGAGGAAACTACAATTTCATTATTGATGGACAAAATGCAATACCAACAGGAGAGGTAAGCATATGTCTTGTTTCTTTGTTGTTCAATGCTGCCCCCAGAAATATCTGGTTAAATCATCGAATATGAGCTAGACAATCCAGTCAATGATATTGTCGGGGTACAATGACCGGTTATTAACCAAGCCAATGGGTCTGACCACCCGTTCCATCATTGCATCAACACAGAGATTCTCACAAACACTTTTGAAGCAAATATGATTTAATCAAGCAAATTATATATTAATGCTATATTATCGTGTTATGAACAACCGATCACGTTGTTTACAGAGATTCTGGACAGACCTTATGTCTTCTGCACGACAGTGGGGACTGCTTATCTATGAACAGGTACAAAATTCCTTTTGTACAATTCTTTCACATTTGTCTGAGAACACCTAAATTGAAAAACATTCACGGATATCAGTACTGTGTAGAAAGACTTTGTGCAGTAACATACAGTTCAAAATGCTTATCCTAAGTTTACAAAATAAATATGACTCTAATATTTATTTTAGTGATTCATAAGTCACAGTTTTTTATAGTCAACCTGCATCAATGTGTTCCTATTTAAAGATGTATACAAGATGACTTCACTTCAACACGTTGTTCTGTTTAAGGACTATCTAGACCAGCAGTTTGATATAGTAACCCAGCTTCACACTGACGTGCATCTTGCCAAGCAGTGGTTGAAGGAGATGGGTAATGGAGCGGCAAAGAATGGCTTGACAATCCAGTACTGTATGGCCTACCCCCGCCACGCCCTTCAGTCGCTGGAAATACCCGTAGTAACACAGGTGGGTGTGCACAAATGTCAGTTGATGAAAAGAAAGTGACATGAAACGTACAAGGTATGGTAAGAACTTTTTTTCTGGAGCACAAGATACTGCATATTTTTGTTAAAGTTATTTTTGAAACAGATATTATACATAAAACGTTTGCCTAAATGTGTCAAGAAGGCCTGCTTTCTGACATAAGACCATGATCAATTCTATCTTTACACAATAAGTCTGTACTGTTTTGTGAGTTTACTGAGTGAGTGACTGTGGTAAGGGTGATCATACAACTTCTGAGCAACAGTCGTGTGACGCTCTTTGAAATCTTGGTAATATGAGGGTGCTCAAAAGTTGAAATGAAAACACCAAGGGATGTAGCTCCAGGAACATTGCACGGCATGAAGGGAAAGTTGGCTACTGGAAATTTGAAGTCATCCCTCTTGTCATACAGTGTTGAGGAGAATGTTTTGTCATACTGAATATTTATGCATAGATCTAATATGAAACAGACAAGGGGGTCTCACAGGTAAATCAGTGGAAGGGATGGCGTCCGATCATCGATTTACCTGATCATGAAGCTGAAGTTAAACTTCCCTTGCTTTGACTTAACCAAACTGAGCAGATAGAAACCATTACCTTATCTTTTCTTGGTGACTTACAACTTCGTCTTTTTTTTGATTTTATATTTATTGAAATTTGATAGTCAAGAAGGTGTTGAAAATCAGAGCAGTACACCTATGTTGTCTGAATGCCATCCAGAAGTACATTTATATGATGCAACGGTAATTTTAACTCACTTGTTAGCAGATTTAGTGTCTTAATACACTACTGCTCACAACAACTTAGCTCTTTAAAGCAGGTATTTGATGAAAGAGTTATGCATAACTATTCACTTTCTCAGGCAAGGGTAAGTGGAGACTACCATCCAGGCAACGACCACTGGAAGATTGGCGTGTCATCGCTCTTGGCTTGGGCCATTGGTTTAGCTCCATTTAAGGACAATTTCTGGACAACATCAGTTCAACCTGGCAACAGATACAGTAAGGGGACACTTTCAAACAATCAACATCCACTGCTTACGACTGATTACGACTGCTTAACTCTTTACTGCAGTAAAGTTCCATACGAGTAGGGTTGCACCTTGCCGTACTGCCACACTGTGTGTGCGACCTACCTCGGTACATTTACAGAATAATTGCCTTCCACAAACGTTTGTGTCGCAAAGGACCACCAGACAATTTCGGACAAAATGTTGTGGACAATACTTTGAGTGCATTTGCACTCAGGATAATAATTACCTCTTCCCTGAAATAGCTTCAAGCTATTCACAAAGCTAAAAAGACGCGTGTAATTTACAAAAGAACGATACTATGTATACAGTTTGTAGGAGTGCACATAATCGTGGTACATTTACATGAACTACTTTGTAGGATGTTTGCTAGTTTTACAGAAATAACAACAATATACTGACAAGGTTCGGTTCTCTTTAGTTGGTGTTTCTAGAGAATATGCAAAATATATATATGCATTTTATTTTGTTTATATTTCAGATTTATAAGTAAGATTTCGTTATAGCTGTCTTAATTTTTCAAATATGAAATCAGTTCAACAAACACACTTTGGCTAATTTTACAGCTCAAGTGATATGTTTCGTTTCAGACGCGTCAGAGCCCAATCCAGCGCTACTAGCAGTTGTCTCAACTCTGAGCACTGGACCTGTTGGGATAAGTGATATGATCGGCGGCTCGAACAAGTCTTTGATCATGAAGTATATGTATAATTTACCTCAGCTTCCACTAATTGTCTACAGACAGTTAAATGTAAATGTGCAGACATTATAACCCTACACCCTTCTTAAGGTGCCAACATCCATCCACAATAACACGAGTACGTATTTAAAATAAGTAAGGAGTGAATTAGTTGTAACGCCGCTTTAAACAGTATTTCAGTCATATCACGGCGTGTCAGCTGTATGTGGGAGGAAAGCTTTAAATGATGCAGGTCACTTGCACACACACACACACACACACACACACACACACACACACACAGTTAACCACACACACGTATATCAGTGCAATATTCTTGAACGAGTCCTATTTCACCTCACCTCAGTTTGGTTAACATCATAATAAACAGTGTTTCACATCACGGTGCGTGTTGGAGTTACTACCTATTGCGTGTATCTGCAATAGGTAGTAACAGTCATTGCGAATGTTAACGCAGTCAACAATATTCCACATGCATTGCAGAATCTGGACCAGGGACACAAGATTGTTAAAACAGTGAGAACTAATATGATTATCAATTACACTAACAGCTGTTGAGTAATTTACTCCCAGCAACTTAATCAATGTCTTCTACATATGTTTACAGATCTGTAAATGCGGACGGACTTATTTTGAAACCTTCCCGCCCTGCAACTGCCGTAGACAATACAATTCGAAGAGTAAGTTCACACAGGCAGAGATTTCTTATGAATATGGAAAGGGTTTAGTCACTTTTTGAGAAAATAATAACGAGTGAACTCTCCACTTTTGCCAAATATGTAAGAAACCTGATCTTGCCTGACAGATGGCCTGGGGAGACTTTGAGGGACCAGACGGAGAGGTGTGGTCTACATATTCAGATTTTGGAGGGAAGAACAAGTTTGGTATCATCCTTGCTGCTGAGTTGACTGGTAATTACACGATGACGCCCGGCATAGCTGGCTTCCAACGAGTAAGTTAACACAGTGTTCTGTTCAGTTCACATGTGACCCCCTCCTTGGTGTACTGGATAGAGAGATTGCCCAGAGAATGGAAAATTGGAGGTTCAATCCCCTTACCGCGTCAGACTCGTCAACACCGTGTGAGTACAATAGTGTCTACCCTTGTTAAACTCTACAGCATGGTATCCGAGTGAACTGACACTATAAAACTAGCGTAAGTCTGAACTAGTACCAGTAGCCACGCATACACGTATGCACGCATGCACGCATGCACGCACATACACATTAACATGCATTGAATACTACGTTACATCCCTTGAAAACCTCACTGTTAATTTACATGTCATACTGATGGCGGGATAGCCATAGTGGGTTATGTGTATTGGTGTAATTTGTGTCCCACAATGGTATGGATTGAACAATGCTAAAAGTGCCTTAAATCCTACTCGAAGGGTTCATTTTATGAAAGCTTCAAAATTAAAAATCAGAATAGGAACAGAGAAAGCGTTTAGAAGAGATAATATGACTACCCGATCCTTAAAGACACCTTGTATGACCAGAAAATAGTGCTGGTGAGCTATTCTTACTGGGGATCCCAACGTATTCAGCGACATGTCGTTCACTCGAACTTAATAATGTGGATATTTCCTCTAAAAAAAGTGAAGCTTTATGGTATTATCACAGACGTCATCGGCAACATGGTCCATCAGTGGAAATCACCTTTATTATACAAACACAACGTTTCAGGGCTACTTCTTCCCCCGTTCATAAGGCGAATGGCAGGTGGAAGAACATAACCTGGCTCTAACATCGAATGGTTTATGGCTCTTGGGGCTTGTGCTTCCTCCGGTTGTGAATGTTTGTACAGGGGACTTTAGTGTGTTGCCAGGAGACACAGTTATTAGATTGTAGATGTAATGTGCTAATATGGCATGTGACATATCAACTCATTACCTTTGAATGTCAATAACGTTCTAACTGGCTTCATCTGTTCTCCCACCAGTCATCCACCTGACGAAAAGGCAAGAACTAGCCATATAATGTTGTGTATGTATACTACTCAAAAGAAGTTAAATAGACTTGTTTCAAGTGTGGGTGTTCTTTAACTTTTTTGAGTTGTATATGACAAGGAAGTTGTTGTACACAATACTCCTTGTCGTGAGTACATCCAACTGCTAAATGCCTAAAAAGACTCTCAACGGATAATTGACCTAAACCAGGTATCACTGTAGGGTGGTTCTGTAAACCAGATCAATAAAAGAAGAGAAATAAGTTTTGTCAATGCCTCTACCTAAAACCTTAAAGACAAACCTGTTGTCCATAAAACGAACTAGGTTCAGTCAGTCTTAATGAAATACTTGCAGTTGTCCAAACAACTAGTTTGCCTTCTTACTTATATTCTACATTCGTCCGCACTTTCAGCACAAGACCTATGCTGAAGTAGGGGCAGGGAACATCGTTGATCTTCATGTGTAAATGTGTGGTTGCTGTTTCAGTTCCCAACTTCCATGATCTTCCCTTACAACAACCCCAGCAAGATCCAGCCTCTGACAGACGCTGACCCCATTACCATGAGTGGCTGCAGCACCGTGGACTTCTGTCTGTTCTATGTGTCACCTGTCCTTCAGGTTCAAGGGTACGTATATCAAATATGCAGAAGTGTTGCCTATGTATATATCCATGTCTTGGCGTTTGTCGCTAATACACTGCCGGGCAAAAGAACGTATACACATGAAAATTGGATTTGACCAAAAAAATACAAACGTTATCAAAACGTTACTAGGCTGAAACAGAGGCCGACACACTGCCAACTTAAGGTTTAAGATACAACTATGATACTGGTATCAAATACATCACCATCGAATAACATTATTATTTGCTTCATATTGTAGGCGGGGCGGTCGGGTATCCTAGTGGTTAAAGCGTTCGCTCGTCACGCCGAAGACCCGGGTTCGATTCCCGACATGGGTGCAATGTGTGAAGCCCATATCTGGTGTCCCCCGCCGTGATATTGCTGGAATATTGCTAAAGGCGGCGTAAAACCATACTCACTCACTCCCTCATCTGAAGAAAGACTTTAAAAAAGGTATTTAACAGTTTTTATTATGTGATAAAACTACGTACAACGCACATATATGCACAGCAAAACAATATTCAGCTCCAACAAAATATGCCTGTTCTCTATCACTTCAACAACAGTTCTCATGACAGAGAGAACAAATACGGCCGTTGACACATGATGTGAAAGGCTTGGTCAAAATATTGATTGAACTTGAACACAATACAATTAGTTAACATCAGGGTGAACAATCAAACATCATTTCCATTCAGAAAAATGTGCCTCCATGTCGTCAACAAACTAAACTTATATCAAACATTGAGTATTTAAATGTGGTACAAACTAATCATTTATCCCCAGGTGTGGCTGTTTAGGTTTCCAGTAAAATGATTTTCTGAAAGAGCAATAATTATGCAATTTCTATAACCAACCATCTAAGTATAACCAACCCATACGAGTAATTTCGCTTGATGTGTTCTGTGTTCGGTTATATGATATAACACTTTTAATTTGTGATGTCATAAACAGTGGATGACGTCACATCGCTCTAACTAACCAATCAGCATTGAGCATCGAAAAAATTCACGCTGCAAACAAAATTAAGTTATAAGACTAAGTCGTTCTGCCCGTATGGTTCGTATTTCATATTACACTCCATTCTGTGTACAATCTACCACTGATAATGCGCAATATCAGTTTAGTTCACTGAGAGTTCCTGTTTAGTGTGGCCATATACCACACAACAGTGTGCAACTTCCAACGTAATGCTTGTCCCCCACTACAGATCATGGGGCCTTCTTGTTTTCAACCTATACAATGTCTTAACACAAACCATTTATTCTTTTCAGGATAACATGACATGTAAACTGTGATGTGACTGACAACTTTGTCATTTCAAGCGGTTTACTTTTCTTGCAATGTAACCTCGTTGTTGGGTTGACAATTGATTTCTCTTTATCGACTTCGCTATTCCAATGTTGTCAGTACATTTCATGTCTAGGCTATCAATGACATATCGCCGATCATCCTGATATAGAAAGATGTCCAAATTGTTTCCACAGAATGTCTGAATGACGAGTTTTAAACGTCGGCATTATTCTCACGCAGTCATACTTTTCTTTTTCTTATGATCATGTATATTTGAGAAATATGCTTCTTGTTAACATCAACATTCTTCATTTGTGAGTGAGTTAGTGAGTAACTCTTTTAGCAATATTCCCTCAATATCGCGGCGGGGGACACCAGAAATGGGCTTCACATATTGTACCCATGCCGGGAATCGAACCCGGGTCTTCTGCGTGACGAGCGAACGCTTTAACCACTAGGCTACCCGACCGCCCTCTTCATTTGTGTATCAGCAGAGCATGGGGCCTTTCTTTTCTTCGACTTGGTTGTCCGCTTCGAATTGTTTTCTCACTGGTGACCCCGAAGATGTTGACACAATAATGGAACAACCATGCCGCATTGGAGAAGGAAACACTAAATACTAGTATATTCGGGCAGCTGATCACACGCATGAACAAGTTATTTCAGTCTAGCTGGCCACATGCATAAGCCAGAACAATGTCATTGAATATTGCCTACGACGTTGCATAAAGCATCCCATGTTGCATACTAATCTAGAGGAAAATAACATGTATTTGCACCTTTTAAGCATTTACCATTTATCTGGAAATGGTATCTGCAATTATTTTTGTTCGTTTTGTCCTGGAGATGAAATGCCCCTCCCAGATGAGGACATGGCCGCTTAGTTGTATTTCACTTTATAAGAGGCCGTTATTGTTTCATAGACTAGCACGTGCTTTTTGTAGACACCTTTTTTCAGGTAAAGACATTTTACACTTTCATATCACCAAATACATAATACCAATTCTTGGGCTGTAGACCACAGTTCACCTGGGAAATCGAGCTATAATTGATAACCGTATCATTAACTGAATAAAATTAGCATTAATCATTAATAGACATTTTGGTCGACTACAATATGTGCATTTGAAAAACTTACATTGGACATTTCAAAGTCTCTTTAAGAAATTAAAAGTTATTCTGCAGCATTATTTTAACTTTACAGAGCAATAACAACGCGACAACGAGTGAATAAGCGGTAAACATTGTAATTAGTGCACTACGATGATCTCCTGTTGCCTTTTCCTTCTGAAGTATGACCTGCAGAACACGTAGATGAGAGCCTCCCTGAATGGCTGGTAGGTGGCAGTGTAGATGAACACATTCCACAGGCTGTTGGATAAGATCAAAGTTATAAGGATCCGAGCCAGGGTGGGGGGTACATTGTCTTTTCCGGATATGTAATTTGTAATAATACCCAATGTAAAGGGAAAGTACGAAATGCAGAAGACACTTGTAGACACCAGACACATCATTGTAAATTTGACCTGAACCTCTTGTCGTACGGAGACACCTTCAGGAACTACTTGCTTCTTCATGAGTCGCTTCTTAATGAACATCATCACAAGACAGATGACGATCAAAGCCAGTGATACCATCGGAAATCCAACGGATGCCAAAACAGAGGGAGCGGTATCAAAGTCAACAACACAAAGTGCAGCATCCTCGCGGAAGTAGAAATCCCCATCAGGCACAGTTATCAGGACCAGACGGATTAGACTGAGGAACATCGAGATGATCACTGCTATGATGAAGCGTTTGGTCGTGACGATATGGATGTATCTCAATGGCCAGCACACGGCAATGCAACGTTCCATGACGGTCAAGGCAACGTTGAAAACCGTTTGACCTATTATAAATGTCAATAAACAAGAAGCAAGTCCAACTATTGTATCAGAATAGGCAAATCGGTTTAGAAAAGCAGAGGGGACGACGAAAACCAAGATATACAGACCCATGAAGAAATCAAAGACAGCCATCCAAGTGATAGTCCACAACGTTGGCATATGCAGCTCCTTTGTCTTGGCGACGACGAGCACGACGACTCCGTTGGCGGACATGACCAGGAAGGATACAATAAGATAAATAACACTGAGGGCGAATATACCCTCATTTGTATCTGTTCCAGTGTCAGGACTGGCTGTTGAGTTCATTATTCTTCACAATACGAGTCAGTCTGACACAGAGACTTTTGTCTGATGAAACTGCATGCGCATGAATACTGTCTACATATATAGCCAATGGTTTCAATAAGCTCACGTAAGAAGCAATCGCAAACCTAATTTAATATGTCCGAAGGTCTGACACAAACTAACCAACGACATTAAATCAACGTAAGTTATAACAAAGGTTATTGGATCTGATAATGAACATGGACTTGCTTCATTGTGCAAAACTGTGTCTCCTGTCACAAATTGTTTAACACATACACATACATTCGCCAACTCATATTAACACCTTACCTTCATATAGGACTTATTGAAATCGATGGTGTAAATAACCAATCCCTCCACGTCCTCCCCTTTAAATACATACAAATAGTGACTGTCGACATCTTGTGTAAATATTACCAGTAACGTTTAATCCACACTAAAGTGAAAAAATGTCAAACGTTTAAAACTTGTTCTTTCACCAAAGTATGCAGATGTCATAGAAGTGAGTGAGTGAATATGGTTTAAGCCGCTTTTAGCAATAGTCCTGCAATATCACGGCGGAGGAAACGAGAAATGGGCTTCACACATTGTACGCATGTCGGAAATCGAACCCGGGTCTTTGGCGTGACGAGCTAACACTTTAACCACTAGACTACCTGACCGCCCAGTTGTCATAGTAATGAATGCTCCTTTTAAACATGACATGTATTTCTCGCTCGTACAGCAACCTGATTTTGACAAAAATAATGTTTATAAGAAATAGTTTAGATAAAATACACTCTCTCTCTCTCTCTTACTGTGGACTTATACAGTCGCAACCCAAATACCTGATGTGGGTTTATCATTACAGGAAGCAGGTGCTTGTTCAGGGCGAGTTGGCCAAGTGGGTCCCGATGTCCCCGCAAAGAGTGACTGACATCAGCATCGGGGACGACATCCTCATCAGCCTCACAGGGGCAGCGGCAGAATCCGTCGCTTTCTGGTTCAATGTGGACGGAGTGTCCTCCCCTTTGACCTGCACCCTCGGACCAGGCGGCCGCGCAACTCTCAGCTTCAATCAACAATTATGCCGTAGAGAATGAAGCCATATTTGAAGCCACATTTTAGTTTTTCTATATTTACCGTTCGACAAACCGGAACTAAAATCTACAATCAGAAAGTAAAACATGAATAGTTGAAATATATACTATTGTGGAAACGTGAGTCAAGGGCTCTCGCGAAATTAATAGACGGCGTAGTGTCAAATAGAGGAAATACGGTACTTTGATATCGGATGTTTGGGGCGATCTAGGCCGCAACCCTGACTGCTTCGATGATGACATTAAAAGATTTAACGAAGGCATATCTTTTGCATAGAAATGAAATGTTTATGAAACTGTTAGAGAAATGTTCTATGGTGACCAGAATGGGAACAATTTAATCTATTTCCTCATTGAAACACCCGTCAATGAAAGTAAAATATAACATTATAAAAAAATTGTTTGAAAAAACAACATCACACCAGCAGGGATAGTTAGTCAACGTGTTAATGTTGAACAGCATCACACTGTGCATCAGTACTGGGTTGTCTTCTGGTTTCCTGCAATTCTTTAACAGCACTGTTACTGTTAACAATTTCTTTGGCAGCCATAACTGAGAGTGCAGTGCAGATAAAATGACAACCGGGACACGTTAGAACGGTTCTCAATTCAGGGTGGGGAGGTATAATTCAAAGATTCACACATTCAAAATAAGTGAAAGAGTGATATCTAATAAATTTTGTTGAGAAAATAATAGTTGTTCATTTTTTTAGTAACTTTTTCTTAAACCCACGAACAGGTAATTTCATTATTGAAACAACCGACAATGAAAGTGAAATATAACATAATAAAATGTGTTTGAAGACATTTTATTCATGACAACATGGTGTTTACAAACCTTTTTCTGATCGATATCAATTACCATCTCCGTCAACCACCACCGTTAGAATGTGCAGGAGGGGTTTTGAAAGTGCATCAGAAAACAAACCACTTCGAAAGTCCATGAAAACAATGTCCCAAATGAAGTGACAGCTTATGAAACTTGATGAAATTCATTTCAGAACATGCACAATTATGAAAATCATACACGACCTACTATTTCTGGACCAGAAATGTCTAAGTTCTGTCACTATTTGGCTTTGGATCCGTGAAATCTTGAAATTGACAGGTCACACCATGCAGAACCTCGTTTCAAAATATCCGGCTCGTCTGCAGCCTAAACAGCGGCTGTTCAGTCAGACTCAGTTCCATTAGTAATCATATGGATGTACCCGCAGGCTCGATCAATCCCAGTAAATCTACAGGTAAATGTTGAACCACATCATAGATCGGGGTTGTCATCTTGCTTCTTTTAACTAGATAAAGCGCTCGGTTCAAAATTATATTAAAGAGGTATCTATTCTACAGTGGAACTACATCAAATTTCAAAACACAGTAGGTTTATCTCCTAAATGTCTGAAACTTATATAAATAAGATGTTGGACTAACATGGACTTTAATATTTAATTATATATAACATGTAGACCGAGTGAACATTTATCTCATTTTTGTATGTGTGTATATATATACACATACACATATATTCACCCTAGTATATATTCATAAGAAATCTGCAAGTTGGAGTATCCTCCCATCAGCCTTGACATTCTTGAAACATCAAATGGCACAGACCTCTCACCCTTTTTTCACAAAAGTAAAAGCCACGAAACCCTTTCTATGGACATAAGAAGTCTCTCTAAAGAAGTCTCCATTGTAAGATTCCGAAGATATCATGGTCATGTGTTAATGAATCAGCACCAAGAGTGATGACACAGGTGTTCGCAACAAGGTGAGCGTATCCTGCCCACCTTTGGCATCCATCACAAACACATACACAGACAAGTCAATTGTTCACCTTAAAAACACTGGGACATACGCTTCACGTCAATATAAGTAGCTGCATCGGGTATTATTTTTGTCACTGATGCGTCATTATGAGGAAATGACCTCTACGTGTCTACTGTAAAACGTTTTTAAAGCTTTGCTGAGGCCTTGAATGTTGTACCAACTGCTCACATGGATGGGCGTCCTAAGTGCCTTTAATAACCGTTAGATCAACGAAGTCAGCTATACATACTTACTGAACAAAGTTCATATTTCTTTTGTGTTCGACGTGATAAAGTTTATCTGCTGCCACTTTTGATAACGCTACACAGACATGTATCATCTTCTTGACATTATCTGCCCTCAGAGGGTCTGTATCAGTCAAGACTCAATCAATGACAGGCTTCTGATAACCCGTGTACACATGACATGCCACTGTTTGCCAAGATGGACGCCTACCGACACATTATTCTGCGAACGATACTTCTTATTACCGCAGTCGACAGCTACGTTCTGGGTAAGTGATAATGCTGCATGGCTATTTCTATAACAAATGACGACACTAACCAATTTGCCAGAAATGTGTAATGCACAGAGGCTGAGAAAGTGGAGTCAGTCCTACCTCGTTCCACGTGTACGTGATTATCCTAGATACAATGGCTCAATTTTACGCAACGTGGAACAAAAGTCCAAGTGATGCATATCGTATACGTTTGACTTTGGCAAGGCAAAGAATCACAAGTCGGGAGACAAGGGATCATAACAGGGTGAGGACAAAAGAGGAACTGTAAACTACGGTTATAACTAACTCGAGGGGATCACTAAATTTAGTTCGTAATAACCGTAGTTTGTTATAAGCATACATACAGCATATATACAACAAATGGTCGGGACTAAAAATTAGTTCGCTATATAAGCGTGTTCGTTATAAACGTAGTTTACTGTAATTATACATAACTTTGCACAGCAAATCGCAGCGTCTCAGCTTTCACGGCCATCAGAGGTCGTCGTCACGTTTTATATTCGTGTATATTGTTCACAAATACATGGTACGAATATAAATGAATGATAAAAAGGAGATATATTCGAGCAAAGAGATGACCTTGTTTAAATGACGATACATTATATCCTTGCATACTTCAAGTTTGGGGTATACTACTTGATAGTCGAAGGAATTCACTAAACGTTCAGAGCCCTTTTTATTGTCACACAGTTCAGAGAAACACAGTCTTGAAACTGTATAGTCACGAAATGCAATTTGAATGGACACTGACTAGTTGACCGATGGTGTAGTTGGCTGATGGTGTAGCCCTCTGTGCATGCCCTCATCATCTTCAAGTTATCATACGCACATTTGTACATGGTTACTAAGTGAATGAGGATGATGACTGCGCATTCAGCGATATACAGATTAAACTTAAAAATGCAGCAACGAGTATTTGGGTAATCCTGGCACAGTCAGGCTTGTTAGACTCATCATCAGCTCAGGGCCCTTGCCCCCTCTACACGCAGCCCAGACAGCGAATGGGACTTCTCCCAGGAAGCGCTGCCTAGTCAAACTAACCAAGAACTTTTCGCAAAATGTGAAGACTCCCTAACACTGCAGCCTTCTGCATTACCCAGATTGTCAGAAGGGCTGTATTGCTGGTAGCAAACCCGGGTACTCTCCCAATGTCAGTCAACAGATTGGGAGGTACCAAACCTAAGGCACCGAGAACAATGGGGAGTCGTACAACTTGATACTTGGGATGCAAGCGTGACATTTCGAAAGCGAGGTCTGCATATTTGCCAAGTTTTTCCTCAATCTTGTCAAACACATTGGTGTCAAAAGGGACAGACAATTCAATAATATAAATGATTTCAATGGATTTATCAAAAAGGACACGATAAGGTTTGTTGGCCTGGATAGGTCTGAGGGTGTATACGGGCCTATTCCAAAGGATTTTGTTTTGATCACTTTCCATGACGCCCTCTACATATTCCGGGTCGTACCATGGATGAACA
Organism: Haliotis cracherodii; assembly: GCF_022045235.1. Taxonomy (NCBI): domain Eukaryota; kingdom Metazoa; phylum Mollusca; class Gastropoda; order Lepetellida; family Haliotidae; genus Haliotis; species Haliotis cracherodii. The sequence continues at coordinate 287,158 of NW_027266287.1, forward strand.
TCTGTGTCAAAACCACAAGCATGGCGAAAACGGTAATAAAATGATCGAGCCACTTCATCATGTCGCTTAAGATGCAATGTTTGTGCCAAAGCGGGGCATCCACTGACAGTGTAATTTATTGCATCTCCATTTTATATTCACATTTTGATGTAAAATCACACATTAACGGTTTCGAGTGGGAAGTGGCTGGTATTGAGCAGCAAACAGAAAACCTTCTGTTTCACTTTACAGGCCACTCGGCTTCATCCAAGCGAAGGACTCTGCGGGGTTGCTGATCTTCTCAACACACATACACAGTGGTCGTTCGGATTATTATTATTCAGTCTGTTATTTATATTATTGTTGTTATTGTTATTGTTGTTGGTGGTGGTGGTGGGGGTTCCGCGAACTAATTTTCACTCATTCGTAGCAACCAGTACTAATGCTGTGTGACAAAAGACTCGACAACGTACGTTTAACTTACTGTTTGGACTGCGTTCTTTTTCCAGAAACCGCGAAACGAGTGTAACGCCCCTTACACATAGAATGTTTCAATAACTTGCTGATGTATTCTATTACAGCTTCTCGCACAATACCGATTTCAAAATCCCCCGACTTGTCTTTGACGATAACGGATGATGGCGACTATAACCTAAATATCAATGGACGGCCCTGGTTCTTCAGCGAGAGCACGTTCTTCAGGGCTGATGGTCGGATGTTCTCTGTGGAGGAGGGCACGCTCACCCTACTCAGCGTCACCAATGGGACCGGCGTGGATAGAATGGGTCAATGGAATTCTGTGGACTTTCTGTACAAGGCAGGATCCCATCAGATGCAGACAAGCGTCATGTATTACATACAGCCCATTTACCCACTGGTGCTGTTTAAACAGGTAGATGTATGGTATAAATATATACACTTAAAAGTAGACACATGTTAACGATAATAGTTACAGAGAGATAGATAAACGCAGGTCGGGTTAATATTATTTCCTTGGTTAATTATTAATTCATATAGTTCAATATTCATTTTTAACAGTTTTTCATGGTGTTAGAGGGCGTTCGGGTAGCCTAGTGGTTAAAGCGTTCGCTTGTCACGCCGAAGACCCGGGTTCGATTCCCTCTTATTACACGCGTGGCGGACGGGTTCCACACGAATGACCAACGGGGTGCACACGGGTTGCGTAAGGTGTTGCCCATGCGTGTAAGGGGAAGGAACCGATGTACATGGTATATGCCTATTGTCCTACCATTAGTTTGAGAGAGGAGTGTGGCGGAGCGAGGGTGTTTTGGAGATTTTTGGACACCTATTTTTTAGGACTTCCAGTGTAATATTTTATTTTAACACCTGAAGTGGCATCTCTTGTTCACACCATAATCTTATGATCGTTGGTTCGAATCTCGGTTCGCCCCTGTCATGTTTCTAGTTTTTGTCAGCACCATACAGGTGCTCGTGGGTTTGGCAAAAGCGGTAAACGCCAAAGATTTGCATAATTTCAGGCTTTCCTCCCACATTAAGCCGACACGCCGTTATATAACTGGAATACTGCGTCAAGCGGTGTTAAACCCAACTCACTCACTCACTCTCACTTTCTACAGAAATACCTGGACGATGTGCATGACGCAAGTGCCACGCTGAGAGATGAGACAATTTCCGGGTTCCCGAGTTTCCAGGTGGTTGACAAGTCCGATATTGGCCTTGGTTACCTGTCGTACGGTGGCATGATGACCGGAGACACGAGGAGGAAGTTCGGGAAGTTGGTATTGCGTAACTGAACTATATAACATACCTCATGAAAAGACCGCCTCCGTAGTCTAGTGGTTGAACCTCCGCCCGACGGCCGCGTCATACCAAACGAGGGGCGGTCGGGTAGCCTAGTGGTTAAAGCGTTCGCTCGTCACGCCGAAGACCCGGGTTCGATTCCCGACATGGGTACAATGTGTGAAGCCCATTTCTGGTGTCCCCCGCCGTGATATTGCTTGAATATTCCTAAAAGCGGCGTAAAACCATACTCACACACTCACTCATACCAAACGACGTTAAAAGATGGCACTTGTTTTTACCCCGGCTTCTGGCGCCCGGCATTAAGGGGATAAACAAGGACCGGTCGGCTCGGAGTCAGTATACTGTGTCTGAGTGGGTATTTATGTTAAACTGCAGGCATTGTATCTCTGAGCTAGCACTATAAACCAACATCAGTACAGACTAGTACAAAAAGCCACACAAACACACATACGTACATGCACGTCGCTATATAAGTAAATAATCTTGAACGCGACGTTAAACCCCATTTCATCTCACTCATCTTATGAAAATTACACAAACACATTCTTTTATCAACCTGAAGCTTAAGACAAGGGCCTACATTGCATTTATAACAATTAAAACTGTTTTGAATTTCAATAAATACTTTGAGATGAACTTTATTTCAGATGGGGAGAGGTCATGACAGATTACAACCAGGGAATCACAGATGGACCTCTGGCAATATTTGACAAAAAACAAACAGCCACGACTTTCGTCATCTCTCCAGCCAGTAAGTTCATGATTGCATCGATGTGGCACAAGTCAGTGCTAAATGTCCAGGGAGCAGCTCACTGGGGACTTCTGGGATCTGTTGACGACGTACCCAAAGACTTTGAAATGATGACCATCGCCTATTGCGGGGGCCAGGGGATTAACAAGGTATTTAATAATATAACGACCTTTCAGTGATCGAGTGGGTTTTCAAATCCGCCGCTTCAGCAATATCCATCTGTATCCCTCCGGAGGCAGCAAACATAGTCCCATCAAACTGCAAACATTTCTGGAATTGAATCCGGCGTGACGAACGAACACGTTTATCTCAATAATCTTTATTATCCAATTTTCTTTTCGAAAATTTGAATTTGTAAATTTGTATGATTGAAATAGAATTGAAACTTGTTTTTTCAACTTGATCATGCGTGTGGTAGATGCAAATGTTCTGGGTTATTTATCGACGAACAATTATTTCCTGTACCACAGTACCACACAAATCGTCACATTTGTTGTTCGTTGTTTACGTTGACAAATTTATGTTATGAAATTGTAAAGGAAAATATGTTTGGATTTGCGTATTTATCCTTTGCTTGCAATGGTTGTACGTGCAGACATCAAAACCCAATTGAGAATTATCGATACGGTCACGTTTATATGAAAATATATTTGATCATACTCCTCACTGTCGCGGTAGAAGTGGCATATCTTTAGCATAAAGCAAAACAATCTGCAAAACGCATTAAAAGGCTTTCAATTGCCTTTCTGTTCTAATTTCAGAATAAGCGCGTTTGTTTACAAACAAGAGGAAATTCCAATCACGTGATATGCAAATAAGTCATGCCATTAGTGTAATGTTATATAATGTGACCTTTGAGACACATCACAGAAATGAACGTCTCCGATTTGGGACATTGTGCACTTACCGGTATTAAACATTCAGCGGACATGTTCTGATATATATATGAATGAAATAATTTTCAAATCATCGTCAAATCTATCTCACTCGTTCGTGTACCAATCATTGATATCAACAATGTACTGTTATCTTTGTATTGAAACACAGGCCTTGGAAGACTGGGGGACGTTCCTGCAACACTACTACGGGCGTGATGACCGCTATGTGAAGTCTGACCTCACAGTAAACTACATCGGCTATTGGACTGATAACGGTACCACACACCCAATCGCCAGTCCACTATTGGACTGATAACGATACAACACACACCATCGCCAGTCCACTATTGGACTGATAACGGTACAACACACCCCATCGCCAGTCCACCATTGGACTGATAACGATACAACACACACCATCGCCAGTCCACTATTGGACTGATAACGGTACCACACACCCCATCGCCAGTCCACTATTGGACTGATAACGATACAACACACCCCATCGCCAGTCTACTATTGGACTGATAACGATACAACACACACCATCGCCAGTCCACTATTGGACTGATAACGATACAACACACCCCATCGCCAGTCCACTATTGGACTGATAACGATACAACACACACCATCGCCAGTCCACTATTGGACTTATAACTGTACAACACGCCCCATCGCCAGTACACTATTGGACTGATAACTGTACAACACGCCCAATCGCCTGTTTACTATTGGACTGATAACGGTACAACACGCCCCATCGCCAGTACACTATTGGACTGATAACTGTACAACACGCCCAATCGCCTGTTTACTATTGGACTGATAACGGTACAACACACTTCATCGCCTGTTTACTATTGGACTGATAACGGTACAACACACTTCATCGCCTGTTTACTATTGGACTGATAACGGTACAACACACTTCATCGCCTGTTTACTATTGGACTGATAACGGTACAACACACTTCATCGCCTGTTTACTATTGGACTGATAACGGTACAACACACTTCATCGCCTGTTTACTATTGGACTGATAACGATACAACACACACCACCGCCTGTTTACTACAATGACGGGTGGCTGCATGGCCTGCATGGATCGTGCGACTGATAAAGGAAGGCCTCACCCAGTTGTCTCGCCTGTAGATACTCACTGTCATTACTGAAGGGTCACCTAGATATATAGGCCGTCAAACATGAACATGTGTCAACAAGCACCAACAGGTCTGAGAACGTTGATAGTGACACTGACATTGAAAGAACAAGTTGTTTATGCCTATCCAACACTAATTAGATTGTTTAATGAAACTGGAAAAACGACAATGAAAAGTTCAAGATTGAGTGCGTTGAAAACAACCACCCACAACACGCCTGAAGCCAACCTATGGTTTAGCCATGCAATACATGACAAGTAACAGTCAATGTGGGTATAAAATGGTTCATTCCAGATGCAACTGAACCGCACTTTTGGAAGTTGAAAAAGCTACGTTTTTTTATATTTTCACCTCTTATCATTGGGGTGACCCGTCAGCAATGTCGCTGAGTGTACCACCCACACAATCCTGATTGCTCTGCAGATTTAGATAGGTATTGGCAAGAGAGGGGTGTGCTCAAATGTCTGTCCTATATATTACCCCTCATACAATGTTGCATGATATACATACATATATTTACATCGGTTATTGTAAAACGAATTGGACTCGATGTCGTATATGATTGGCTGAGAAACGGTGTCAAATGGGATTTGAAGCTCGGAGATCGTCTGTACTTTTCACTTGCTAATAGCGACCGCGTGCATCATATCATCATTTATCCAAACCACGTCTCTAGATCTCTGGATGATTTTGCATAGCATTCAGTACTAGTCCCGTTCTGTTATCAGGGAAACATGTCTGTCTCACAGCTGTATTCAATGTTTTCTGATTTGGGGTTGTTTTTAAAATTTAATATTTGATGAGCTGTAATGTGTGAAACCCGGAAATATGAGAAGCCATCTTGCTGATCTTCTACTTGAACTGATAACTACTTGTCCCACTCCCGCCCTCAGACAAATACAACATTTCAATGTGTTGCTTGATATGCCTTCACCAGGGGTATAAGTGAAATGTGAGTCGTGAAAACTCCCCCCCCCCCTTTCTGCTGAGGGACACAGGTATACTGACATTATGGAGGACGATTACACCTGCCTCAGTTAGAAATGACATCACTATGGAATACACATTTGATGATGTGTTCTGCTTCTGTGTGGAACATGTAATCAAGGTTTGAGGGTGCAGAATTAACATCTTTCAAGTCAATTATGTTCCGTCAAATGTTACGGAGAAACGTATGGAGAAAGTATTATTAGTACCGTCTTGTCACGATGAATACTCCGTTGCTTGTAATCTCGTAAATGTGAACTATAATATGTAAATTGAGGCTGATGTGTTCGGTTAGATTCGCACCAACAATCAGCGGATCCTTGCACGTATAAGGGACGTCATCGCTTAGTGAATGTAAACAATGGGTTTCGTCATTTACGCATGAGAGGGTGTGTTGGTTTCACACCGATGTGAACAGTATGTGACGCAACATCACGACGACGGACATCCAAAATGAGCTTCACATAATACACCGTATTGGGAATGGAACCCAGGCCTTTGGCGTAACGAGCGAACACTTTCATAACTAGACTTTCAAACAAACCGCTCCTTCATTGTGACTGTAAGGCCCTAAACACGTCTCTCTCGATTGACAAGCATAATAACCTCACGACTATAATTTGTTTGTTTGTGTGTTTGAACTCAGCAATATTCCAGCTTTATGACGAAGGTTTGTAAATAATCGAGTCTGAACCAGAGAATCCAGTGATTGATATCATGAGCATCGACCTTTACAATTGGGATCGATGACATGCTTCAAACCAAGTCATCGAGCCTGACTACCCGATCCCCTTAGTCGCTTCTTACAACAAGCATATCCCGACTATAAGAGCATCCTTTACATTTTATGAATAATTAAAAAAAAATATGTTGTTTACCCCTGTTTATCTATTTATTTAAAAAAAGGTGTAGAACTGTCGTAAAATTCACATGTATGATAACATACCCGTAAATGTACATAAGTAGATGTTTTAACACAATTTACCTGTGACTATATCCTATGTTTACACAGGGGCCTACTACTATTACAACACTGTGCCCGGGAAGAACTATGAAGATACAATGCTTGATATCGTTACATATTTTCCACAAACAGGCATTCCATTCAAGTAAGTACATGTAAAGACTAGAGAAACATGACATTCGAATGTTAGTGAGTTACACGATAATGAGCCAGCCAGTTTGGATTACGAAATCACTAAACAGTGTTACATTTTCAAAATTAATACCAAAATCAAAATGAAAAATTAACAGTTCAATACACAATTCAATTCAATTAACATTTCAACAGTTCAATTAGCACAGAATAATAACTAAAAATTAACACATCGTTTTTTTATTAGGTTAAACAAAATCAGTAATGATACTCGTGTCACTGGACCCGTGAAGATCCGTGATAGAAAAGGTATTCAGCAACCCCTGCTTTTCGTATGAGGCGACTAACGGGATCGGATGGTCAGATTCGATTATTAACAGACCGCAGTCATATTGTTAAAATATTGCTGAAACAAAGAGACAAACAAACAAGCAATCTCGTGTTACTGGATTGTTTTGGTTCATCAATCATTTGATTGTCTGGTTTGTTTAGAGGCTGACGTCGCAAGGCAGGAGCACAGCTGTGCTGCGTCAGGCAATAAATACTAACTTTGTCATGCAAATTGTATGAATGGCGGGTGCCGCCAGTAGCACAGGACATGCTTACCATTTTACCTGATTTTCAGTGGTCCTTTTATATAATTTCCACAGCTATTTGCCCTTTACGCCAAGTGAAATCTGTTTCGGCAGAATATAGGCTGGTTATTCTATGTTTTATCATTGTAGTGTCAGCTCGTATAACATATACATGTTGGTCAATGACGTTTTTGACGTTATCGAAACCCCAACGTCAGAATCAACGTCGGGATTCCGGGACACAATTTATCCCCAGCATACTATGATGGTCGTCAGAGGCGACATGATAAAGCCATTGAAGAAATTAAATTAATCTTATTTCATCGGTACTTTGCTAGACAATAAACATAAAGGTTATTTGAAATCTTCCAGATACATACAGTATGATTCATGGTGGTACTTCAAAGGACTGGGGGACGGTGTAAAGACATGGGTAGGCCGCCCTGACGTATTTCCCCATGGGATGCAGTAAGTTATCAAGCAACAAGATGTATATTAAAGGAGGCTGGCCCTTGCCAATTAGCAGCCCCAGCGGGATTACTTCAAACTGTTCATTCCCTCCTTTGTGTGTCAGAGTGTGTGAGTGAGTGAGTGAGTGAGAGTGAGTGAGTGAGTTGGGTTTTACGCCGCTTTTAACAGTACTCTAGTTATATCACGGCGTGTCAGCTTAATGTGGGAGGAAAGCCCGAAGTGATGCAGGTCTCAGACGTTTACCACTTCGGTGAAACCCATGAGCAAGGGTATGGTGCTGACAAACCTAGAAACATAATCGGGGCTAACCGGGATTCGAACCCACAATCATAGGTTTCTGGCGTGCCCAAGGGACGCAACTCTGCACAGCGAATGGCGGCGCCTCAGGCGACTGGGCCACCCGTGCCCCCGTGTGTGTCAGATAACTATACGATGACACCAACGGAGCCAATAAATATAATCCTACTGATATTCAATAACAAAAGTATGTAAAATTCAAATATCCATATTATTTTTTCTCAATAACCACATTTTGTATTAAAAGATAACGGAAGTTGGCCAGAGTTGGCGGTCACAAGCACCCATGCATTTTGTCCTGGGATGTCTTCCCAAATATGTTTGGTCGGAAATAACTTTATTTAAAAAGATGGATTGAAAAGTTGTGGGGTAAAAATATTTTGTCCAATAAGTTTCACTGATCCACTGAACAAACATCACCGTTGTTTAACCTTTTCGTCGAAAGGAACCTTTGTTGTCGGATTAGTGATTCTTTGGCATTGACGTTTTCTATTAACACCTCTTTTAGATGACCAATTTCACCAGCCAACACCTCAATACTTTGCAATATACACCCTTCCTTCACCTGCATAATCTAGATACACTCAGCGTCGTTATTGAATGTTGGTTGACAATGTGATTAACGGGTGAAGAACGTGTTGTTTATGCCTTTGTCACACTGATTAGATGCTTTTATGAAGCTGGACAAATGGACGGCGATTATCAAGGGCAATGACACGTGCAGGAATAAAGGTAATGGAAAAAGGCGACCCCAAAACTTTTATCGCGATCACTGGTTAAGCCCATGCACGTGCAATACATGAGTGAGTTTGTTTGGTTTTAAGGCCGCTTTTAACAGTATTACAGTTATATAAAGACGTGTCAGCATAATGTGGGAGGAAAGCCCGAAGTGATGCAGTTCTCAGACGTTTGCCACTTCGGTGAAACCGACGAGCGCGGGTATGGTGCTGACAAATCTAGAAACATGCTGAATACTTTTATTTCTCATTACCAAGGTAACCCCTCCATAACGACTGCTGAGAATTCATTTTCATGCTCAATATGTTGGCTCCTAATTATCAAATGAATGTTGTTTTTTTGTAGATGGGTGTACAATAAAACTGGATTACCGGTGTCAGCCCACAATAAATTTTGGTAAGTGATTTGGTGAGTGAGTCTGGAATTACGCCGCTTTGAACAGTAATACAAATATCATGGTGTGCCAGCTTGAAATCCCTCAAGCTTCAGTGTGGTGCTTGCAAACCTAGAATCATTTGGTCAAAACTGGGACTCGGACAGACGAATATAGACTGATGGCTACGCAACTCATCGACCAAATGTGGTCCAGGGACAGTAGTAGTAGTAGTAGTAGTAGTAGTAGTAGTAGTAGTAGTAGTAGTAGTAGTAGTAGTAGTAGTAGCAGCAGTAGTAGTTGCAAATTAAAATAGAAAATGCAAAGAGGATTTGGGTGATCCTGGCACAGTAAGACTGGTTAGGCTCATCATCAGCTCAGGGCCCTTGCCCCCTCTACACGCAGCCCAGACAGCGAATGGGACTTCTCCCAGGAAGCGCCGCCTCGTCAAACCCACCCAGAACTTTTCGCAAAATGTGAAGACTCCCCAACACTGCAACCTTCTGCATTACCCAGATTGTCAGAAGGGCTGTATTCCTGGAAGCAAACCCAGGTACTCTCCCAATGTCAGTCAACAGATTGGGAGGTACCAAACCTAAGGCGCCAAGAACAATGGGGAGTCGGACAACTTGGTACTTGGGATGCAAGCTTGACATTTCGAAAGCGAGGTCTGCATATTTGCCATGTTTTTCCTCAATCTTGTCAATCACATTGGTGTCAAAAGGGACAGAAAATTCAATAATATAAACGATTTCATTGGATTTATCAAACTGGACAAGATCAGGTTTGTTGGCCTGGATAGGTATGAGGCTGTATACGGGCCTATTCCAAAGAATTTTGTATTGATCATTTTCCATGACGCCCTCTACATATTCCGGGTCGTACCACGGATAGACCACTGTGTCAAAACCACAAGCATGGCGAAGACGGTAATAAAATGATCGAGCCACCTCCTCATGTCGCTTAAGATACTGTGTCTGTGCCAAAGCTGGGCATCCACTCGCAATGTGTTGGACAGTCTCATTATATATTCTACATTTCATATTCACATTTTGATGCAAAATCACACATTGACGGTTTCGATTTGGGAGTGACTGGTCCTGAGCAGCAAACAGAAAGCCTTCTGTTTCACTTTTCAGGCCAGCCGACTTCATTCAAGTGAAGGAAACTCGATGCTGTGGTCGTTCAGATAGCCTCCCCTTGAAAAACTGAGTCTTGGCCGACTTGATATGGCACTTCGCTTGGTTAACACTCATTTCTGTACCGTCCAGCAGTACAGAACCATCAACAAAATCAACACCGACATTGAGATTATTATTATTATTGGTAGTAGTAGTAGTAGTAGTAGTAGTAGTAGTAGTAGTAGTAGTATTACGCTGTTGTTGCTGTTGTTGTATGTCCCTCTGGCATACAGGCGTTTTATCAACCAAACACTCCTAATCGTTTTGCAATGTATTATCTAAGAGTCACCAAAGGTCACAGACTCAGCATGGGGCTATTTCTATTCGACTAGGTCAGGGGACACCACTTATGCAAAACAGAATGGTGGAAAGTACAACTTTATTATCGAAGGATCAAGAGCTGTCCCCGACGATCAGGTAATAATTTCTCGCCCTACACAGGTAGTAAGATCATAATGATATGGACATATAGTAAACTACGTTTATAACGAACACGCTAATAACGAACTGACGGATATAACGAAATGTGTTTTGACCCTGTCAATTTGCTGTATATGTGCTGTAGATGTGTTGTATATATGCTTATAACGAACTATGGTTATAACGAACTAAAGATAGTGCTCACTTTGAGTTCGTTATAACCGTAGTTTACAAGATTATAATTAATACAAAGAACATGCGGGGACATGTGCATGTGTTATAATATTGGACTTGGTAGGTTGGTTCGTGCGTAGGGTATTAACCCTCTTTGTATCAATATTTCCGCCATGTCACGGCGGTGGGAAACGACAATATATGTTGGAAAATCCTTAACGTATCTAGGGGCGGTCGGGTAGCCTAGTGGTTAAAGCGTTCTCTCGTCACGCCGAAGACCTGGGTTCAATTCCCGACATGGGTACAATGTGTGGAGCCCATTTCTGGTGTCCCCCGCCGTGATATCGCTGGAATATTGCTAAAAGCGGCGTAAAACCAAACTCACTCACTCACTCATTTAACGTATCTAAATGCTATAATTATTTTTATCCGCAGACATTTTGGGACGATCTCCTTAAGTCAGGACGAGAATGGGGTTTGATAACTTATGAACAGGTAGGTGGAAGAAAACGGTAAAAGGGTATAAGCTTATGATGTGAAGTTTGCACGATAAACGGCCTTTCCATGGACGAGAGACAGGTCACATGACCACGGAACTGATATCATAAGCGTAGAACGACACAATTTGACGTCCATACCTTTTTCACGACACGGTATTCCTGAAAGGACGTAAATACCGCCGGACTATTTCCACTTTCCCATGGGAAGCCATGGGAATTCTCTAGCACGAACACAAACTGGAGCGTTATCTTGATCGTTTGGACCCTTTAACCGTGGACCGTTTCAGCAGACATTGAAAAAACGTCCGAGAGTTTAACTGCATGATCGTTCACGAACATCCTTGCTACGACTCGTCTGATCAAGCTAGACTGACAGTGACAGTCCACAGCAATCTTTTACGAATATATTTGACACATTTTTATAATCACCTTTCATTGATCGGCCAACCGATCAGTGATAACAACAGGCTCATTAACAGCCTCGGGAATCTCTCCCCTCAAGTTTATCGTGCCGGCGGGGGGCACGGGTGGCCCAGTCGTCTGAGGCGCCGCGATTCGCTGTGCAGAGTTGCGTCCTTTGGGCACGCCAGAAACCTATGTTTTTGGTTCGAATCCCGGTTCGCCCCGATTATGTTTCTAGGTTTGTCAGCACCATACCCGTGCTCGTGGGTTTCACCAAAGTGGTAAACGTCTGAAACCTGCATCACTTCGGGCTTTCCTCCCACATTAATCTGTCACGCCGCGATATAATTGTAATACTGTTAAAAGCGGCGTTAAACACAACTCACTCACTCACTCACTCACTCACTCACTCACTCACGAGTGCCAACGTTTATGTATTTTCTCGTAAAAAATGTTAAGTATATTAGACATTCCGACCCTCATGTCCGACCATTCATAGCTGTCAATATTCACATTCACTATCACCTGTTCGCGTACAGAGAAATGATAAGCATTAGCATCCCTTGAATTGACTTTCACTTTAATTGGAGTATCAACCTTCATAGAGTGAAGGTTCCAACAAACTCACACAAAGTGAAAGTAAATTCTTATAATTTTGTTTTATCAGTGTTTTACATCGAAGGGTGTAGGTCTAGATCTATACACAATTGTATTTAGTGCCTTTGACTTCATGTTTACACTGACAGCCATACAACAAGCAGCTGCATCGTAGAATAAAATAGTTCCTCAAAAAGAGATGAGATGAGTGTATGTAGTGGGCCACCCACGTCTCCAATCAGTGTTTATATTATTAACTGTGGTGAAAACCATGTCGAGAAACCTTCAGTTGTAACACGATGTCATGGCACATTGTTTACATCGGTGTCTGTATATCATCCAGCACATTGTTGGGTGTTCCCATGAACGGATTTATTAATTCCCAAACACGACGCCGTCTAAATCATGAACATGTGTTTTTGAATCACTATCAAATAGTGATAGTACTATATAGTTAGGTGTTCGCGAAAAGATGAGTGTATTCTGTCCCTCTGGTGACACCTATCACAAACACATGCAAAGGCAGGTCACTTCCTCACCTGAACAAACACGGGAACATATATTTGACATAAAAAACACTCGGGTGTTAGTCTCTGAGCAGATCGTTTTCAAATATTCCCCAGGACTGGCTGAACCATGAATTTGTGAACGTCAAAGCTCTGCAGACCAATGTGTCTCTGGGGGAGAGGTGGCTAAAGCAGATGGGCCAGGCAGGTATAGACAACAACGTGACCATCCAGTACTGTATGTCCAACTCCAGACATATATTACAAGCATTGGAGATCCCGTCTGTCACACAGGTGAGGTCACAAGCAAAGACATACCTGCATACCCTGCCTTGGCTGACTCTTTATCTTTCATAGTAGCTTCGATGACTCGATGTATTGTATCGAGAAGGGGGCGACATAGGCCCGGTCGTTTAAGGCGTCGGAACTCTCTGTACAGAAACCTACGATCATTGGGCCAGATTCGACCCCTTCATATGTCTATGAAACTCGTGGGTTTCTCTGAGCCCCTCGTCTATCATCCAGCTTACACGCCGCGACATAACTGAAATATGTGAGGTGAAATGGAATTTAACGTCGCGTCCAAGATTATTGGACTTATGGCGACGTGCATGTACGTGTGTGTGTGTGTTTGTGTGGCTGCTTGTACTAGTCCGGACTGATGCCGATTTATAGTGCTAGCTCACTGAGATACCATGCCGCAGTTTAACATGAATACCCCGGGCCCACTCAGACACAGAATACTGATCCCGAGCCGACCAGTCATTGTTTTAGCCCCTTAATGCCGAGCGCCGGACAGGGTAAGAACAAGTACAATCTTTTAACGTCTTTTGGTATGACGCGGCCGGGGGTCGAAACCCGGACCTTCCGCTCTACGGGCGGACGCTCTACCACTAGACCACGGAGGCGGTCCATAACTGAAATAAAGTTCGAGCGGAGTTCAACCAAATTTACCCAAACTCACGGAGACCGCCTCCGTGGTCTAGTGTACAGGGTATCTGCCCGGGTAACAGACTTTCGGTGGCTCGATCCCCGTTCACGCCATACAAAATTAAAGTAAAAATAAATGTCCCCACCTTGATTGAAGACTAATTTATTCAGGGAAATAACCATTCAAAGTCTTTCTCATGTTCACATTACACACACAAATGGTCTCATGTGCCAAACGTTGGTGTACATCGTCGGAAATCCAATATGGCTGACAAAATGACAGACAAAGGACACCATGGGAGAATTTTTCGCCTAGGGAACATCAAAGTTAATTTTGCTAGACACCCTGAAGATTATATAAAAGTTAGTTAACACCATTATCTTTCGGGGACGCTATCTTCCTTTTTCGCTACATGGCTGAATAATGCCGATGCCACGTTCAATTGTAACTCCTTCAAGGCTAATTGCCTCGTTTCTTTTATCTTTGAAAGCTGCATGTCTCATATACCTTGTGTAGTATTCAGTTCATCAGTATGATATTGCCTCGTTCTTTTATCTTTAAAATCATTCATATTCTAGTAGAAAATGCTGTTTTGTGATAGTTCACATACAAGCAATGTGTTTCATTGTACCTGTTGGTTTTCCAAAGGCTCGTGTTAGTATGGATTATCACCCAGGCTTGGAACAATGGAAGATCGGCGTCTCATCAATATTCGCTCACGCCATGGGAATCAGGCCATATAAGGACACCTTCTGGACAACGCGATATCAGCCAGGAAATAAATATATTGGTAAGACAATAAAACAAGGATAAGTTCCCGTCACATTCCCCAAATGAAGTGATGTCACATTACGCACAGCCTGTTGACTCAGACAAAGTGTGTTTGTTTCTGAATGACAAACAAACGACACCAAGCCAAAGAAATATTTGACGCATTTTCCAAAATTTAAAACAGTAGAATGATTTCCTTTCAAAGATTATTTTCTGCTATTTATTACTACTAGGTATCATCATTATTTGATAGTGATTCAGAAGCACATGATATTGTCGGAATTGTCCAAAAGTCTCTGCTTGCAGTAGCCATTTCTAATGAATATGGAAACCATATGTGCCGCTTTTATCTCATGTCAATGGACTGCATAAGATTGTGTAACTTTGGAAATTGATTGTTATGTTTTCAAATGGACATGTTTTGTGTTATGAAAAACATATGACGACTGGTAATGTTATTCGTATCTTAATATACTTGTATATGATGTTGTGGATATTCAGATGCATTCTCCTCTTTGAAGTTATAAGTGTATCGATATGTACTTTTGCTTTGAGCTAGGACCCCTTTGACCTTACAAAGATTTTTCTTTTTATAGATTAAAACTAAGCATATTCAAAGTTTAAAATTCGAATTCTGACACACAATTTTTTTACACAAGTTATGGTGAAAAATCTGATATTTTCACTCGCAATAAAGCAGCATGTAAAAGGGGGAATTCAGGTGTGACTTTGAACACAGGTACTCATTAAAAGGGTATCCCACTACCCTGGTATGTCGACAATATCATTCTTAAAATCAATTACTATTTATCAATACATTTATTTTATCACAACGTTTGTGTTATCATGTAACTCTTCTGTTAGACTTTATCGTTGGTTTTGTTTGAAGTAACTCACCCAGTCACGATGACAGACACACATAGATATTCATCTTTTCAGGAGGAACGTCAGAACCGAACACGGAGCTGAATGCCCTCATAGCAACCCTTAGCACTGGCCCTGTGGGACCTGGAGACATGATAGGGGCCCTCAACGCATCAATAATAATGACGTAAGCAATATGCCCCACGTACTCAAAACATGTCTCACTGTATGAGTGAGTGAGTATGGTTTTACGCCGCTTTTTAGCAATATTCTAGCAATATCACGGCGGGGGACACCAGAAATGGGCTCCACACATTGTACCCATGTCGGGAATCGAACCCGAGTCTTCGGCGTAACGAGCGAACGCTTTAACCACTAGGCTACCCGACCGCCGCTCTCACTGTTCAAGAACACAGCAGCTGGAAATCTGAAAAGTGAGTTGGGTTGCATCCCTCAGAAGCCAGAACATCTCGGGGAGGGAACCAGACAACGTCCGAAACTTTATATCAATTAAGCATGATGTCTCATGGCATTTACTATGTTGCATGTTCGACATCAGTCTCACCAAATGTGGTCTTCGTTCTGTGGTGTACACTTTGACGAGTTGGCGGCACAGATCAGTGTTAACTGGCGGGTAAAGGAAAGTATATACTTGAAAATTGGATTTGACCAAAAGATTACAAACGTTATTATAACGTTACTAGGCTGTAAATTGCCGAAACACGATATATTGAAGGTTTAAATCACATTTTGATACCCGTATCATACATCATTACGAATAACGATTTCTTGTTTGTTTCATTTTAGCCACCATGAAACATGGGAGTATACTTTCTTTTGTCCAGCAGTCCATATGCACGTGCATACCTTTTGTGTTGAGACTGACTGTTTAGTTCACGATGTTATATTGATACTGCACTGAAAGTGCAATATGATTAAAATACGCTTTGCTTGATGAGAAAGCTATACATTAATGCCTTTAGAATGAATATGTTTATTTCTATGTATATTAATATTCAGCAATATGTTTATTAATTGTACACTTACAACTTCAAAGAAAAAAGAAGTGTCAAGTTATGTGCTTCTAAAATTTCCCAATATCATACATTAGTATATGAAACGGGATCACAGTAACGCTCGTCAATGTTGGAATTAATTAATGGCACCCACCTAAATAACAAAAGGCAAGGTTTGCGTTGCAATACGATTTTGTTTTTAATACGATTCTTGCTCCAAAATGGTGATCAGGGTTCCAACATTCAAGGCCTTAGTAAAGTTTTTAAGACGTCGTATGGTAGACACGTGGAGGTCATATCCCAAATTGACGCATCAGTGATAAAAATGATGTCCAATGTAATACCCATGTTTTTTTAGGTGAACATGCCTTTCCATGTGTTTTTTTACGGTACCACCTGCGGGTTATGATAAGCTGACGTTTTCGCGAGCACCTGGTATCATCACTATTTGGTAGAGATTCATGAACACATGCCTATGATGTAGTTGGAATCGTGCAATTGCCCTTTGCGCCGAATTGAATCTGTTTCGTTGGATAACCGGCATTGGCTATTCTTTGGAATTGACGTTTAATATCTTTTATGATGGAAAAGGTTTCGTCGTTTATTTTTTGTTAATCAAAGGGAGTGATGCCTGTACCATTTTGTTGTTTTACAGGAGCGTCAATGCCGACGGGAAGATACTGAAACCATCGAAACCCGCCACAGCCATAGACAACCAAATACGAAGGGTAACACACGAACAAGCATCAGTAATCTTCTATATATAGGAGCGAGAATATCATTTTCAGAAATTCTGTAGAGCATGATAATGTTTGCTTCGTGCTCATTGTCTCACACACTTTTGTTTGCGAAGACGTCATGTCAACACACTGTCGAAAACAATAGATTATGGTGTCATAGACACTATGTATAGGCGTCTCGCTAACAGTTAAGGCCTGTGCTCACTGAACGTAAGTCTCGGGCACAATCCCACATTTCTGTTGTTTGTTTGAAATATAGATTTTGCAATATACTGAATAGACTACAAGCTAGGACTAATAGATAATTATCCCTGTTGAAATGATGCAAATCCTAAAGGACCCGGGTAATGAATGTGAGACATGCTAAAGTCGAAAAACGTGGCACATACAACAATGTAAAAAGATGGATTTTGAGTTTTGTTGAACTATCACTTTAATACCGTTCATTGTGCTGCCGCACGCGCAGAACGCGAAGCTCAAGGTCCTTTTGTTAACGCACTGGGGGCGTTTTTCCGAATCGTAGGTGTTTCCCGACTAATGGTTTGCATGTCTTTGTTGTGATCATTTTGATCCGGGAAATTTGTCACTGACACTAAAATAAATTGAATCTCTTCATTTTGCACCCCTTGGTCCGCTAATTTTGCTTTTATGGCCAAAAATATCCGTATTGCGTTTCACGATTTTGAAGCGTATATATCAATATTTTACCCAAACCTTACTACGACAATGTACAGGGCTTCCCACGCTATGTATTCATGCGCCAGATGCTTTATAAATGCATAGTAATAAAAATACATGACTCTAAAACGTATTTCCTACGGCTCTGTTGTAATGATTACTGGTACAAATGGGGAGGACATAATACTGATATTTACACTGCAGCTCGCGTTTGGCGCTGACTTCAACGGCCCGTCTGGGGAGGTGTACACAACATATTCTGACTTTGGTGGAATGTGGAAATTTGGAATCATACTGGCCGCCGACCTCCTTGCAGGATACACGATAACCCCAACTGATGCAGGATTTCAACAGTTACCACAGGTAAATCACAACCATAGGTAATGCACATCTACATATATTAACTACAGGTGATACACAAATACGGTTGATACACAACTGCATAAGATGATCCAGTAGAAGGAATTGCCAATTGCTGGTAACACAACTACAGGTAAATTGGCCACGACAGCTGATTCACATTAACTGATAACTGGTAAACTTCATGTAATAAACACTTGCGGTTGATACACAACTACAGTTTAACTCTTAAGGTATCTTGAGACAGTAATACTGAAAAAGTAAATAATTATTTTTTGTTAAATATTTGATATACTTTTCTGCAGTTTCCGACCAGCAGAGTGTTTTCACACAGCAGTACAAGCAACATCGATATATTCACTGATGACACCCCCTTGGTTCTATCTGGCTGCTCAACAGTTGCCTACTGTCTATACTACACCTCGCCTACTATAGCCATGGGGGACAAGTAAGTCGAATAAAGCATCTCATTAAAGAAAGATTTGGAAATAAGACATGTTTATTCAGTATTGTCATAAGCGTAGAACGACACAATTTGACATCCATACTTTTTTCACGACACGGTATTCCTGAACTAACGTAAATACCGACAGGCTACTTCCACATTCCCGTGAGAATCCCCGGCAATTCCTGATCGTTTGGACCCTTTAACCGTGAACCGTTTTAGCTTACAATGAAAAACGTCCGAGAGTTTAACTGCATGATCGTTAACTAACACCATTGCTACGACTCGTCTGATCAAGCTAGACTGACAGTGACAGTCTACAGCAATCTTTTTTCGAATATATTTGACACATTTTTATAATCACCTTTCAATGATCGGCCAACCGATCAATGATAACAACAGGCTCCATAACAGCTTCGGAAATATCTCCCCTCAAGTTTATCGTGCCGGCAGGGGGCACGGGTGGCCCAGTCGTCTTAGGCGCCGCGATTCGCTGTGCAGAGTTGCATCCCTTGGGAACGCCAGAAACCTATGATTGTGGGTTCTAGATTATGTTTCTAGGTTTGTAAGCATCATACCCGTGCTCATGGGTTTCACCGAAGTGGTAAACGTCTGAGACATGCATCACATTAAGCTGACACGCTGCGATATAACTGGAATACTGTTAAAAGCGGCGTTAAAACCCAACTCTCTCACTCACTCAGTATTGTAGGAATTTTATCCTATAGTACAATATTCGCGGTGCATTAATTTGACGTCTGTTGGTGCTTGCCTGATTCCCGGTGTTGTTGAGAGTTGGATGTCAAATGTTGTTTAATTCTGGATGCCCAGTGCTGTTGAGTGTTGGATGCCCAGTGCTGTTGAGTGTTGGATGTCCAGCGTTGTTGAGTGCACGATACCTGTCATCAATAACATGTGTACTAGAAGTGTTTCATATCATTTTTCCAGCACGGTTGTGGTCGTTCTGGGCGAACTGGACAAGTGGGTACCGATGTCTCCACAGAGAGTTGTGTGGATCAGAATGGACACTGATGTCAGTATCCGTATAACCGGTGCTCCCAGTGAGGTGGTCACCTTCTGGTTCAGCCTTAATGACCAAGTAGTCACCGTTAAATGCATCCTTGGCCCAAAAGGGTTTGCTACTATTCTCGCCAGGGCTCTCAAATGTACACCTGAATAGCTTTGGTTCTAATAAAATGTTTTTGAGGATTTACCGAAACCAAACTGTCTCATGTTTTAGAAACAAAACCAGTTGTTCGTATGGGATGCTGGATGTAGGGAATTACATCTGAAGTTTTGGCCGAATCCCTTTTCTGTCTGAAACATTTTTTTTCAAAAAACACAAAACATGTTATTTGCTTTATCGGCAACTGAAATGTTGATTGTTATTCCATCGGCTGGATCAACTTCTTAAACACGCTACTCTACACAGATTCACCAGGAGTATGTGAGTGATTTGGTTTAACGCGGCTTTGAAAAGTATTAAAGTCAGTTTGATGTAATAGAAAGTCCGAACTAATGCAGGCCTTAGACTTTTACCACGCGAGTATGGTGTTGACAAACCAAGACACATAGCAAGATTCGAACCATGGATCAAAGATCTCTGATACGCCTAAAGGAACACAACTCGGCCCAGCGGATGACGGCGCCTCGAAGGACTGGGCCACCTGTCCTCACACCAGGACGTGACGAGGACAATGTTAAAGTATACATCTGCAAATAATTGGAACATAAACATGTTTTTACATTTTAGATATATTTTATATCATCAGAAGAACATTTACACCCTTTCATGCTGTAATTGAATGTAAATATCCGTATATGGCTATATGTTGTACCAGAGAATTGCCAATCTGTTTCTGATAATTCCGATTTTAAGTCAAAATAACTAGTTATAGGTCCCCAGCAACCTATGTTGGTCGTAAGAGACGACTTAATTGAGTTGGTGGTCAGACTCGGTGACTTGGTTGATTGTGTGTCATCATACCCTGATGGAGTGGATCTTTGCTCATAATATCAATCACTAGTATACAAACATTTTCGACAATCTAATATTAATGATATTAGATACCTATCCTGCTAACACAATGTGCAATTTCCTACTTTGTTCCGAATTTTAAACACAGAATTGAAACCAGGCGCCCGAACGCACTCCACTGTCCAGCCTCCCCTGTGAATTTACTTTTCCTACTTCAAGCCTTTTCAGCCAGAAACTTTCTTGTTCATTCGGAAGGCAGGGAGGGATGTTTCTCAGCAGCATAAGTATCTGATTTCTTACTTATTAATTTGTTGTCAAGTATCACTATCCAGTTTGATTGGCATGTTTAGAAGTAAGTGGCAGGAATCCTTCACACCAACAAGAACCTGCAGGCATTGTCTGCAAAATAAATTGACTGCGGCAACGCCTAAGCAGGTGAAACTTCCCGTCCCGTAAACGTCAGAATAAATAACATAAAACATCTACCACTATGTCAGATCGAAAGTCAGCCTTCTCAAACCACATCGTCAACTCTTCTAATCATGATATCATGTGGGATAAACCACAAATCCTATCAAACAATCTCCATGACTTCACCAAACGAAACTAGCAGAATAGTTTAAGTCAGGTGACACAAGCCTCAATAAACAGGGATCCAGGACACCTCATCCAATCTGCCAATAACGAATTGATAAAACAATCAATAACCCTATCAGCACGTACTGTGTATCTGTACCCCGTCATATACAGTTGGCTAATCTGTAGTTCCCGTGACAAGGGAGTTAACTGTCTATAATAGTCCAGTATCCACCCTTGCCGAACTCGGCTGGAATTATGAAGTTATATTTTGGCTGGACTGAAGAATGTATGCATAGTCTACTCAAAATCGCGTAACGAAATCAACATCCGGTTCGTAAACCGCCGTGCAAATTGCGGTCTATTGCAGGATTTTGCAAAGCATGGGTACCGACAACTTCGGGTCAACAAATATGTTCCAAATCTTTTCATGTTTATAATGAAAATGCTCACGAGATTTTATGAACTTCCCGAAGTAAGACCCGTTTTATTACAACACCGATCTTGATTATCGATCAGATCGTCTTCACTGGGCACCGCCATTTTGTTTGAAGCAAATGCACGTGATATGAGAGGTGGAATCTGATTGGCCAGTAGGAGAGACATAGAAGGGACATAACTCGTAATAGTCACTTCGATCGAACCAAAAAATTCAGGCCCAGCTCGACAAGGGTGGAACTGGACCACCACAGTCAGTTAACTTTCCTGCCTCGGTAAGATGGTTGTTGCTGTATCAATCCACCATTATCCATTGTTGTTGCTAGTCCCTTTCGTGCATACCCTGATATTGTTTTTGTTATTCCTAACGAGATGTATATGTTGCAGTTAAATGACATTTGCTAAATTGCCTTAGAGAAAATTTCAGTCATTTTTTAACATTGACTGTAACGTACATAAGCCTGTAGTGTACTATCTTACTTCACTCTTGCTGGACTATGTTATAAGGATATATACGGAAACGTCGCATCATAATAGAATAAAATCAGTTGTCATCCATGAAATATGTTGTCTTTACTTTAACTACCCTGCAGAGACAATATGCAAATTACTCCATGCAGTTCAAACAGTAACACATACGATAGACTGGACAATATGTGATTCAAGCTAAAATGACATCATTTTATTGAGAACAATTTGCTAAATAAGTTTTATTTAGGACTCAATTAACAGAATCGAATTCGTAATCGGTACTCTCTTTTATGGACACCAGCAGCCCGATGGGTAATCACGTAACAGTGGCGCCATTAGCCCGAGGGATAATCATGTCATAGTGACATCATCAGCCAATTGGATAATCATATAACAGTAACGTCAGCAGCCCGATCGATAATCAGGTAACAGTGAATAAGTTTTGATTTTGCATACGTCTTGCATCTAAAATATACCCAAAATACCGTTACGATTTTAAAAAATACTGTATAATACCGTCAGTCCCACTGTGTTTTCAATAGCATCTGGAATATACGTGATATATGGGGTAGATATACATAAATCATTACATCTTTCATCTATGTCCGTTGCGCTTAGACGGAACCCAGTCACAACAACAACCGCGAGATGAGTGAGTGAGTAGCTATTTGGCTTGGTCACGAATGCAGCCCAATGTAATCTCAGTGACGTCAGCATCTACTCGATAATTGTTTATCAGTGGACTCAGCTGTCTGAGAGATAGTCATGTAACAGTGATATTAACAGTATGATGGCTTTTCGCACCAGCCGCCTCTTCCCGAGGCAAGGGAGTTAATTGACTATAAAAGTCCACTTACCACACTTTTATGTCCCTCCTACTGACCAATCACATTCAACCTCTCATATCACTTGCATTTGCTTAAGACAAAATAAATGATGGCTCCGAGTCAAGATCGATAATTAAGAGCTATATAGTAATAAAACCTCGCGAAGTGCATCAAATGACTTGCGTACAATGGTTAAAAATATTAAATGATTTGGAAAATATCTGATGACGCCCAGTTGATTGTGCAAATCCTACAATCGGCTGAAATCTACCCGGAAGTCGCAGCGTTAACGTTGTTTACGAACCGGTTGTCGATTTCGTTTCGGGATTTTGAATGGACTATGCATAGACTCGTTAGTCCAGCCGAAGCAGACGAACTCGGAATTGCCTGCCTAGTTCGTTGTTGTTGTTGCTTTAAGTGTTTAAGAGGTCACCTTCTGCCTTTGCAATTTCGGCTGACCAGTCCCTCTTTGGGACTCCTGTGTGTGAGTATGGTACACGTATCTATTGTGAGTTTGGTATTCACAGAATTTCTGTTTTTGTATTGATATGGTTTCTATTTTCGTATTTTAAGTACTTTAATTTTTTATTTTTTTTGGCTGTTCTATTAATATGCTTTCGAGTAGCCGTCCATCTCTAAGAAATAGAGTCAGTTTGGCCTTCGCTGTTGCATCTCTTGGCTTTAGGAGATCTACGACAAATATCGGATCTAACTGCAAGTCTTGTTCGGCAAGGGTGGACATTTATTGTCTATTAGTATGATGTCAGTGGCTTGATGAATAATGGTGTATCTGTGATGTCAGCAATATAATATATAATCATGCAGTGTTCATGTACACAGCCTGATAGATAATCATGCATTATTGATGTCAGCTGACATTTAAGTCTTGTCAACAGGATATATTTTTGGCTCATAAATCATTTTGAAGGGTCGGCCATTTTGTAAATTCAATTTTAAATTACCAACGACGATGCATACAGCATCTTGTAGAAGAGGTAGGGCGTCTCGTCATAGGCGGGGATCCGGTTACAGGTTTTGACATCTGGTAACCATGGTTCCGTAGTGCCGAGTCGATTTGTGGCCTAAACAGTCGCTACAAGAAAACATGGCTTTAACACAATATTACAGCCATCATATAACACACATCTTAATGTGTTCCATGGTTCTATAAAGCAAGTCGGCAACTGAGAAAAATATACCTATATAACAATTACGTTTTCTAGACATGAAATAAGAGCAGGACTTTGGTCGGGAAGGAGGCGAATTATTTGCCTATTATCAAGAAAAACACTAACAGCAGGCATACATTTCAGCTAAGTGATTACATAACTTTGATAAGATAAACATGTGTCTGTCTTAATATAGTCATACCGCATATTCAGACATTGACTGGTGTAATGCACGTACGTGTCTAAATGCATTGCGTGACTGGTATACAGTCATCTGGGAACATTAGAGTAAGTAGGGGAGTAACAATGTGGTTATCAGTGTAGTGCTTCGTGACCACTTCAGGAGGATAAAACGCTGTGGTTATCTGGACAAAAGTCCACGTTGTGACTGAGGTATTGTCAGCCACGGTTGAGACCGGTCGCTATAACAGCCACTCTGTTCTGGATGGTGTCACAGATTAGACAACGCAGCTACAGAGACCTCGAGCTGGGAAGACGTCCGCTCCACTTTACAAACTTTAGGGTAAGAATAGTGACCACAGTGCTAAGGACTATCAAGGGTGATGGTCAAAGTCTTATGTCATTGTCTGGTACTGCCAAACTCATTTTCTTTTGCATCTTGTTGAACATTTACAAACAGCTTGTGCGTATCACGAGTCTATAGATCGCCAGCCATTTACTGCAGAAAGTATGAAAGGACATCAGTGGGAGAGGGAGAGATAAGGCCACAGACATCAGTCAAATAAATGTGTGAAGAATACAAATACGGAGATAAATATTATCTTATAAGGATTGGTACATCTGTTTAGGTTTCAATCGAGAATACGTAATGAGAAACTACGACTGTAGATGCGGAACTCGTATATTGCGTGAGGCCTGTTACGTGTATTCCGGAATGTGATATTTCTGGAATATTGATAAAAACGGCGTAAAACCCAGCTCAATCACTCCGGATAAATATCACATAGTTTGTAAAGGCTTTTGTAGGAAATATTCGGAAAATAAATCCAAACTCATTTAACTTTATACTGTGTGAGTCGCCATTGCATATTGCAGGAAAATATGTCACGAATTATTTGTCAGTGTATGGTTACAAGTCTCTTAAAAAGT
Organism: Haliotis cracherodii; assembly: GCF_022045235.1. Lineage (NCBI taxonomy): Eukaryota > Metazoa > Mollusca > Gastropoda > Lepetellida > Haliotidae > Haliotis > Haliotis cracherodii. The sequence continues at coordinate 312,406 of NW_027266287.1, forward strand.
AGGGGATCAGGAAATACAAATGTTAATACGAAGTACTAAAACAAAGATATAGGTTGACGACAAACATCCTATGCAAGGACGTTTATGTCTGTAAAACTTAACACCAAAACACAGCCGATAGTTTGCATGTGCCTCACGCAGTAGCGTCAGGCACGTGCGTAGAGTGCCATTCCTGATTTTGACTCTTTCAAGGAAGGCCTATTAATATCTGTGGATTATTATGTGTGTCAAGCTTATTGATTCTGCTTATCATTCAGTTGGAATTTTCTTGGTTTCATTCATTGTTTGTGTATGAACTCGTGTAGCGTCTATGGACTCTTAACATGGGAATGGCAGAAGTCGGCGTGCATTGATACATCGTTCAATGATTCACAGTCTGTGATTAGCAGACAACCAGACTAAAGGTACCATGAAACCCAAAATGTTAACGATCGATCCCGTTCAGGCCGTCACAGGTCAACGACAAGAGTACAGGATCGATTTCCATGCAGTTCATCTCCATGCCCGACGTCCACGTTTTGTGCCGCCCCTTACAAATCGTAATATTCTCAACAGTCGTCAATGGTGTACGCAACTTCGAAACTTTGGTAATCGTCGGTGGACTTATGTCATGTTTTCAGATGAGTCCCATCTTCCCGAGGCAAGGGAGTTAACTGTCTTTAAAAGTCCAGTTTTCCACCTTGCCGAACCAGGCTGGAATTCCTGGACTCGATCGTAGCGTCACCAGTGGCTGTTACGAGTTGAGTCCCTTCTATGCCTCTCCTATGGACCAATCAGATTCCACCTCTCGTATCACTTGCATATGCTTCAAACAAAATGGCGGCGCCCAGTTAAGGCGATCTGATTGATAATCAAGATCTATATTATGAGAAAACGGGTCTTACATCGCGAAGTGCATCAAATCACGTGAGCACCTTGATTAAAAACTTGAAAAGATTTGGAAAATATCTGTTGACAACGAGTTGGCGGGGCACATGCTATGCAAATCCTGCAATCGACCAAAATCTGCACGACAGATTACGAACCGGATTTCGATTTCGTTGCGCGATTTTGATAGGACTATGCATAGACTCGTTAATCCAGCCAAAATGTAACTCCATAATACCAGCCTAGTTCGGCAAGGGTGGAAACTGGACTTTTATAGTCAGTTAACTCACTTGCCTCGGGAAGATGGATGAGTCCCGGTTCGCCTTACACTTCCGTGATAGGCGTAGTCGTGTGTGGCGACGTCGATATGAACGTCAAACCAACGTCAACCTGAGACCTCAAGACAGATTTCGCGTTGGATCGGTTACGTTGTGGGGTGACATCACTGTGACTGAGGGCTCTGAGGAAGCGTCACTGGACAACATACTGACCACCCTTTGTTGTCCCGTTTGCAAGGCGTGTGGGTCGACGTTTTTTCAAGACGAAAACGCCCGTGCTCACCGTGTACGAACCGCCAATACTCACCTCCAGCCGCACAACATCCATGGAATTCAATGGTCATCAATGAGTCAAGACCATTCCCAATTGAACACGTCTGGGACATGATAGGGGGCGTGTGCGTCAACGTCATAGGTCGCCGACAACGTTTGTTTGACAATTCGTGGCTGTATTACGCGCTACTTATAAAAAAAAACCACACCAGCTTTTAAATTTCCCGCACTACCCTTGTCGTCCAATAAGATCTGTGGTGGTCATAACATTAACTGTCATACATTGTAATCCGGTCATGTTATTATACAACTAAACGTGAGATTTCAATGGGAAAAACAAAGGCAAGGACAGAGACCTTAGAGGGAAAGACAAGAAAAGATACTGCTGATATTTGCGTAGTGATAGGGGCAGAGACTTTCGTGAGACAGATAGACGCGAGGACAGGGGGAAATACAGACAAGGACAGAGACTTCAGTGTGAAGGACATGTCAAAATACTGCTGATATTTAGGTAGTGGCAAGGACAGAGACAGATGGCGAGACAGATAGACGCGAGGACAGAGTGAAATACAGACAAGGACGCAGACTTCAGAAGGAAAGACAAGAAAAGATACTGCTGAAATTTCGATAGAGATAAGGAAAGAGAATTTAGTGAGGCAGTTAGACACGAGGACAGAGATATCAGTGTGAAATACAGACAAGGACAGAGACTTCAGTGTGAAGGACACGTCAAAATACTGCTGATATTTAGGTAGTGGCAAGGACAGAGACAGATGGCGAGACAGATAGACGCGAGGACAGAGTGAAATACAGACAAGGACGCAGACTTCAGAAGGAAAGACAAGAAAAGATACTGCTGAAATTTCGATAGAGATAAGGAAAGAGAATTTAGTGAGGCAGTTAGACACGAGGACAGAGATATCAGTGTGAAATACAGACAAGGACAGAGACTTCAGTGTGAAGGACACGTCAAAATACTGCTGATATTTAGGTAGTGGCAAGGACAGAGACAGATGGCGAGACAGATAGACGCGAGGACAGAGTGAAATACAGACAAGGACGCAGACTTCAGAAGGAAAGACAAGAAAAGATACTGCTGAAATTTCGATAGAGATAAGGAAAGAGAATTTAGTGAGGCAGTTAGACACGAGGACAGAGATATCAGTGTGAAATACAGACAAGGACAGAGACTTCAGTGTGAAGGACACGTCAAAATACTGCTGATAGTTAGGTAGTGGCAAGGACAAAGAGGATGGTGAGACAGATAGACACGAGGACATAAATTTCGGTTGGAAAGAGAGACATTTCAGTGTGAAATACAGAGAAAAGGACAGCTATTTCAGAAGGAAAGACACGACAAAATACTTCTAATATTTAGGTAGAGGCAAAGACAGATAGTGACAGATCGACACGAGGACAGATATTTCGGATGGGAGGAGATACACGAAAACCGAGAGACATCAGTTGGAACGAAAGAGTCAAGGACATAGAGACACAATGCGATGCTTCAGTGGAAAATACAGAGACGAAGACGAAGACAAAGAGACGACAATGGCAATGATTGAAACAAGGACATTGACACCAGTCGGAACGACATACGGGGACAGCTACTAAAGTGGGAAACAACGACAAGGACAGCGGTGGGAACGACCGTATCTAGGACAAAGACTTCACAAGGAAAGACCGAGACAATGCCTGAGACTTCAGCGGGGAAGACAAAAATACGGACAGATACTTAAGAGGAAAGACAGAGACAAAGTCAAAGACATCAGTTGGAGAGGGAAAGACAAGGACACCGACATCACTAGGAAAGTCATACTAGGGCAAAGATTTCATAGGGAAAGAAAGAGACAATGACACAGACATCACAGGAAAAGTCATATGAGGACAAAGACTTCAGAGGGAAAGAAACAGACAAGAAAAGAGACTTCGGCGACATCGCCGTAATGAACAAAACTGGAAGCAAAGATGCTTTTTTGTATTGCACTGTGCTCACCATTAAAGAAACTATTTGAAAAGTCACACCTCGTCTATACTCTCTAAAAGAATATTCAAATGTTTGAAAACACATTTGTATATTGAATAACAACTACGACAGATAATACTTTTAATGTGTGAAATGAAAATTACGACTCACTTTTTGATTGATTGTCCATTAAAGTTAAATAAAAACAGAACTTCAAAACCCACTTTTATTGTGAAGATACATGTACATGTGTAAATAATGTTCAGGAGACTTAAAAGTCATAAAAAGAAAAAAAGTTTTGAAAAGAAGAGATTGAAATAGGTATTTTTCCAAGATGAAACCCCTTTTGTTTGTGACGGGACGGACGGGGGTGCTGTAACGTCAGCTCACATTGACGATGTTAAGCTTTATCAAATGAGATCAGATAAGTGAAATTACGCAAAAGAGGTCATGGGTCGATAAAACAAAGAAAATGATAGAATAGAAGCACTGTCGGATGAATAATGTAATCTAAAAGTTTTATTTATAAAGGTGTAATACTCAAAAGCAGTTTAATACTCAAAACTCGACTATTTACAGATCACCGTCATATAGCTGACACATATGATGAGTGCGGTGCAAAAAAACATAACAATAACAAAATCAAATACAGGCATCGAATGCCAAATCTTCTTGTAAAGGCTAACTAAATCATTTGTTGATCAGTCTTTCATATGTTCACCAAATCCCTCTCCGCAACAGTCTCAGTGAGTCACTACATCAATACCAGTTTAAACAAAAAACATTCGAAGTATCCCCAGAAAGACATTGTTCGCGCTAGCAAACTACTAGCCCAAGTTGAATGGGGGCTTAAATAGTGTTTGACCAATATGACGTTGAATATTCGTCATAATTTTTTTTAACAATATATTGTTGTGAACAAATTTTTGTTTCACATTTTTCGAATGTTATATTTTGCTGTTAAAATCGTCTGTTTCAATAAGAAAAATACGAATTTGTCCCGAAACGTTTTATGAACGCTATCATTTGCGTATTTGTTCGTTAGGTTTGTCATCTCATCACCAAACCCGTTAGGATATCAAAATCATCACTAAACACATCACATCGATATACACTCTACGTTTCTTAGGGTTATCGGCCCACAGGATTGTCTGGATCGATATGTAGGTTATCGATGTGTTCATACGCAAAATGTGTGTGAAAAGGCTTCATTGAGTGGTATTTCCTCATTAACCAATCATAATCAAGCAATTTTCAGTGTCATAGTAGAATTGTGATCAACCTACTGTGTCTTAAAATTTGTGGCCGTCTCACTGTAGATTCCATTCTGGTTCCTTCTCTTAATGACATGTGACCTACGCCAGCGATTCTCCTTACGACAAGGCGTGGTGCTGAATTCTAAACGTTCCCCAATATCTGTTTTTTTATGTACCCGACAAAAAGCAACAGCGACCTCGGACTTCATCCTGTATTAATGGGCGGTCTTTTTCAATTTGCCTCCCCTTCACTAACCCGCAAGTTGCGATGACCACGCCCCTCGATGGATACGAACATGTACATGTACATGTATATCCATGGTGAGAAGCGGAAAGGTCAAGTCTGCACTGAACCGTTGTCCATCAGTGAAACATATACTGGCTGATGCAACCGTTAGTAAGATATTATGATTCCGCTGAATTCTACCAAAACTATCATCGTACAATAGGTTCTAGAAATAGAGGCTTATATATATCAACATTCCAAACAGAAAGATATTTTATCTTGCCAAAACATTTCTATTTCAAATACAAACGGTGACATCAGTACACAAATAATAAGTTCAGCGATGCACGTTTGTCGTTTGTTAGATAGACAGAGAAGAAATGATGTGTACATAATGTTAGTGAGTGAGTGAGTGAGTTGTGTTTAATGCCGCTTTTGACAGGCACATCAGTACCATCAAGGAAATATGATAACGTGCTATCTTGAAACACGGTAGATTGACAGCTCATCTACTTCACGTCACCAGACCATCAAATTGGTGTATTATTTATCATGAGGTGAGTGAGTTTGGTTTAACGCCCCTTTTAACATTATTCAAGTTATATCACGGCATGTCAGCCTAATGTGGGAGAAAAGCCCGAAGTGATGCAGGTCTCGGGCGCTTACCACTTCGGTGAAACCCGCGAGCACGGATATGGTGCTGACAAACCTAGAAACATAATCGGGGCCACCCGGAATCGAACCAAAAATCATAGGTTACTGGCGTTTCCAAGGGACGCAACTCTGCACAGCGAATCGCGGCGCCTTAGACCACTAGGCCACCCGTGCCCCCACATAATGCTAGTGCTCTCTCAGAAATGAAATGTTACGGTAAAATATCCGTCTGTCACACTCTGTGTCCTTGCATTCCGACTAGTCCATAGGACAATGGCCTTGCACATAAGAATATTTCTCGTGCATACATTCGTTAATAAAAAAGTATCAAATGGGTTAAAGTTTGTAGATTATGAATATAATTTCTTAACTCAGCGTTTGTTGTCAATGTTCCCCCAATGTCCCGCACACATGAACTGATTCTTATTGAGATACAGTAAACTATGGTTATAACGAACTCACAGGGACTACTAATTTTAGTTCGTTATAACCATAATTCGTTATAAGCATATATACAGTATAACTACAGCAATTAGTCGGGACTAAAAAGTTAGTTCGTTATAAGCGTGTTCGTTATAACAATAGTTTACTGTTTATGGCTTAATTACTTATATGGGGCCAGGTAACATCAAGATATGTGAATCCGTTTATGTCGATGTGAAAATAGTCCCTCATGTAACTCAGACATATAACTCATCTTGAATTATAATCAGTTCAAATCTATGGTCTCAGATTAGAGATGGCATTGATAGATGCACGTTTGGCGATTTTACCACAACAAGTTCGATAGTCAATCAGTGTCTGGTCACATGGTACAATGTCTAAGACAGCCTGAAGGTGCATTCTAAACTGTCGACATAGATGATTGCTGCGGAGACGTCGTGTTCAACCCACTCATTTTATAGCTAGGGTGTGTTTTAGATGATGGAGACAGTGTTGTATAGCTCAAGTATAGAATCAAGTTCACTCAGATGACACATTTTGACAGGCATCAAGATAAGTTTTCGTTACGAAAACCTGCAAAATCGGCAAATGTTCAATACATAAGATGATGATTCAAGTCAACTGGTTTCTGGTCAATAACTGACAAAACTGATGGATTTCAATACATTTACATTACAGACGAATGTTTTTTTGTTTTTTTTATATAATTGAATAAGATGTGCAGTGCGCGTACATATTTTACAAATGTATGTAATCAGTATAATATCGGAAGATGTGGTCATTGTGATGGATCATCACTAAGTTTAAGCAGCATTTGCAATTTCTTTTGGGTAATCCCGTTTCAAAGTACACGCATTTTCAAATCATGACTGACTACAAAAACTGCTACGTTAAATATTTAGATACAGCTTATCAAATGAATCATTCAGTTATCACAGATAAAGGGCACAGTATAACAAGTGGTGGAGCTGAAGGTGAGTTTATCTTTACTGAAGTGAGTCATGATGTGTATGCAGTCCATCGTGTCATGTTCGAATAGTAATTACTGTAATGAAAGACTTCACCTACAGCCAAAGGTCAAACTATAATCCTTGCTAGAGAACCCATGTATCACACGTACTGGACAGTCACCAACATTCATCAGGGTTCCCTCTTTAAACATACATGTTACCAATTAGAACAGTATATAAGATTTGTTTGTTTGTTTGTTGTTCAACGTCGCACTCAGAAATATTCCATCAGTCTGAACCAGACGATCTAGTGATTGACATCATGAGCATCAACCCATGCAATAAGGATACGATGACATGCATCAACCAAGTCAGCGAGTCTGACCACCCGATCCCTTTAGTCGCCTCTTACGACACGTGTGGGTTACGAAAGACCTATTCTACCCTGGATCTTCACGGGTCAGTATATATCATGTATTGTTGCCATCATGTAGATCACAAACACGGGGCGTTCACTCAAATGTATGTATACTCTTCAAAAAAAGAAACTTGACATAGATGTAAAACCACTTTTTGCCAAATATCTAAAATAATTACATTAAATGAGAACCAAATAAGTCAAACAGAAAGATGATGTGTCTATAATTCGCGAAAACACATGCAAAGTACATAAACGTAGCATTTGGGGATCAATTTTACAGCTTCATCCAAACGCAACCGCCTGTAAAAGAGGTGCAGCACAGGATCCTGCATTTAGGCATGCAGTCGCCCCTGCTGAATGGGTATAAAACTCCCCATCAACGGCTGTTCATACAGTCCTTATAACGGCAGTAGAGGTGGTGACAGAATGCCAAGACTGAATGCAGCTCAACGGAACAACGCCATTGAGAGATTACAAGCTGGAGCAACTCAGCAAGAAGTGGCCAGGCACTTTGGCGTATCCAGACAGACAATCTCCGCACTGTGGACCCGATAAAACAACACCAACAGAGTTGACGACAGACCAAGGTCAGAAAGACCAAGGGTGACAACCCAAGCACAAGATCATTACATCCGGCTGCGACACTCCCGAGACCGCACTACCACAGCCACGTCTACAACCACACAGATCCCTGGGGTACGCAGAATATCAGATCAAACGGTACGCAACAGACTGAGGGAGGCTGGACTTTTTGCACGAAGACCTTTTCGACCTCATGTATTGACCCCACGTCATCTCGTTAGATGGAGAAATGTACTGTTTACTGACGAGTACCGTTTCCTACTCACACGTGCTGATGGGCGCGTCGGGGTGAACGTTACGCCCCAACTGTGTGCAGCAGGTTGTCCCATTTGGCGGCGGGAGTGTCATGGTATTGGCCGGAATTCATCACGGTGGTAGGTCGCCTCTCGTGCATGTGGCAGGTGCATTGACAGGTGTGCGTTACAGAGACTTGATCCTACAGCCTTACGTTCTTCCTCACTTCAACGTTCATGGCGGACAGTTCCAGCAGGACAACGCTCGACCGCATATTGAACGTGTTTTTCAGGACTTCTTGCAGCACAACAACATCCAGACATTATCTTGGCCTGCCCGGTCACCAGATTTGTCCCCGATTGAGCATCTGTGGGACGAGTTGGATCGACGCGTTCGCAGAAGGAATCCACCGCCCCAAACACTTCCGGCGCTTCTTGATGCACTTCAGCATGAATGGCTGCACATCCATAGCGTGTTATTGACAACTTGATTGCATCTATGGGTCGTCGGTGTCAAGCGGTGATTGATGCACGTGGTGGGCACAACCGATACTGACATTTTCTGTACCCCTGTGACATTAACTGTATCGTGTACGTGTGTCTGTCTAGGTGACACGATTAATGTTTTGAACATTGTGTACATTGATCTTCAAACAGTGTTTCAATTATGGTTTCTGTGTCCCATTTTGAAACAATGGCATTATATTACATTTTGAAAGTCAGTGTCAAGTTTCTTTTTTTGAAGAGTATATTTTAATCTTGTCTACCTGTCCCTTTTATCTGCATGTAACCTACAATGATATCTACTCTGTAGCATTCTATATCTCGGACAGACCCAATCCACTGACCGCTGGGGTGTATTCGTGCACCTTACTTGTACAAACGTAAGTTGTATAAGTCATGCCAGGCACATCAGTACCATCAAGGAAGTATGATAACGTGCTATCTGGAAACACGATAGATTGACAGCTCATCTACTTCACGTCACCAGTCCATCCTGACACGAGGGGCATATCAGACAGACCGACAAACAGGTGTATTATTTATCATGAGGTGAGTGAGTTTGGTTTAACGCCGCTTTTTACATTATTCCAGTTATATCACGGCGTGGCAGCCTAATGTAGGAGGAAAGCCCGAAGGTCTCGGAAACACCGGTCTCGGTTCTTTACAAGAATATGTACATGTAGGTACAATAACTATTTGTATCCACCAAATCGAAGGCTTTCTTGAAATTAATGAAAGCATAATGCCACTATCCAGTTTGTTATATACAGTTCGAGGGCAATGAACGTAAATTGTACATATTATCAATAGTCAAATAATTAGACCAGGAACCAGTTTGACATTCCAAATTCAAATCATTGTTTCCATGTTCTCAAATCAGGTAGTATTTCGTACTCCCCGGGAGCCTTGCCGAGTTTCAGACTGCTAACGGAATCTTCTGCCTCGTATGAAGTGATTTCAAAATAATTGTTCCACTTTACTTGCCCTTTAAGGAGTGTTGTTTAATACTATGCAACCACCAAGGTACTTAAGGAATGTGTGTTGTTTAATACTTATAGTATGCAACCACCAAGGTACTTAAGGAGTGTGTGTTGTTTAATACTTATAACATGCAACCACCAAGGTACTTAAGGTGTGTGTGTTGTTACATACTTATAGTATGCAACCACCAAGGTACTTAAGGTGTGTGTGTTGTTAAAACCTTATAGTATGCAACCACCAAGGTACTTAAGGAGTGTGTGTTGTTAAATACTTATAGTATGCAACCACCAAGGTACATGAGGAGTGTGTGTTGTTTAATACTTATAGTATGCAACCACCAAGGTACTTAAGGAGTGTGTGTTGTTTAATACTTATAGTATGCAACCACCAAGGTACTTAAGGAATGTGTGCTGTTAAAACCTTAAAGTATGCAACCACCAAGGTACTTATTTGTGTGTGTTGTTTAATACTTATAGTATGCAACCACCAAGGTACTTAAGGAATGTGTGCTGTTAAAACCTTAAAGTATGCAACCACCAAGGTACTTAAGGAGTGTGTGTTGTTTAATACTTATAGTATGCAACCACCAAGGTACTTAAGGAATGTGTGCTGTTAAAACCTTAAAGTATGCAACCACCAAGGTACTTAAGGTGTGTGTGTTGTTAAATACTTATAGTATGCAACCACCAAGGTACTTAAGGAGTGTGTGTTGTTAAATACTTATAGTATGCAATCACCAAGGTACTTAAGGTGTGTGTGTTGTTAAATACTTATAGTATGCAACCACCAAGGTACTTAAGGAGTGTGTGTTGTTAAATACTTATAGTATGCAACCACCAAGGTACTTAAGGCGTGTGTGTTGTTAAATACTTATAGTATGCAACCACCAAGGTACTTAACGAGTGTGTGTTGTTAAATACTTATAGTATGCAACCACCAAGGTACTTAAGGAGCGTGTGTTGTTAAATACTTATAGTATGCAACCACCAAGGTACTTAAGCAATGTGTGTTGTTAAATTCTTATAGCATGCAACCACCAAGGTACTGAAGGAGTGTGTAATGTTAAATACTTACACAATCAACAAGGTGCTTAAGGAGTGTGTGTTGTTAAATACTCACGAAATCAACAAGGTGCTTATGGGGCGTGTGTTTAATACTTACACAATCAACACAGTGTGTGTTGTTTAATAAAAAAAAATAAAGCATCACGGTGCTCTAGGAATGTGTATTGTTTAAAACTAAATCATACAATCATCACGGTGTTTAAGGACTGTTATAATGCATGTTAAAATGATTGTTTAATGTTCGTCATTCTCTGAATGTCTTGATTTGTCTCCAAGTCGGAATCACCAGGGTTCGATTTGAACATTTATACCTCTTCTTGTTTTTAACCTTTACTATATAATGATCACGGTGCTTTAGGGTTGTGTTTGGACATTTATACCATATCTAACACCAATATTAATCTAGCAGTTGATCAGCAAGTCCCAAAACAATGTATCATTTTGAATTATTGTTCAAATTGAGAGCAAAGTCCGTGCACTTTCTGTGAATATTACATTTATAGTATTGACCTATGGGAAGACATGCTAAATTTTGTCTTGATCATATATAGTGTGCAGAACTATTGTTAATTGGTATGTTCTTTCGTCAATATAAGTTGTAGCAGAACCATTCGAGGTACATGGGGTTTCATACGTCCCGCGTTAGGTATTATACCACGGACCGGAGCGTGCGGCTATCTGTTTCAAAGGATAAAAGGGATTTATTCTGCCTCACAAATCCACCTGCGGACTGACTTGCTCGTGGCTGAGTATTTATATTAATTCTCCCACTGAGAAAATAATTTCCCGCTCAGGCCGGATAAAAACTATTTTATCAAGATCACTTGAACCAATCAGATCTCATCATTCTGACATAAAGGTATGATAATTGTATTTTGTATGTTATTCTTTAATTCACCGCCTCCGTGGTCTAGTGGTAGAGCGTTCGCCCGGAGAGCGGAAGGTCCGGGGTTGGATCCCCGGCCGCTTCATGCCAAAAGACGTTGAAAGATGGTACTTGTTGTTACCTTGTCTGGCGCTCGGCATTAATGTACTGGTCGGTTCGGAGTCAGTATACTGTGTCTCAGTGGGGTATTCATGTTAAACTGCGGCATGGCATCCCAGTGGATGATCGGTATGAGTTCGGACTTGTACAGGCAGCCACACACACACAAGTCGCTATACAAGTGCAGTAATCTGGGACCCGACGTTAAACACCATTTCCATTTTTTGTCTAAAGTTCATTATAGGTCCTCGTGAGTACAAGAAAATTGCTGACCACGACCATTAACAAGAAACAATTAAACCGACTTTTTAGAGATTTCAATTCGTTTTTGGCTGCCATTAATTTGTACTGTGTCATTTCAGTTTGTGACTATGGAGCCACACACTGTGTTGTATAATAAACACTGTTTTTTTCTAGAGATATCATCTGAACTAACGATGTTCCGAGCACCATATCTGCCGAACGGGGATGTCCCGGGCCAAGGGGTCGATAACCGTTCATATTGTGACAGCGACAACACGTACGATGAGAGTAACCAGGGACTGGATGATATGTTTGATGAAGATGCGGAGGAGCGAGAGGAGGACCGAGTCAGCCAGGATGACCTCGAGGAGGAGGATCGTCGGACGTAAGTTGTGGCTCTCGAAACACATTGGACTCGGACATTTGTACATGCAGCCTTCCTGCAAATATACCGGATCTCACAGAATTTCTCACAATTTCAAATTATGTATAGGCTAGTGCACGAGGCCTAATCGGTGAAATTGTTAGTTGGGGTTCATGGCTTGGAAGAGTTCAATCCTTAACTGTGCTAACACTGTGTGGGTCGATACTAAGAGATGCACGTGAACTGTGTTCGCTGAGCTTTTCGTTCTTATTCTTTCGTTCGAATCCCGCTGGCGACATGCGTCTTTCGTGAAACTGTTCATAGACGTAAATGATAGAGGAAAAATTTGTTGTGTGTTTACTAACAATTCAGTTGGTATATGCTCGGTCAAAGACAAAGGAGCCATGATTTAAGACACATTCTACCATGAATTTGAAAATATTCGAATTTGATTGGTCAATTACAGAGGTCATGAAATCACAATAGACCCCCTCTCAAAACATCCCATTCGACGGTCGCACCATCGCGGAAACTAAGCTTTTTAGAAACAGAAACAGTGTATTCTCCCCAAAACACCGTCGCTGGTACAAAAGAGAAAGACAAGCATGTATACATAAAGTATTAGTGTTTGACAAGATGACAGTATGTCATGCATGGATATATCTATACATTTTCTGTCTTGTGTTTTCGTACTACTTTAAATATTTAATCGATAAATCTCGACAGGTTCTTAAGATCTCCAGCGTTTTGTCTGGACAAAACCCCTTAAATGTATACAAATTAGACCTTTTACCCTGGTAAGCAATTGGTAAGTATACAAGTCTATGTTTTGACAGGGCCTGGCACCTACACAAATTATGAAATTCGTCTGCAACTGCAAAAGAGAGTTGCACAGTTCATATACATGATCTTCTTTCTTTACATTATTCCAACGACCGGTTTCAGTCGATAGATTATGGCTACATATTTTGAATTGTAAGATTGGGATAAACATACTTTAGAATAGTACTTTTTTACAGTCATTGTCAGTAGGCATAATTCAATAATGATATGTATAGTTATAGGCTACAAAATACAATGTTGCGGTTGCTACAATGTTCAAAGGACGTGCAGAAAACACGATAGAAATCTAAAAAGTGAATGTATTTCATGTTTGTGGGACTACAGAGCTTGCTATTTGGCGCTTTCTATATACGACTGTGACGTTATGTATTTTGCCTCACAATGAGCGCTATGACGTCATAATAGTGTAGAACGAAAGCTTTGCAAAGCTTGCTAAGCTTTCTTTAGGGATGACGCTAATTATACCCATGTTAGCTTACCAAGTTGCCGTGTTAGATGCTTCAGTGTCTGTCATAAGTTCAAGTCAAATATAACGGTATATCAAATTGATGGAGCTTGTAGAGTGCCATATTTTGTTGAAAGGCTGCTTTTGGTAAATTCTGATAAAAAAAACAACTTAAAACATTGACCCCAACCGATGCCGCTGAACACAATATATACTGAACAGCATTGAAAACGCACCAGCAATAAATCTTGAAATATTACAAAAACAACTTTAGCAATGACCGACATAGACGGATTATTAAGAAAGACGACAAAGGAAACAGGAATACAACACAGTAATTACAATTACGTCATCAGTCTAAGGAAGACACATAGGGTTAAAATGAAAAGTCAATATCTGGTATTTCCGCCATTGACAGCAACACGTTTTCCATCATGTGAACGCTCACAAAAAAATTAGGAATGTGTTTTGACGAGCTGTTCTTCCTGCTTCGTCCAGAACGTCGTATATTACTCATTCACTTCAATGCTGTTCAGTATAGTTGCTAAAACTAAAGAGTTTCCGTTATTTTTAGTCATGGTAGACGTGCTTGGTTCCAAATTCAAATTAGCGCGGTTACAATTCTTCCCAATTAAATCTGCAGGTAACCTACATTGAAAACACAGTACTTTTACCTTCTTCAGATCATAACTTGGTTGTTATGAGAAACACTAGATACAAACTTCTTCTGTCAATTTAAGTGACATACATGTAATGATATGTGCAAGTATGCAGATTTCAAAGATTTAAACAGGCTGATTTTACTTTTATCTTTAATGCCCTTATTTTGCAGGTCTCAGATGAACTGGGATGTGTTCAGGGTAGTGCCCCGGAAGGAAGAACATGTACGCAATCTCCGTTTCTGGAACCGCGTGCATGTGGGTGTCCGAGTCACATTATGCGGTATTATTTTCCTCTTTGTCCTGGGTACTGGGACATTCACCAAGCTCTGCTTCCTCCTCATTGCCTACAACATGAACTCCCACCACGTCGCCAGGGGAGGCGCCCTGTCAGGGGTAGCAGAGGACGTGACTGTCAAAGTAGCGTGGATTTGGTCAATGTTAATCCTTATCACAGCGCCTTATGTCTTCACCATTTTGAGAAATATTTTCAGAGTCATTTTCAAGAAGCAGAAGCAGCTGCAGATTATTCCCTTCCTTGTGGTGAGAAGATGTTGATTTTACAAAGATCGTAGATAAGTTTTGCAGTCTCTCCATTGTTAGCATTGAGATTAACTATTAAGGTTTTAAAAACACCCGGGCCAAAGTCTCTTTCAATGGTCAATTGACCCAGACTCAATTCAACAATGCCTCAGTGGCCTGGTTTGGAGCGATACCGGGTTGGTCAACTTCATGCACTATTGAAATAGCCTGTGTCGAGCCAATTTTGACGTCTTTAAGTTCCTTCCATAAGGCGTGACAGAAACCCATGATCTTGGGTTTGAACCCCGTTCATCATGATTAGGTTTCTAGGTTTGTCCACACCATACCCATGCTCCAGGGTTTCACCAAAGTGAAAAACTGTAAGATTTGCATTACATCTTTCTTTCCTCCCACACCAATCTGACACGCCCTGATATTTCTGAAATTCTGTTTATCGGGGCCTTTATCCCAGCTCACTCACTCTTATGGAGACCGCCTCCGTGGTCTAGTGGTAGAGCATCCGCCTGGAGAGCGGAAGGTCCGGGGTTCGATCCCCGGCCGCGTCATACCAAAAGACGTTAAAAGATTGTTCTCCATTTTTCCCTGTCTGGCGCTCGGCATTAAGGGGTTAAAGCAAGGACTGGTCGGCTTGGAGTCAGTATACTGTGTCTGAGTGGGGTATTCATGTTAAACTGTGGCATGGTATCTCAGTGGCTCAGCACTATAAATCGGCATCAGTCTTGTCTAGTACAAGCAGCCACACACACACACGTGCATGCACGTCGCTATATAAGTGCAATTATCTTGGACGCGACGTTAAAGCCAATTTCACCTTACCTCACTCTCATGAAATATTTAGTCTGTCTGCATTATCCGAAACACTGCAGAACCGATCAATTAAGTATGTATAGATGATATTGGCAAATGAATGTTGGTACCATTACATAGGAAAGTACATTCGATCTCAATTTCTTTTCGTTTTTTGCAACAGGTCATGCTGTTTGAGACCTGTCACACTCTTGGTCTGTGCATATTCGTGTTCTTGGTTGCTCCCACCTTCGATCCTGTCATGGTCTTGCTGTTGTGTCAAGGAGTGGGCCTCGTGCCCGCATTCAACAAAATATTTTGGACTCGAAAAGAATATGCTAACAAAGAAAATAGCCACGAAGCATTTGCGTCTCCATTTTGGAGGTCAGTATCTGTAATAACTTTTATACTTCAAGGAGTTTTCATAGGTGTGTCAACTTGGAAGGGATATGACAAAACAGCTAGACCTTCGGCGACGGTAATTTTGCTACCGTTGTCTCTTGTTCTTATTTCAATGCGATGGTGGGACAACTTCATACAGAGAAAGAAGTCACTCTCCCGCAAATCTGAAACACAGAAAATAGTCCATCGATTCGCCAAACCACAATCATTTACGGATTTACTTAAACGCATCGACACAAACAGAGTTAAAATAGATCTGTTGGTTTCAGTGTGGAAAATAGTTTTAACGTGTATAATTCTAGTTATAGTGTTCGGTTCAAGTGGAGGAGAATGTTGGGACACGTTAATGTTTGAGAGCAAAAGCGGAGTGGGATGTGGCGTGATCCCTGGCTTAAAAAATCTGACGCTTGTCAACCAGTTCAGCACTGACTGTGGATACTACACCCCTTACATTGTAGCTGCTTCGTCCGTAATACTGAGTGGAATTGGATACAAAATGGCCAAGTCAGCATGCAAGATCCGATCTCAGGTGTGGTGTTTCTCCCTTCCACTGGCCCTTTGTACGCCGCTATCCTGTGTGGTGCTGCTGGCTACGATATCTTCACCCTCCATTGAAAACATAGGCTGCGACCTTGCTTGGATATCTTCACACAGCCTGTTATTCGAAATCCTTAAGCAATACACTGAAATGTATTATTTTCCAATCATTTGTGGCGGTTTCCTGTCCATTTTGCTGGTGTGTGCTCATATATGGGTTCCCAAGGCAGGCAGAGTTGCGGCAACTGACAAGTATGTATCATTTGTCTGTCTTTTATCCTCTATACATACAATTTGCTTTCATATTAATTTTTTTCATATCATGTGCTGATAATTAAAATATTTACAAAAAAGGTTTTCTTAGAAAATGGAGAGTCAGTGATTGTGTAATTGATATAGAAATAGTAAATGTGTGGCTCGTCCATTTTTGTAGATTGTTCAACCGCCCTCTTTATTGTGGTGCCTTCTTCGATACCTCGCTGATGATGAACAGGCGGTCTGATGACAACATCAACATCCAAAAGAACGATTCAAGGACCGTATGTTTTACCTCATAAAATGTGCACATCTTAATTCATTACATACGTACTGGCACTTACTGGCACGTAGTGGCACGTACTTGCACGCCCTGGCACGTACTGACACTTACTGGCACGTACTGGCACGCCCTGGCACGTACTGGCACGTACTGGCACGCCCTGGCACGTACTGGCACGCTCTGGCACGTACTGGCACGTACTGGCACGCTCTGGCACGCTTTACGCCAAACGCAATGTGTTTCGGCGCATAATCAAGACTGGTTATTCTCTTGCATTGGCAATTTATGTTTACGTAAAGATGCTTCTTAATCTTTGTAATTCAGATACTTAGAAGACATGCTTTATGTAAATATATCTGTACATCTGAGTACTTTACATACATACCAATGCATGTTTGTTCTGAAAATCTTGTCTTATCATGCTATGTTTGTTTCTTTGCGAGCCTGATCACCCTATCTCATTAGTCGCTTCTTACAACAGACATGCTTTGAAGATCCCTGTGTACCTGGCTAAACCTTTCCTTGGACAATTCTTCTCCGGTGATGGTTTTTGTCTTGGACAGTTCTTCCCCGGTGATGGTTTGGTCTTGGACAGCTCTTTTCTTGTGATGGTTTTGTCTTGGACAGTTCATCCCCGGCAATGGTTTTGTCTTGGATAACTCCTCCCCGATGATGGTTTTGTCTTGGACAGCTCTTCCCCGGTGATGGTTTTGTCTTGAATAACTCTTCTCCGGTGATGGTTTTGTCTTGGACAGCTCTTCCCCTGTGATGTTTTTTGTCTTTGATAACTCTTCCCTGGTGATGGTTTTGTCTTGGACAGCTCTTCCCCGGCTATGGTTTTGTCTTGGAGAGCTCTTCCCCGGTGATGGTTTTGTCTTGGACAGCTCTTCTCTTGTGATGGTTTTGTCTTGGACAGTTCATCCCCGGCGATGGTTTTGTCTTGGATAACTTTTCCCCGATGATGGTTTTGTCTTGGACAGTTCTTCTCCGGTGATGGTTTTGTCTTGGATAACTCTTCCCCAATGATGGTTTTGTCTTGGACAGCTCTTCCCCGGTGATGGTTTTGTCTTGAATAACTCTTCTCCGGTGATGGTTTTGTCTTGGAGAGCTCTTCCCCGGTGATGGTTTTGTCTTAGACAATTCTTCCCCCGGTGATGGTTTTGTCTTGGACAGTTCTTCCCCGGTGATGGTTTTGTCTTGGATAACTCTTCCCCGATGATGGTTTTCTCTTGGATAACTCTTCTCCGGTGATGGTTTTGTCTTGGACAGCTCTTCCCCTGTGATGTTTTTTGTCTTTGATAACTCTTCCCTGGTGATGGTTTTGTCTTGGACAGCTCTTCCCCGGCTATGGTTTTGTCTTGGAGAGCTCTTCCCCGGTGATGGTTTTGTCTTGGAGAGCTCTTCCCCGGTGATGGTTTTGTCTTGGAGAGCTCTTCCCCGGTGATGGTTTTGTCTTTGACAATTCTTCCCCGATGATGGTTTTGTCTTGGACAGCTCTTCCCCGGTGATTGTTTTTGTCTTGGACAATTCTTCCCCGGTGATTGTTTTGTCTTGGACAATTCTTCCACCGGTGATTGTTTTGTCTTGGAGAGCTCTTCCCCGGTGATTGTTTTGTCTTGGACAATTCTTCCCCCGATGATGGTTTTATCTTGGACAGTTCTTCCCTGGTGATGGTTTTGTCTTGGATAACTCTTCCCCGATGATGGTTTTGTCTTGGATAACTCTTCTCCGGTGATGGTTTTGTCTTGGACAGCTCTTCCCCTGTGATGTTTTTTGTCTTTGATAACTCTTCCCTGGTGATGGTTTTGTCTTGGACAGCTCTTCCCCGGCTATGGTTTTGTCTTGGAGAGCTCTTCCCCGGTGATGGTTTTGTCTTGGAGAGCTCTTCCCTGGTGATGGTTTTGTCTTGGAGAGCTCTTCCCCGGTGATGGTTTTGTCTTGGACAGCTCTTCCCCCGCTGATTGTTGTGTCTTGGACAATTCTTCCCCCGGTGATGGTTTTGTTTTGGACAATTCTTCCCCCTGTGATGGTTTTGTCTTGGACAGTTCTTCCCTGGTGATGTTTTTGTCTTGGATAACTCTTCCCCGATGATAATTTGTCTTGGATAACTCTTCCCCGCTGATGGTTTTGTCTTGGACAGCTCTTCCCCGGTGATGTTTTTTGTCTTTGATAACTCTTCCTCGGTGATGGTTTTGTCTTGGACAGCTCTTCCTTGGTGATGGTTTTGTCTTGGAGAGCTCTTCCCCGGTGATGGTTTTGTCTTGGAGAGCTTTTCACCCGGTGATGGTTTTGTCTTGGACAATTCTTCCCCCGGTGATGGTTTTGTCTTGGAGAGCTCTTCCCTGGTGATGGTTTTGTCTTGGAGAGCTCTTCCCCGGTGATGGTTTTGTCTTGGACAGCTCTTCCCATGCTGATTGTTGTGTCTTGGACAATTCTTCCCCCGGTGATGGTTTTGTTTTGAACAATTCTTCCCCCGGTGATGGTTTTGTCTTGGACAGTTCTTCCCTGGTGATGTTTTTGTCTTGGATAACTCTTCCCCGATGATAATTTGTCTTGGATAACTCTTCCCAGCTGATGGTTTTGTCTTGGACAGCTCTTCCCCGGTGATGTTTTTTGTCTTTGATAACTCTTCCTCGGTGATGGTTTTGTCTTGGACAGCTCTTCCTTGGTGATGGTTTTGTCTTGGAGAGCTCTTCCCCGGTGATGGTTTTGTCTTGGAGAGCTCTTCACCCGGTGATGGTTTTGTCTTGGACAATTCTTCCCCCGGTGATGGTTTTGTCTTGGACAGTTCTTCCCTGGTGATGGTTTTGTCTTGGATAACTCTTCTCCGGTGATGGTTTTGTCTTGGACAGCTCTTCCCCGGCTATGGTTTTGTCTTGGACAGCTCTTCCCCGGTGATGGTTTTGTCTTGGAGAGCTCTTCCCTGGTGATGGTTTTGTCTTGGAGAGCTCCTCCCCGGTGATGGTTTTGTCTTGGACAATTCTTCCTCCGGTGATGGTTTTGTCTTGGACAGTTCTTCCCTGGTGATGGTTTTGTCTTGGATAACTCTTCCCCGATGATGGTTTTCTCTTGGATAACTCTTCTCCGGTGATGGTTTTGTCTTGGACAGCTCTTCTCTTGTGATGGTTTTGTCTTGGACAGTTCATCCCCGGCGATGGTTTTGTCTTGGATAACTCTTCCCCGATGATGGTTTTGTCTAGGACAGTTCTTCTCCGGTGATGGTTTTGTCTTGGATAACTCTTCCCCAATGATGGTTTTGTCTTGGACAGCTCTTCCCCGGTGATGGTTTTGTCTTGAATAACTCTTCTCCGGTGATGGTTTTGTCTTGTAGAGCTCTTCCCCGGTGATGGTTTTGTCTTAGACAATTCTTCCCCCGGTGATGGTTTTGTCTTGGACAGTTCTTCCCTGGTGATGGTTTTATCTTTGATAACTCTTTCCCGATGATGGTTTTCTCTTGGATAACTCTTCTCCGGTGATGATTTGTCTTGGACAGCTCTTCCCCTGTGATGTTTTTTGTCTTTGATAACTCTTCCCTGGTGATGGTTTTGTCTTGGACAGCTCTTTCCCGGCTATGGTTTTGTCTTGGAGAGCTCTTCCCCGGTGATGGTTTTGTCTTGGAGAGCTCCTCCCCGGTGATGGTTTTGTCTTGGAGAGCTCTTCCCTGGTGATGGTTTTGTCTTGAACAATTCTTCCCCGATGATGGTTTTGTCTTGGACAGCTCTTCCCCGGTGATTGTTTTTGTCTTGGACAATTCTTCCCCGGTGATTGTTTTGTCTTGGACAATTCTTCCACCGGTGATTGTTTTGTCTTGGACAGCTCTTCCCCGGTGATTGTTTTGTCTTGGACAATTCTTCCCCCGGTGATGGTTTTATCTTGGACAGTTCTTCCCTGGTGATGGTTTTGTCTTGGATAACTCTTCTCCGGTGATGGTTTTGTCTTGGACAGCTCTTCCCCTGTGATCTTTTTTGTCTTTGATAACTCTTCCTCGGTGATGGTTTTGTCTTGGACAGCTCTTCCCCGGTGATGGTTTTGTCTTGGAGAGCTCTTCCCCGGTGATGGTTTTGTCTTGGAGAGCTCTTCCCCCGATGATGGTTTTGTCTTGGACAATTCTTCCCCCGGTGATGGTTTTGTCTTGGACAGTTCTTCCCTGGTAATGGTTTTGTCGTGGATAACTCTTCTCCGGTCATGGTTTTGTCTTGGACAGCTCTTCCCCTGTGATGTTTTTTGTCTTTGATAACTCTTCCCTGGTGATGGTTTTGTCTTGGACAGCTCTTCCCCGGCTATGGTTTTGTCTTGGACAGCTCTTCCCCTGTGATGGTTTTGTCTTGGAGAGCTCTTCCCTGGTGATGGTTTTGTCTTGGAGAGCTCTTCCCCGGTGATGGTTTTGTCTTGGACAATTCTTCCTCCGGTGATGGTTTTGTCTTGGACAGTTCTTCCCTGGTGATGGTTTTGTCTTGGATAACTCTTCCCCGATGATGGTTTTTTCTTGGATAACTCTTCTCCGGTGATGGTTTTGTCTTGGACAGCTCTTCCCCTGTGATGTTTTTTGTCTTTGATAACTCTTCCCTGGTGATGGTTTTGTCTTGGACAGCTCTTCCCCGGCTATGATTTTGTCTTGGAGAGCTCTTCCCCGGTGATGGTTTTGTCTTGGAGAGCTCTTCCCCGGTGATGGTTTTGTCTTGGACAGCTCTTCCTCGGTGATTGTTGTGTCTTGGACAATTCTTCCCCCGGCTGATGGTTTTGTCTTGGACAGCTCTTCCCCGGTGATGTTTTTTCTCTTTGATAACTCTTCCTCGGTGATGGTTTTGTCTTGGAGAGCTCTTCCCCGGTGATGGTTTTGTCTTGGAGAGCTCTTCCCGGGTGATGGTTTTGTCTTGTACAGTTCTTCCCCGGCGATGGTTTTGTCTTGGACAGTTCTTCCCGGGGATGGTTTAGTCTTGGACAGATCTTACCCAGTGATTGTTTTGTCTTGGACAGTTCTTCCCCGGTGATGGTTTTGACTTGGACAGCTCTTCCCCGGTGATTGTTTTGTCTTGGATAATTCTTCACCCGGTGATGGTTTTGTCTTGGACAGTTCTTCCCTGGTGATGGTTTTGTCTTGGATAACTCCTCCCCGATGATGGTTTTGTCTTGGATAACTCCTCCCCGCTGATGGTTTTGTCTTGGACAGCTCTTCCCCTGTGATGTTTTTTGTCTTTGATAACTCTTCCTCGGTGAAAGAGAAAGTTTCCCAAAATGAGATATCAAATGTTTTATCTGAAGAAATCCTGAAGGGGACAGACTTGGCCTCGAAAAATCTTTCCACGTGTCACAACATGTTTTTATTCCTGGAGAAGATCTAACCACAGCGAGGCTTGACTGTACATCATAGCCATAATACAGTTGTTTAAAACTTCAAAGAACATTATCATAGTGCTTTGATTGACCATTAGGACAACATCAGTTAGACAAAGCGACTGCTTCATTTTCAAAATAAAAATAACACGGTCAGCAACAGTCCAGAGGCGGATTTCGTCACCAGCTGAAAACCTCTTTTCTTTTTACTATAGGTGGAAAAGAAAAGTCCCAGTAGGAAAACGTTAAGCAAGATATACACAGGCGCATTCTTTATCAAGTGAACCTTCTTTTCCATAATTTTTTCTATGTAACAATAGATTCGAGGTGAAAAACATTCTTTCTTTGTCCTCTGCATTTGATGTTTTCCTCTCCCAGGAAAAGATATACCTGAGCAATTCACCGGAGCAGAATCTGTACCGGGAAAGCAGCAGAATCCCGTTTGTGTATATCTGTGTTACCATGTGGCATGAAACCAAGGTTGAGATGCTGCAACTCCTCAAGTCGATATTCAAGTAAGAATGCGTGTTTCTACGGACGTTTCTGCAATGTATTATTCAGTTGGATTAAATTGAATCACTTTGCAGACCATTGTGAGGTCATTGGTTACCATGATGTCACAATCAAATGACCCCCCTGCTACTAAAGCTAGCTGCGTAGGAGATAAACATACTGTGTTTTCAATGTGGAGCTAGGTTAACTTAGAATAAACCGCGACCAAATTGAATTTGGAACCGAACGCGCAGTGTGAGTTTTCAAATGTTAAATTTCCCTCCCCATAACAACGTTCGTCCCCCCATTAATTAGTATTATTTCCGAAATTGATTGTGATTTAAGAACTTTGGTCCAAGAATCACTCTTCAATATGTTTTGCGTAAATGTAATGTTTGATCTCAGCGCACAGAACAGTTATGCACAGCGAATGCTGCGCTATACAAATGCATATATACTGAACAACAAAAGTTTCTGTGACATTGAATAAGATTTAATACAAAGTTATGTTTTTAACCAAATCTGAAACAATTTCGGTTTGCAGCAGACTCCTGTAAGTGTTCAAATGGTTTAATTTGCCATACTGACTTCAGAAAATGCGTGATTTCATAAAAAAAAACATGAACATGCCAAAATGTCAATTTACAAATCAATAGCGTTTGTGTCCACCTCTGGTTTCGATGCAAGCAACACATCTTCGTCTCATGGAATGGACCAGGCATCGCACAAAGTCCTGTGGGATATCTGCCCATATCTGCTGGAGCATGTTTCGAAGTTCCTGGAGTGTCTGTGGAACACGTTGTTGACGTTGAAGGCGCCGATCCATCTCATCTCACACGTGCTCGATTGGTGAGAGATCAGGGGAGCGAGCCAGCCAGGGGATGACATTCACGTTGTTTTGTTGAAGAGAGTCCTGTTCAAGTCGAGCTATATGAGGCCGGGCGTTGTCATGTTGAAAGGTAATGCCTGGGGCATTGATGATGTGGATGATCTCGTCGCGATAGCGCTGTCCATTGAGATTTCCCTCTACCACTATCAAACGGGTCCTCTGTCTTGCTGTAATCCCACCCCATACCATAACGCTGCCGCCTCCAAACCGATCATCTTCTATGACACAATGATGGACGTAACGTTCACCTCGACATCGGTACCATAGAATCCTTCCATCGCTGTGGCTGAGGTGGAAACGAGACTCGTCAGTGAATCGAACTTGTCCCCACTGCATGGCCGTCCAGCGTAGACACTGTCTGCACCACTGTAGACGTGCTTGACGGTGGTTTCCTGTCAAAATGGGACGTCTGTCGGGTCTTCTGGCGACAATCCTTGCACATCTGAGGCGACGACGTACGGTTTGTGAAGATATTCGTCGAATGCCAGGGATGCTTCTTGTAGTCACTGTTGCTGGCTGGAATCGTAGGTTCGAATGCAGTTGTCTTGTCGATTATTAATTACGCGTGGCCTGCCACTCCGAGGATGGTCTCTGACTGCATTCGTCTGTTGCCAACGTTGCCATAAACACCAAATGGTGTTTCTGTGGACGTTAAATTGTCTTGCAACATCACGTTGACTGGATCCTGCTTCAAGCATACCAATGACTCGCAGACGACGATCATTTTCGGACAGGCTTGGCATTTCCTAATGTTGAATAATTGCGTAATTTTGTTGGTTTTTCTGAGTGGTTGATGTCAGCACGATGCTAAACAATGCATATGGACTCCCGTTAACTCACATGTTTTCATTCCCATTCTTTGGTAGTGAAATGCATGGGGTTTGCATAAAAGTCAATGCATGCTTGGAATGCATGCTTTTCTGTAGCAGTTGCGTTTTTGTGACTTGATTCCATACATGTACTACAATATTGAAAAACAACAACTTTAGTTGTTTGAAATATACACTAAAATATTGGTGTCACAGGAACTTTTGTTGTTGAGTACATTATTATCATTATTATTATTATCTCAAAATAAAAGAAACTTCAAAGTATCAATATAAACTAACAAAGCAAAGGTGGATGTGGTTGAACGAAAATGGAACCATGTTGATTTGGCTTTTCCTGGATTGACACAAGTGTTGAACAATGCTACACTTATGAAATAAACATACTGTGTTTTTACTGTAGAGCTAGGTTACCTGTAGATTTAACCGCGCTAAATGTAACATTTGAAAAATGACGCTGACTATGATAGGACTACATACCATGACTATATAAAACGTGAACTCTTTGGGGTTAGCAAATATATTAAGTGCAGTGGCATGGATTGAGTCCAGTGTTTTGAGTGGGTTGTCGATCTGAATTACGGAATCACCGACAACAGCCTGTAAACAAAATATGGCTTTGTATAAGCTCAAGCAGTTTGTTTACACCGTAATGCGTCACTCGAACATATGACAGGCATTGGAAGTATGTAAGCACGGCAACTTGGTAAGCGAGCATGAGGTGGGCACCCCTTTAGAAAACTAAGCAAGCTTTGCAAAGCTTTCGTTCGAAACCATTATGACGTCATATCGCTCATTGTGACGCAAAGATATGACGTCACAGTCGTATATTTTACAACATCTGATTGACCAATCAGAATCGAATAATTCTAAAATTCATGGTAGAATAGTATCTAAGCCCCGTGTCTTTTGACATCAAATGTATCAAATCTCGGAGTTTTAAACTTTTACTGACTGGACTGTTGATACATATGATATCAAAAGACACTTGGGTGAGGTTCCCTGTGTAAGGCTTTCCAGGTGGGCGAGATGTCGGTCAAATAATCACGTTTTCTCGAGAATCAATTCGTATCTATAAAACACCATGTCCAATGTTTATTAGACAAGTATATTTATATCTGGTAAGCGCGATAAAGAGTAAACAGATTTGTGTGGTAATTCTGGAGAAATAATCCAAACTTCTCATTTCAGAATGGATCTCGACAACGCATCACGTGTGCATGTTCAGCAACTATTTGGTGAACCGGATACCGATTTTTACAATATGGAAGGTAGCCAGAATATAACGAATTACGTATAGCGACTGTTTATGATACTATTCAATATAAGAACCTGCTTGCTGCGTACAAGTCAAACATACTGGTCCGTGGTCTAATGGTAGAGCGTCCGCCTGGAGGGCGAAAGGTCGGGGGTTCGATCCCGGCTGCGTCATACCAAAATTCGTAAAAAGATGGTACTTGTTGTTACCCTGTCTGACGTCTCGGCATGAAGGGGCTAAACAAAGACTGGTCGGATCGGAGTCAGTATACTGTGTCTGAGTGGGGAATTCATGTTAAACTGTGGCATGGTATCTCAGTTGGCTAGTACTATCAAATCCGCATTAGTCCGGACTTGTACAAGCTGCCACACACACACACGTTGTTATAGAAATGCAATAATCTTGTGCGCAACGTTAAACCCCATTTCACACCCCTATTTCGCGTCTGGGTAACATATATTTATACAAATGTACCTTCTGGAAGAACATGAACATGAACCAGTATTTAGATATGTGACCATATTTGGCTTAAGTAACTCATGTTATGCAGGAACGGGGAATTTATTACCAGCCTAAAATGTTTGACTAACATTTGACGAATCAGGACAAATTCCAATTTCAATAAAAGCGACAACAAACATTGTTTATAATCATTGTACGATTCATAAGCATGTGTTAATGAATCACTATCAAATAGGGATGATACTAGGAGATCGCCAAAAGGTGGGTGTGGAATTCGCTGGTGGAATTCGTTATAAACACACGCAAGGCAAGGCAATTGTTCGCATGAAGAAACACGGGAACATATGGTGAAGTCAAAATAGGGCACTGCATAGGACATCATTTGTGTCAAATTTGGCAATGTTCTCCACATGATGTGTTTACTGTTCAGCATTCAATACTATTTGATACGGTACTTTTCTTTTTTAGCTCATATCATTTTTGACAATGCATTCGGCAACCAAAGTGATGGCGAAGACAAATATTTGGTGAACAAGTGGGTGAAAGATTTTGTCAACTGCATCAATCAGGCAGTGAGGTAAGAGTGTACAGTCAGCTTTTTTTTTGTGAAGTAGGACTGTGCCGTGGACTGAAGGCCTTTTTAGTTCGTGGCATGTCACACACAAGAAACCAATCAAATAGATGTATGCATGTGTCAGGTATATAGGTCTAATCTGACTAATAGGCAGATGCATGAGTCAGGTATATAGTTCTAATCAGACTAATAGATGGATGCATGTGTCAGAATTATAGTTCTAATCAGCCTACAGTAAACTACGGTTATAACGAACACGCTTATAACGAACTGACGGATATAACGAACTACTCTTTTGGTCCCGACTATTTGCTGTAGTTATGCTGTATATATGCTTATAACGAACTACAGTTAAAACGAACTAAAATTAGTAGTCCCTTTGAGTTCGTTATAACCGTACTTTACTGTAATAGACGGATGCACGTGTCAGGATTATAGTCCTAATCTGACTAGTATGATTAAGGGCCAAGGACATCTGGGTATGACTACAGACAATGACCCGTCACAGAGATTTAGTTAGATGCTTAAGTAGTAAAAGTATAATTATTATAGTATTATGTTCAAAATTCACAGTTGAGAAATCCTGTTCACTGATGCGAATGAACAGTCATTGTCATATGTAGACTTTTTCCAGTCAAGTGTACCCATCTATGGAATGCCTGAATTCCCCTGTGAAAATCCCAACCCCGTATGGAGGACGCCTGGTGTATACATTGCCAGGTGGAAACGAACTTATTGTCCACCTCAAGCACAAAGACAAGATTAGGATCAAGAAAAGATGGAGTCAGGTGATTAAATCTTATAAATACCAAAATAACACTCAAGCACTCAAAGATTTAAAAAAATAAAAAATAAAAAAATAATAATAACACTCAAGCAATTGAATTCTGTAACAAACTGATGATGTGAAGTAAATCATGTGGATAAATATGACTGTATATCTGTACAGTGTATAAATTGGATGTCGTTATTTCCCAGTGATAATGTCTGGATATTGCATACAGGTGATGTACATGTACTACCTGTTGTCACACAAGATGGTGTGTAAGCCAGGCATGTCAGGGAAAGTCTTGTCCAGAATGGCCCGCAACACCTTCATCCTGACCCTGGACGGCGACGTGGACTTCCAGCCATCAGCAGTGCAGATGTTACTGGACAGGATGAAGAAGGATTCTCGCGTAGGAGCTGCCTGCGGTCGCATTCATCCTATTGGGTCAGGTCTGTCATGTTGGTGCATTACCTTTTCATCACAGTATAGTTTATTTTACATTCGAGTGAGACAATGGGAAAAGATTGACACCTCAAATCAAAGTCCTGTGAATCAAACAAGTGACAATTGCATTTACCATGAAGGAAACATTGGACCTTTTTAACGCACTGACTACAAAGCTGCTGAATCACAAACGCTTGTGTGTAGCCCACTACCGTGTTCCGAACAGGTTTGCTCACAGATCAGCATATTTACAGGTCCGATGATATGGTACCAGAAGTTCGAGTATGCCATGAGTCACTGGTTGCAGAAGGCTGCGGAGCATGTGATTGGTTGTGTTCTCTGCAGTCCTGGATGCTTCAGCATGTTCCGGGCATCTGCTCTCATGGAGGACAATGTCCTTCGCAAATATGCAGAAGTGTCCGCGGAACCAAGGCATCATGTGCAGTATGACCAAGGTATAAGTGTTACTAAATAGCCAGTATTGTTGTTAGGGTTAGGTTAGGGTTAGGTATACGTCTTACTAAATAGCTAGTTTTGTTGTTAGGCAACGTCTTACTAAATAGCTAGTTTTGTTGTTAGGTATACGTCTTACTAAATAGTAAGTAATGTTTTTAGGGTTAGGGTAAGGGTTAGGTATTCGTCTTACTAAATAGCCAGTAATGTTGTTAAGGTTAGGGTTTGGTATACGTCTTACTAAATAGCCAGTATTGTTGTTAGGGTTAGGGATAGGTTAAGGTATACGTCTAATTAAATAGCCAGTATTGTTGTTAGGGTTAGGGTTAGGGTTAGGTATACGTCTTACTATAAGCTAGTTTTGTTGTTAGGGTTAGGTATACGTCTTACTAAATAGCCAGTATGGTTGTTAGGGTTAGGGTTAGGGTTAGGGTCAGGTATACGTCCTTACTATAAGCTAGTATTGTTGTCGGAGAAAAAGTCCTGCTCAGGAAAAACTTGAAAAGTATTTTGATCATAGTATGGACAAATCAGATGAATAATAAGAGGTCTTTCAAAACAGATTAGTCTTTTTTTCTAACCGTTGCCTTTCAATCTGACAATTACGTATACAGAGTTCAAGAGTATGTGGCGTATATAACATTAGACCTAGAGAATCACTGTTCATGATATAACACGTTTAGGGCTTTTCTATCTTTTTCATAACCTTAACTGTACCTCGTATGGTTTAAAGGTGAGGACCGCTGGCTGTGCACACTGATTCTACAACAAGGTTCCAGAATAGAATACGTTGCAGCTGCTGATGCAAAAACCTACGCGCCAGAAGGTTTCAGGGAATTCTACAGTCAGCGACGTCGATGGACTCCTTCAACAATGGCTAATGTACTCGATGTTCTACAGTCAGCAGGTGAAGCAAGAAGGAAGAATAACGATATATCCTTTCTCTATATAATGTACCAAGGACTACTCTTCGTTTCATCTGTGTTGACCCCTGGAACAATATTTCTCATAATATTCAGTGCCATTAACACAGCCTATCCCGAACTGCCGCTGTATGCAGCCATGATACTCAACCTCGTCCCTGTGGTCATCTTCATCGTCCTACTGTTTACAGCAAAGGACGACATTCAGGTAATTTGGTAAAAAAAATGTCTTTAGTGTGAAAGAAATTGTAACTAACTTATACTTTTATTGATGCATTTGTATGATTTGAGGACAACATTTGTAGGATTTGAGGACAACATTTGTAGTATTTGAGGGCACAATTCGTAGGATTCAATAATTGTCATTGTACCGTTCATATTTCAGATTGCATACGCTGGCATCCTTTCTATTGTGTACGCACTGGTGATGACAATCGTCCTGGTTGGACTCTTTAAGCAGATAGTTGAGAGTAACTTCTGCTCAATGACTGCAGGATTTTTCTTGTTTGTGGTTGGAGTCTTCCTACTGGCAGCATTGCTCCATCCACAGGAGTTTATCAATGTTGTCTACGGTTTCTTCTACTTCCTGGCTATTCCGTGTATGTCCATGCTACTCATGTTCTACTCCTTTGGAAACCTCAATGTGGTGTCCTGGGGTACAAGGGAGACAGCAGGCAAGAGTGTTTCGGAGAATGTTGCCGATGTGCCACAACACAAGATGAAGAATAAATCAGTCCTGCATGGCATACTCAATAAAATGAAAGGTGACACACATTTGATATCAGTCATTTAATTGACACAATTTTCCATACATATAACCGCAGAAGCTTATACTTTTGTTATTTAGGGAGGCACTTGCACAGAACCGAGTAGAAAATACTCAAATCTTTCTTATTAAGATAGTTGGAGGCATAGGATTTTCTGATTCAAAGTCATGCACTGTGTCTGTGTTTCCTAAATCCGAAAGTGGTTTCTAATTAATCATTCTTTCACTTTGGCAGGTTCTGCAGATGATTCCGACTCGGACTATGTGTTCTCCTTTGGAAACCTGTTGCGGTGCATTTGTTGCCCACGGCCAGTGTTGAGAGACCAGACCGCAAAGATCGAGTTACTTATTGGGAAAATGGAGGACATGGAATATGCATTGAAGCACAAAGATGATGGTGATGATGCTTCTTATGATGGCAGGCCAACTGCGTCAAATGAGGAAGGCACGCCATTTTCACATGTGTCCATGATGTTCGATGGAGGAATGCGCAGTAAGTGTTTTATCTTACATACAAGCTCTGTATCACTTTCCACAATATTGTCTACAGATGGACATAAGACTGTTGACAGTATTTTCCTTTCAAATGTATTATACATTAACTTCGTAATGAAGATTTTCCAAATGTTATCTGTTGCCTTTACTAAATGTTAACTTGTATAAAATGAAATCACAAATGGTTTAATAATGACAGTGTTTTCCACGTTCAAGGCAATCCCATGTTTGAAGCTAATGCTGAACTGATGCCAGCGGAAGATGATGAATTTGGTGACCCACGATGGATCAGTGACACTGCACTTGGTGAAACGTATAATGAAGAATTATCAGAAGAAGAGACTAATTTCTGGAATGAATTGATCACACAACACCTCAAACCTCTACATTTGTCGGACAAACAAAAAGATGAAGTTGCCCAGGGACTAACGCATTTGCGTAACACAGTGTGCACATTCTTCTTCCTTTCCAATGTTTTGTTTGTCACGCTGATGTTTATCTTGGAGAGTGTGTCAGAGTATACTCCGAGCCTTGTCTTTAAACTACCATGTGACACCGGGGATCATGGAGCAACACGGGAGCCTGTTGCCATTGCCTTTACTCTCATCTTTGGCATTTTGCTGTTTATTCAGTTCATCTGTATGTTATTCCATCGCTGGTCTACTCTTCTCGCTATAGCCTCAATAACAGAATTTCACTTCAAGTCTGAGAAAACTATGGCACATGAGAGAGAAACGATCATGTCCACTGTTGAAGAGCTGTATATGAGAAACAGACAAACGGAAGATGATAACAGGAGCGTACTGTCAGAATATTCCGATGTCACTACTCGTGGGGAAACAATTAGCAGGCGCCACAGAGATAATTTGATGGCACGCTTCCTACGGGATGCTTCACAGAAGAGGCAAGAACAACCGAATAATCTGAATACAATATTCACCGCACATATGAAGAAGATATCAGAAAATGAGGAAGTAATTAAAGACGGTGTTGATGAAACAAAGGGAGCTGTATCGGAAAGTGTCAAACGAATATTCCCATCAGTGTCCAATCAGTCATTGTTTACCATAGCAAAATTGGTAAAGAATGACAAACAGAAAGAAAGAATAAAGACGATGGCAACGAAGAACTGGGAAAATGCTTTTAAACGAATAAAAACTCCAAAACTTTTGGATATTGTGAATCAAGCCAAGCGACAAGACGAAACAGAACCCAAGGTGAGGTTTGCTCAAGACCAATCCACGGGAAATGATAGGGCCTCAATTGTTGAAGAAATAGCAAGGCCACCGAAAGTAAGTCCCTGTCCAAGAGAGGATGACACAGCTCCTCGAGCCTCGGGGTGGCAGACTCTGAAGACAAGTCGTCTACTGAGGAAACCTGCGAAACCTGAGGAAATGCAAGTCTTGGACAAAGAGCCAGGCACTGGAGAATCCTTTCTCACTGACTCCAGCACTGACCTGATTGGTTATAGGGGCTCTCACATTGCTGATGCGAATGAGAAAACGGATCTATAACCTTCAGTCAGTACTTCAGATATTGTTGCATTCCCCATTTTGACAGTACCTTTATGCGGACGTCTAATACTTCATTTCGCTTGGCATAAAGAGGACAAGTTAATATTATGCATTAGTTCCACTTTTCGTTTTCACTCTTATGACAAAATAATGTTATTTCATGGGCAGTTCCCTTTACGATTTATGTCTAATGTGAAATGCTCAGCATGTCCCACACAACCAAGATCCGGGTTTGATTCCCGACATGGGTACAATCTGTAAAGCCCATTTCTGGTGTCCCCCGCCGTGATATTGCTGGAATATTGCTAAAAGCGGCCTAAAATCATACTCGCTCACTCGCCATTCAACCATGAATTTCTATTATATATAAGTGTAATTCTATTGATCGATCTCCTGTTTCAAATTCCTCTGATAAAAGCAGCCAATTCCTGCTGAGAAGGAGGAACTTCTCAGGAAGCCCTCACTGTATCTTTGTGTTTTAGCAGAACCATTTCATTCTGTCAAAGGATGTCATACCTTTTATCTTCTTTGAGTGGCATTTAGAAGTTGGTGTGATGAAGTAAGACCTTTTATCATTTAGAAATTTAAGTTTAATTCGTTTTGTATAGAATATTGTTGTTTATGTTCAATAATAACGGCGTTAAACCCAACTCACTCACTCACTCAATAATAGTCTACTATGTCTTTGCCTACCTTTCAACTATCCATTAGTCAGACTTAGTATTTTCTAATCGGCGCCTGTTTAACTGGCTTATATTATAATTACATCTGAATGTCAACTTTGTGAAACAATCAAACTTCAGGTGGAAAGATCGATTTGGAAACAACGAGCACCACTGTGTATGTGTGATTTAGCACAGATACTCTGCTTATAGTCAATTTGTATAAAAGTGTATTAAATACTCCTGAGATCCGTGAGTCCTTCATTTCCTCAAATAGTTAACGCAGGCACGCACGCAAATTGCACAAAACACTACACTGACATTATGAACTGGTGTCTGTTATAATAACCCAACTTTTGTTCATACATTACGGCAGTGTATGGAAAAGGTAAACATGACATGTTCCACACTGAGAACACAGAATGTAGCATTTTAAGCACATGTGTCATTCCAGGAACTCAACTCAACATGGTTCCAAAACAGGCAAAGCAAAAAAGCACACTGACGCACCTTGAAGCACATCCGCATTTGCTTTGTTAATTTATATTGTGTATTGCCCACATAACATACAACACAGAGGTACGAACACAAGACGTTTATTTGACAAGGACAAAAACGAGGCTGATTACATTCGTAATCGAATCACGAGTCATAGTCTGTGATTCAACGTGCAGCCACACACTACTGTTGAGGAACGTTGCGTTCGGGTGAAACCATGCATTTAAGCAAAGCCTATGGAGGAGTGATTCGTTTACCAAATTTCTTAAATCACAATCAATTTCGCACATAATACTGATTGATAGGGGGACGAGAGTTGTTGCAGGTTACAGAGCGGGACCAGTGGTGACGAACGTGTAGAAAGTTATTGGTCTCTCGGGATTATAGTTTGGAAGGCACTGCACACGAGAAAGGTACCAAGCGAAAACACCGTTTTCCCATGGCACCGTAGTCCCATTGGCATCTTATACGAGTTTAGTAAAATTCAAGCACTGGATAAAGGATTTCACGTTATGTTACTTTTCTCAGTAACTGAGAAATACATAAGTATTGTATTCACACTTCTCACAAAGCACCCAGCGTACAGATTCAGTGTAAAAGATCTAGCAATATACTAAAATATATTTAAAAAATCCCACGCTGGGAAAATATATCATGAGTAAGTCTGATTTCCGCTACTGTTCCGTCACCGTCACATTCAGCACTTCTGACTTCTGTTCCTGGTCCGTCACCGTTACATACAGGACTTCTAACTTCTGCAAATGGTCCGTCACCGTTACATACAGCACGTCTAACTTCTGCAAATGGTCCGTCACCGTTACATACAGCACTTCTAACTTCTGCAAATGGTCCGTCACCGTTACATACAGGACTTCTAACTTCTGCAAATGGTCCGTCTCCGTTACATACAGCACGTCTAACTTCTTCAAATGGTCCATCACCGTTACATACAGCACGTCCAACTTCTGCAAAAGGTCTGTCACCGTTACGTACAGCACGTCTAACTTCTGCAAATGGTCCGTCACCGTTACATACAGCACTTCTAACTTCTGCAAATGGTCTGTCACCGTTACGTACAGCACGTCTAACTTCTGCAAATGGTCCGTCACCGTTACATACAGCACTTCTAACTTCTGCAAATGGTCCGTCACCGTTACATACAGCACGTCTAACTTCTGCAAATGCTTTGTCACCGTTACGTACAGCACGTCTAACTTCTGCAAATGGTCCGTCACCGTTACATACAGCACGTCTAACTTCTGCAAATGGTCCGTCATCGTTACATTCAGCACTTCTTACTTCTGCAAATGGTCCGTCACCGTTACATACAGCACTTCTAACTTCTGCAAATGGTCCGTCACCGTTACATACAGCACTTCTTACTTCTGCAAATGGTCCGTCACCGTTACATACAGCACTTCTAACTTCTGCAAATGGTCCGTCACTGTTACATACAGCACTTCTAACTTCTTCAAATGGTCCGTCACTGTTACATACATATATATATATATATATATATATATATATATATATATAGAGAGAGAGAGAGAGAGAGAGAGAGAGAGAGAGAGAGAGAGAGAGCACAGTACAGTTCTAACTCTCAGGCACAATATAGTCATAATCAAATAAGTGTAGTAAGATTGAACACATTTTTAATTGGCTAGCGCTTTCACTCGTACAAGTCTCATCAGGCCATAACTGAATATATATGCATTAATATAAATATTTGTAAATCATAAACAGTCCGGCGACTACAACCCATCGTCCTTGCGACTTCAGCTACGGACGTTCCCGTGTGCAACATGCCGATGGCACGTTCACTGAAAACACGTGCGGTATTATGGCCACGTGACCAGTTGCACGTGAAAAAACACTTTTGCCACTATAGTGCTGTGCACATGATATTGATCGATTCACTTGCACAAAACGGATGTTATCTAAAGACAATACGTGGCCATTACTGTTTAAATACACAATAAGGGCCCACAATGATAAATGGTCAAAATGTTAACATTTTAGGATTGTGAAGTTTTTAATTTGGTTGAGTATAATTCGGATCATGTTGAGGGGTTAACTGCTTTAATTTGAACTATTTCTGATTTTCTAATTCTCTCTTAGAAATGCCAATCGAATTAATTCTACAAATATTTGGGATTACACTTTATAAGTAAAGTACACATTCGAGTAATTTTAATTTCCAACACATAAAGTGAGCGATCTAACCCGCTCAGCCACCGAGGCTTCCACAAAACAGAAGCCTGACAACAGTCCAGATTACGAACTTTGTATACCCTTTCCGATAAGTATAAATTGGCACAGCTTCTATAGCCGAAAGTCTGAGAGTGTTTGTTAGAATCCCGGATGGGACTTTACTTTACGAAGGAAGTGTAATCCCAAATAGAACATTTGTATCATAAGAATATATAACATCGACGTATCATAGGAAATATCTGACGAAAGCAGATGAATATGTCATGGGCATATTCTTGGAATTACTAACAAATAGTGATGATAAAAGCTTTTCGCTAAAAGGTGAGGGTGTCCTGCCCAACCGATGGCATCCATCAGACTAAGAATGGTTCAGCCATCTGTGTATGGGAAACCCATGTATGGTGATGTGAAACCCGTGTATAGTGATGGGAAACCCGTGTACGGTGATGGGAAACCAATGTGTGGTGATGGGAAACCCGTGTATAGTGATGGGAAACCATAGTATGGTGATGGGAATCCCTAGTATGGTGATGGGAAACCTGTATATAGTGATGGGAAACCCGTGTTTGGTGATAAGAAACCCTAGTATGGTGATGGGAATCCCTAGTATGGTGATGGGAAACCCGTGTATAGTGATGGGAAACCTGTGTATGGTGATAAGAAACCCTAGTATGGTGATGGGAATCCCTAGTATCGTGATGGGAAACCCGTGTATGGTGATGGGAAACCCGTGTATGGTGATGGGAAACCCGTGTATAGTGATGGGAAGCCCGTGTATGGAGATGGGAAACCCGTGTATGGAGATGGGAAACACGTGTATGGTGATGGGCAATCCGTGTATGGTGATGGGGAACCTATGTATGGTGATGGGAAACCCGTGTATGGTGATGGGTGGGAAACCCATGTATGGTGACTGGAAACCCGAACCTTTTTTGCGTGTTATTTTTTTTCCGTAAATGTTGCGCTGTCCAATTTTTGGATGTTAACGCGGTTGTTAGCAGCATTATTTGATCGAAAAAATGCACAAAAGGTGGTTATTACTTATGAAAAGTACTGTACGTGATTGAACTTTGTGTATGAACTATGTCGGTTACAATTGCACTCCCTGATAACTGCCATATATCCCACCTCATTCAGACGGTATGTATTAGTGTCGCCATGATCATCGACCGTGGGTATAGGTCAGGGGCAGCTATGCTAGTATTCAGTGGCAGTCAAGATAATGTAACAAGGTGCTGATGTCTGTCTCTTGAGGACGCCCACCATACACACACACACTCACACTCACATACATACATACATACATACATACATACATACATACACGTACACGCACAAACTCAAACACATACACTCACACACTCTCACACACTCACACACATAGATACATACATACATACACACACACATACACTCTCACACACACTCACACACATACATACATACATACATACATACATACATACATACATACATACATACACACATACACACACACACACATACATACACACATACACAAACACACATACATACACACACACACTCACTCACGCACATACATACACACACACATACGCACGCTCACAACACCCACACACATACATACACACTCACACACACTCACACACATATACACACTCACTCACAGACTCTCACAAACACATACACTCACACACTCTCACACACTCACACACATAGATACATACATACACACACACATACACTCTCACACACACTCACATACATACACACACACACACACACACACACACACACACACACACACACATACAGCCAAAGGCCAAAAGTTTTTCCGCACAATGGCTGCCGA
This sequence comes from Haliotis cracherodii, assembly GCF_022045235.1. Classification (NCBI taxonomy): domain Eukaryota; kingdom Metazoa; phylum Mollusca; class Gastropoda; order Lepetellida; family Haliotidae; genus Haliotis; species Haliotis cracherodii. The sequence continues at coordinate 349,855 of NW_027266287.1, forward strand.
ATATATGATTTACAGCCGCTTCGCGTTTTCCGCGTACATTCCACCCCATGTGTCAAGACATACGATGCAATGGAAAACTACGAACAATATCCCAACAATGTTCTGGCCGGCACAAAGTCCAGACTTGAATATTATTGAAAACGTGTGGAGAAAATTAAAACTGTGTCTACAGAGGCGAGTGCACGAGATAAATAAAAGGGATGAACTTACTCGAGTTGTTCAGGACATCTGGTCCTCCTTGTCTTAAGTCTACATACGAGCACTATACATGTCTATTCCATTCAGAATACGTCAGGTTTACAGAGTAAATCGATGTATATCAAAGTTCTAATACAATCAGGTACGTACCTTTGTTTTAATAACCAAAAGTCTATACATGAACAAGTGAGGCGAGTTTTGCAAAACATCGCAGTCCGCCATCTTGCGGAAACACTTTTGGCCCGAGAGTGCACACACACACACACACACACACACACAAACACACAAACACACACACAAAAACAAAACACACACACACAAAAAAACACACAAAAACACACACACAAACACACAGACACACACACAAACACACAGACACACACACACACACTCACTCACTCACACTCACGCACACACACACACACTCACATTCACACACACACACACACTCACACACACACGCACACTCACACACGCATACACATAAACACACATACACATACACATAAACACACGCATACACAGAAAACGAGAAAGTGTGAAAGTCAATATGTTTATTCACTTGCATTTAAGGGTAAAGCACAATATAATTATATATTACATGTACAGATGTACAGGTGTATACAGTCATCTACACATACAAGTATTCCAGCTGTTGTCTTTGCACAGCAGTTTATAGGCCCCGTCTTGCTTACACCTCAATCACATATCAGAGAGATTGAATTTCGGCTTGGGCGCTATTCCAGGTATTGCAAAATTAGATTGTATCGGAATGAACGCTTCTCGTAGTTAATCATGCCCCAAGACATGCGCCTGCTGTGAAACTGAGGGTGGCTAGACCTCCTGCTCCGAGAGTACAGGTCACAGGTGAAGATTTACCATCCACGTTGAACCAGAAGGAGACTTTTTCCTTGGCAGCTCCAGTGAGGCTGATGGTGATGTCATCGGCAATGTTGATGCCAGTCACTCTCTGAGGTGACATTGGCACCCACTTGTCCAACTCACCCTGGATGAGAACTTGTTTGCTGCAGGAAAATATGTTCGAAAATCTTATGGAATATATTCAGTTATAGCTGTTTACATGTTCCAGGCGTCGTAGGCTTCGTTAGTTTCAGTCTTTAATACCTTCGTGTCACATTGATTTTCAATAGAAGATTAACTTTTGTGCATCAGGACATCCAACCTTATCAGGACATCAAGTTTATATGATTATCACTAGCATGATCAATGGTCAGCCCTTCAGATGATATAACATCGGAACAGGCTATTGTGAATTTGGTTCCGGCACAGCAGTTTGGTTCTTTATCACCTGGAATCTCTCATGTTATCATCAATGCACTTACTCTAATCACCACAAGTAAAACCTCGGCATGTTATCATGTTATAGCCTGAGACGCTGGTAATATTCCTTTAGTCACTACTGCTGTAGTTTCAGTATTGACATATATCTCTACATGACTGAAATGAAATAATACACATACCCATTAACGGTCAACACAGGCGATACATAGAAGAGACAGAAGTCAGTAATGGTACACCCACTCAATGACAAAGGCACTGAGTCAGTCAAGGGCTGGATCTTGTCGGGGTTATTGGCAGGGAAGACCATCGAGCTTGGAAACTGGAAATAGCACAGGAAACATTCGTTCCAGCTGTATTGCCGAAAGTATATGTACGACTTGTACGTGTACCTAAACCTGAATGTACAGATATCAATAGACATATATATATGACAGATATCAATTTTTAACCCCTGATTTTCTGCAGCGTACATCATCGGGTGTTCAGTACCAGATGGTACACAACCCCAAGCGAGACATGATAGGATCTAGATAGTAACATGTTACCCCTTGAAATCCAGCCATGCAAGGCGTCATGTTGAAGCTTGCCCGCAGATCAGCAGCCAGGACGATACCATACTTGTTCTTTCCGTCAAAATCTGAATACGTGGACCACACCTCCCCATCAGGACCTTCAAAATCTGACCAAGCCATCTTGAAAATAAACATGGGCAATGTTACATATACACTGCAGACTAGATTCCACAGTCGGGTGCAAATGTCCAGTCTAGTTCTTTATAAACAATCATGTTTGAAAGATAGACGTTTTGCATATGTAAGCATTGTATTCAAATTCTTAACTGTCAGACAGGTGAACATAGCAAAATTTGACCAGTTATCATTTAAGCGATACTTAATAATGTCATCCATATCTCCATTTAAGTGTCTGATTTGGTTCTCCGAACTGTGTGTTGCATGAGAAGGTAATTTGTAACGGGTGATTGTGTTATAATACCCAGATAAGGAACAGCAATTAAATGTCAATAACATTACTGTACGATTGTAATTTTGAGGATTGTTGTCAATCCAGCCCCTGCAGTATGGAAATAATAAGTATGCACTCATAACTATATTCATATCACCATGAACAGAGTACCTGATGACACCTTATGATACAAATCAAGTGTAAAATGTGCATGGAGTGCATTCACAGCCAAAGGTCAGTATTCGAGTAAAGCAAGGAACACAGGTACCCTCCGTAACATGTTGTCAATGGCAGCCGCTGGTCGCGATGGTTTCAAGATCAGACCGTCAACATTTACAGATCTATAGAAAAGATGTAGTGACAGTGAAGAAAGGTGTGATTATTAGGTTTCTATGACAACAGGAATAATGAAAAAGTACATTAAATAGTCATGTGGGATTTGAATAAACATGGAGGATAAGTTTGGAATAAATCAAAATTATATGTTCGTGAAATACGCATTTAATTTTGAAATAGCCGACCTACTTCATGATGAGTGTCCTGTTCATGCCCCCGACCATGTCACTAATTCCTACTGGGCCTGTACTTAAGGTTGCAACCACGGCGTTCAGGGACGTGTGCGGTTCCGTAGCATCTGAAATATATTCGTCAATGACCATAAATGGTATCCCTTTCTGAATATAGTCACGATATGATAAAATATTTTGACATTTTCAAAACATGAAATGACATTGTTAAGATTAAATTTCACAAATAGTAATGTTCATTTTCTACACACTGTATGCATTTCCGGGTTGAACGCTGGTTGTCCAAAAGTTGTCCTTGAAAGGTGCGATGCCTATTGCCCAGGCCAACAGTGACGTCACGCCTATCCTCCAGTTGGTCGAGCCTGGATGGTAATCAAAGCTTGCACGCGCCTGAAACAAAAGTTTCACAACAATGTACAACTTGCACAATGAACAAGCCTATTTAAGGTGTGTTTCACGGGTCATTGCGATACAGTCTCATGGTTATAGTGTTCGTTCGTGTTCGAGTCCCGCAACTTGTATCCCTGAACTTTACTAGAATCGGCGTCAACCATAATCTCTCTCACCTGTGTGACGACAGGTATTTCCAGGGACTGCAGCATATGTCGCGGGTAGGACATGCAGTACTGGATGGTCAATCCGTTCTTGGCAGCTCCGTTCCCCATCTCAATCAGCCATTGGCTGCCTAGGTCAATGTCAGTCAGGAATTTGTTTATTTGTGTAAATTCATCATCGAGGAAATCCTACAGAAATGAAAGAAACAAAGAAACCTGAACTTTACCGTCATCCCGAGGTTTGAGATTTTATTTATGTTAGAAAGAATATGTTCATTTAGCAGTTGAATATGTTTATTTCCAAGATATAAAGGCCTCTAGCTGTTACCTGTTCGTAGACAAACAGACCCCATTTCCTTGCATCAGAGAGCAAATCTGTCCAGAATCTCTGAAAAGGAATGAGATACATGGCTCGAAGAGTAATAATAACGGTGACATAATTTCAGATAATTCCCCATAGAAAATAGTTGAGTTTAGCGAAATACCGTTCTCCAACTAAAATGTACACATATGTACCTCTTCCAGCGGCACTGCCTTGTGTCCATCCATCAGGAATTCATATTTCCCCCCATTAGCAGTTGCATACGTAGTATTGCTTGACCTAGATGTGCAGAAACCAGGAATCGCTTCATAATCGCACATTGACACAAATAAAATCACTTTATTAATGTCATGTGAACATGTCAAAACAAAATTAAATGTTATTTAATGTTAGTATATAGGATTATGCTGCACACCATCTTCAGATGTGTTGATTGATTGACTTACATATTACCTAGAAGCAAGTATCAAACGTATCTTGGATTAGTGCTGACATTAACGTCGTAGCATTGTCAAATGTGAGAAATGTTAATAATTTTCGTAAGCGTTCTAAAATGGCAAAATAATTCGATATTTCGGAATTCAAAGAAATAATTGATCTGGCTTACCAAAACATGCTGTGGGCCACGACGGGAAATTCCGTCTTGTTGTAAAGCCACCTTGATGACAGGATGAAGTAGAGTGGAGCATTATTAGTTTCACCCACCAAACTCGAAATATCATTCGGGAAAATGTAACTCGATGGTCTGAGATAATACATGTCTTCACTGCAGCTTATATATGCACTTCACTTAACAAATAGCATCTATATACCTGTACATATTTTCGACAACCATCAAGGTTTCATTTCAAGTATATGAGGGGTAGAAAATTGATTGATAGCGATATCTAATATTTATTACAAAAATTGGAACTAAATAGATTGAGACATTATTCACGCCGACCTATAAAAGTAAAAACATCTCACTGCATTCCATTGGGGAAGACGCTTGGTTGAGCTGACCACGTCACAACGCCATGGTCGTTGTCCCAGTAGTACCACCACGCGTCGTACTGAATATACCTGGCGAGTAAACAACGAGGTCACTGTCCTAGTAATACTACCACGCGTCGTACTGAATATACCTGGCGAGTAAACAACGAGGTCACTGTCCTAGTAATACCACCACTCGTCGTACTAGATATACCTGGCGAGTAAACAACGAGGTCACTCTCCTAGTAATACCACCACGCGTCGTACTGAATATACCTGGCGAGTAAACAACGAGGTCACTGTCCTAGTAATACCACCACGCGTCGTACTGAATGTAACTGGCGAGTACACGAGATCACTGTCCTAGTAATACCACTCTCGTCGTACTGAATGTACCTGGCGAGTAAACAAGAAGCCCATTTTCGCAGTAGAACCACTCTCGTCGTACTGAATGTACTGGAGTATTTATGGTTTAACATAAGTATTTACCTGACGGGTACCCCCAGCTGTCCGATGTAGCTCTTGATGTCAAGCACCGTATCCTGGTAGTTCTTTCCCTTCTCCTTCACATTGTAGTAATACGCCCCTGAACAAATAAAACCGCGTATATTTCCAAAGACATTCAGACTGTAGAATGCTAACGATGTCACGTTCTAATGTCAGGACCAAAGGTTTTGTATTCTCATTACCTTATCTTCCATCTGGATCCTGTTCGCTGCTAGGTGGACTCAAACAATATCGAACAAAGCTACTTGCCTTTTGAAACACTACATACATCGTACATGTGTTTCAGTGTTGCGCAGGTTTACAACTCTAGAAACTCTCAGGAATGCTGCTTACATGCACCGGTACAACTATGTGAATAACGTACACATGGATGTAAACTCAGGGTCCGTGTATCAGACCTAAATCAACTCAAGAGTTATTGTGAGTGGCAGCATTGTGCTTGCGATCTTTTAAACCACCGGTTGGCGCAATAATTATGATGCTGGTGGTAGGAAACACATCAGCATGGATACGGTAGTGCCAGAAGAAGGATCATGATAGATTTTCGGGTTCTGGGAACTAAGGAACCAAACTCTGCACGGCCGGCAACAGAGAGCCATGGTTATCATTGAAGACAGAAAGTCAAAGATAAGCCTCTTTCAAAATATTCTCACCATTGTCCGTCCAGTATCCTAAGTAGTTGATCGTAAAGTCGGACTTGACAAACTGGTCTGTTCGCCCATGCCATTTTTGCAAAATGTGACCCCAGCTCACGAAAGCCTGCAAAACATATTCGCAATTAATTCTTATGATACAAAATATTTAAAGAAAACAAAAGAAAATCAACATTTGCTTAAAATAATGAATGTTAATATATTGCTTGAAGCCTGCAAAACAGGCAATAGATATTGATGGCACTAAATGCTGTTTTTTAAGGTTAAGGACGAATATGCACCTTGTTAATGCCTTGGTTACCACAGAACAAAATAAAACTGGTTTCTACACCAAGTGGGATGTCTTCCACAGCGCCCATCGTGCCCCAATAGACATTGTCCCCACCGGTGCTGGCATTCTGACGCCATTGTGATGAGGACATGAACCGGCTTGCAGGGGAGATAATCAACGTATTTGCAGTCTTCTCTCGGTCAAATATGGCCAAAGGCCCGCTTTCGATCCCGTCATCTATTTTGAATGATGATGGCCCCCATCTGTAGATAGATAGATAGATAGATAGATGATACGACGATGCCATGGATCAACAGCGAACTTGACCACCCGATCCCGTTAGTCGCCTCTTACAAAAAGCATGGTCGTTTCTGGCGACAAGTGTGGGTTGCTGAAGACCAATTTTGACCCGGATGTTAGGGGTGAAATAAATTTGCAATTTGGTCCGTTCGACACGCAAAAAAACCTACAAAAAATAGATATGTTTTACATATGCTTACTGTCCAGCCTTTAGACCCTCACTACCAAACATTAGCCCAGCGTAACCAAGGTAGCCCAAAGGAAAGGCCGTCTCTTGAATTTGAAATCCTGGAAAGCCAGAAATGGTGTAGTCGCTGCTGTTGGAGGCGGTGTTGTTTGCTCCATTGATGTAGCGCTGTTGACGTCATTGATGAAAGGAAACATGAAGATCGTGTATACTGACAACGCGCCGTGAAGTACTCACACCTCGGAACAAGTGTTGTAAGGAAGTACCATAACAATATTAAACTAATTGAAAGAAGAGTTTCAGTCCATAACTGTATAACTATATTCAGCTTTAACTACCCTTACCTTGGCCAAGGGGCGGTGAGGTAGCCTAGTGGTTAAAGCATTCACTCGTCACGCCAGGGACCCTTGATCGATTCCCACATGGGAACAATGTGTGAAGCCAATTTCTGATGTCCCGCCCTGATATTGCTGGCATATTGCTTAAAGTAGCGTCAAACCATACTCACTTACCCACACACTTACCTTGGCCAAAGTGAAACGTGAGTCAAGGAACAATAATGCATTGAAATAAAAAAAACATGTTATTCTCAGCTTGTGATGGAAAATATCAAGTTAGGAACTTGAAATGACTTTAAGCCTGTCTGGCCGGGTGGGTTTGTTTTCATAGAAAAATATTAATATTCACAGAAGCAAATAATGTATATAAATATGAAAGTCAGGAACAATGCTGTATGTTTCTCGACGGAATTGAAAAAGGTACACCAGCGTTACATCCGTTTCCGTGTGCAATTTAGGAAGTAATGTTTTACTCCTAAGCTGTGTGTAATAACCTGTTTGAACAGCATGAACGGTAAGGCTGGATCGTTGTAGGTGAATATGCTTGGATCTGGCGTGTACTGTACAAAGCTGGCCTCGATCTGACTGGACCCTGCCTGGTACAGGAAGCTGTTGGCCTCCCACTGCCCTACGACGTCCACACCACTGGATTGAGTGTTCTTGACCAGCTTCAGAGATCCATCGGCAGAGGAGAACACTTGGCCATCAGCTCTGAAGAAGGTGGGAGCGCTCTTCAGCCACACATCTCCCTGGACAACAACGTTGTATGTGCCGTCACCGTTGACGTTCACAACAAAGTCCTGCTTTTCCTCGGAGACTGCTCAAACGTATTCATTATTAAAACAACAGTTTCCTCATTAATAAGTAATATGTAAGTAAATATATACAGCAGCATCTTATTCACTAAAAGAACTGTTGGCTTGTCAGTAAAAAATGCATAGATTATATTAAACTCACAGAATATGTAACTAAAAACAAAGAATTATTTTTGGAAATTTAACACATTGCTCATTTATATATAATATCGACTGATAAAAATAATATATTATTGAGAAACATACATGTATATTTCTTTAAATGATGTCTGAGTGGAATGAAATCTTTCTGGCGTGTATATTAATCCACTAACAAGGCGTGATCTACTGTTTTCAAAGTAAATTAACCCTTTCGCTGTTGCCGTCCATTGTTTATGTAGAATGCATACTTACTGACACAGAGCGACAGAGACAGAAATAGGTAGATACAGGCTCTGGGGCACATCTTCAAACGATGTCGACTCGCAATCCTATGATACGACTTACGCACATCTTGATGGGATGCATACAATGTTATTCACTATCTGAGATGATAACAAGTTGGTCAAGGCTGGGTTCATGGTGTAGGTACGTATAACCTTTGTATTACTGATGCGTATAAAACTCCTGTAAGTCAATTAATCTTCCAGGTTAACATACACTCTCTCCAAAAAGAAACGCAACCCCTATATTTTCAAGATGTTTATGTCAATATTCAAGTTATTATAACACATTTATTATTGAAGACAACAATATGAAATTTGGCATGGTGGCAGTACAGTTATGCAAGTTTAAGTCCAGACTTCGACAGTTCTCTCACTTAGATTGACTTGACGCAAGGGGGCGTCTTTCGCAGTACCTCGTATGAGCGCCACGAGCTGCGATCACAGCATTACATCTCCTAGGAACAGAACGGATTAGACGCCGGATTCTTTCCTGAGGGATTGCTCTCCACTCCTCCTGCAGTGCAACGGCTAGTGCATCCAACGTCTGCGGCGGCGATGTACGTGCACGTACTCGTCGGTCCAGATAATCTCAAAGATGTTCGATTGGGTTGATGTCTGGTGATCGGGAGGGCCATGGTAACACGTTGACGTTAGAATTCTGGAGAAAATTCACTGTTGCATGAGCAGTGTGCGGCCGGGCGTTGTCGTGTTGATAGAGCTCCCTCTGTTGGTCGATAATCGGCAGAAGATGAGGCTGTAAAACGTCATTGATATAGCGCTGGGCTGTCAAATTGCCACGAATGATCACCAAGTCTGATCTTTGGTTGTAAGACATGGCTCCCCACACCATGACGCTCCCTCCTCCAAATCTGTCGACCTGCCGAACACAGTTCGGGGCAAAACGTTAGTTTCCTCTTCTATAGACACGCTGTCTTCCGTCACGGCGTTGTAAGCGAAAACGTGATTCGTCACTAAACCATATGCGCCTCCAGTTTCTGAGGGTCCATATCCGAACGTTGGTGCACCACCTGAGTCGTTGGCGTCGATGTTCGTGGCGTAAAACACGTCCAATAAGTGGTCTTCTTGAACGTAGACCGGCCTCTCGTAGACGGTTCCTTATTGTTTGTGCTGACACTCTTCTCAAACCTGGCACCTGTGTTGCAGTGACGGTAGGTGTGGCTAGCCGATTACGTAGGTGGGTGACCCGGATGAATCGATCCTGAGGTGGTGTGGTAACCCTTGGCCTACCACTTCTGGGGCGATCTTCAGTTGCATGAAACTGGGTGTATCGGCTCCAAAGTCGGGAAATCGTTGTTTTATGAACGTTGAGGTGCCGGGCAACGTTTCCAAAGCTTTGTCCGGCCTCAATACGACCAATGGCGATATTTCGATCTGCAGCACTCAACCGTGGCATGTTCGACCTTGTCTCTCGGTGAAAATGATAGAGTGAATCGCTAATCAACAAGTGCTTTTATAAACCTATACTTCTACTGCTCTTTCCATGAATTGCACGTGCATGAGGCTTTTGGCATGGGCCACGTGAAAATTTTGCTCGCTATGATAAAAGTAACAATAAAATGCCCTTGTGCACGAAAATTGGTGTGTTTGGGCGCTTACGTTAATAAACAGTGTACATGGTATAAGTGCATATCAGAAAAATTATATTTACAATCAATATTTTTCTTCCTGGGGTTTTCTCATATTTTCAGACTGGGGTTGCGTTTCTTTTTTGAGAGAGTGTATATCAATACGAATGAACAAGAATAAACCACATGTCAATGTATTCATAAGTTGCAATTGATAAGGATGTTATATGGTAAAGAGAGGTTCCAAGTAACCCTGCTTGTAGTAAGAAGATAATAGATCGAGTCACCAGGCTCGATGAATTAGAAGATTTCGTGTCATTGCTTTGTTTGGGCAGGCCTCCACAAAATACAGGCCCCCATCATGTTGCTTGGCTATGGTCCACTGATATGTTAATAAACAAAACAAAACCCAACAATATTATTTCTTATAGGGGACGTTTGTAACAAAGTGGGAGGAGAGTCTAAGGTGAAAGAGGAATAAACGCTGCTCTCCGGGCGGACGCTCTACCACTGGACCACGGAGGCGGCCCTCTCCGGGCAGAAGCTCTATCCACTGGACCAGGGGCCGATGCCCAGATCTTAGTTGTTGACCAATATGGTTAAACCCAAGAGCATATGCATGGCTGTGAGTGAGTGAGTGACTATGGTTTGACGCTTCTTTTTGCAATAGTCCAGCAATATCACGGAGGGGAAAGCAGAAATTGGCTTCTTACATTGCATGGTTGTGAGTGAGTGAGTGAGTGAGTATGGTTTGACGCTGCTTTCTGCAATATTCCAGCAATATCACGGAGGGGAAAGCAGAAATAGGCTTCTTACATTGCATGGTTATGAGTGAGTGAGTGAGCCAGAAACCTATGATTGTGGGTTCGAATCCCGGTTCGCCCCGATTATGTTTCTAGGTTTGTCAGCACCATACCCGTGCTCGTGGGTTTCACCCAAGTGGTAAACGTCTGAGACCTGCTTCACTTCGGGCTTTCCTCCCACATTAAGCTGACACGCCGTGATATAACTGGAATACTGTTAAAAGCGGCGTTAAACCCAACTCACTCACTCACTCAATCAAGATGTTTTTTGCATGACTTGCTTCAACAGTACGTTGACCAGTTCGACACGACTGAACGAGTGATGACGAAGCGTACAAACACAGGCTGGTCAACCAGTGTGTCAGTTTGCAGTGGAAACGCTATACGAGTTGATAAGGAGTACATGATCCTTTTCTTGAAACAAACGAGGGAATTAAATCATATTTATACAATTCATTTCATTTTGACGAAGAATTCAAATTCGACAAATGAGTTTACAGATCCCCTGCATACACAAATAACATCCGGTATCTTTGGATAACTCTTGTACAGTTTCAAAGACTATACGAATTATCATAAATTTCTTGCAATCAATTGCTGAAATATATCTGCTTGTATCCAAATAGAAAGGAATTGAAAATTTATAATGAAAATATGTTTGTCAATAAAGTAAATTTTCTCTTTGACCTTGAAACGTACTTGAAGATCATTAAATTCAACAATCGTTGGTGGATTGCGCCAAGAAACCTTGATACGAAATATATACGTACAATAATTCCCTGAAAACATAACCTCCTCTGAAAGATTAAGGATTAAAGTAATTTGGGCTAGCATCAAGCACTGTAATAACATACTCTTTTAAAATTCCAATGAAATGACTGGTGACTTACCCAAAAGTCAAATTATATTTTGCTCCGACTTTTTTTACCTAGTTCTAATTGCCTACCCTTATCACTTTGTTTCTGAAATTGAGTTAAAACTTTTAAATTTGATAGTTTGTTTTAATTATGTACCAATAATGGTGGGGAAACGAAATAAGTGTATGACCGTAGAATATGTAGAATTACGCAAAAGACAATCATAGGTCTGTATAATGTGATTATACTCATGTACCTCTGAATGACTTCAGATTAATCAGGATCGATGGTCGATAATCAAGATCTATTTTGTCATAGAAGAGGTCTTATCTCGCGAAGTTCATCAAAGCATTATCTTTTGACGGTACACATGCCCTGCAAATCCTGCAATCGACCGAAATCTGCCCGGCAGTTTACGAACCGGACGTCATTGTACACAACGCGATATTGCTTCACTCGTTGCCTCACTCATAGATCGGATTGTTTTTCATTAAAAACAATTTGTGCACAGGTTATCATAAACACGGCCCTGACCCGAATGTGTGTTCTTTTCCCAGGATTGAATACCAAAGCACACACACACACACACACACACGAACACGCACACACGCACACGTTTGCAGAGATACGACGCAAGAAAACAAAGATAGACATTTTTTCATTTTCATTCAATGGGGGAGCGACATCATATTTTTTTAAATGCAAAGTACAACCCCCGGACACTTAATAATAGATGCATATACAGATATGCAGGCACAACATGTTCATTATGCTCCAAGACATGCGCCTGCTGTGAAACTGAGGGTGGCTAGACCTCCTGCTCCGAGAGTACAGGTCACAGGTGAAGATTTACCATCCACGTTGAACCAGAAGGAGACTTTTTCGTTGGCAGCTCCAGTGAGGCTGATGGTGATGTCATCGGCAATGTTGATGCCCGTCACTCTCTGAGGTGACATGGGCACCCACTTGTCCAACTCACCCTGGATGAGAACTTGTTTGCTGCAGGAAAATACTTGTATAGTCCTTCAAGTGTTCAGACAACAATATTTCACTTCAATCTCTTCAAGTTGCAATTGAAACAAAACAACAAAATACTTGTAGCGTTTGTTTACAATGTGTAATATTTTATATTGAAATCACCTGGTCCTGTCCATACAGTTTTAGAAACATTCACATACATCTTCATGTACATTCATGTACAACATATATACATCTTATATTGAAATCTCCTGCCCTATGCCATTTACAGTATCTGATGGCGAACTTACAGTTTTACTAACCTCATATTTCTACATACATCGGAATCAGATCCAAGCCGCATAATGACACTTCTGTCAATTATTTGATAACAATTGTATATATTTAGTCTCTGATAGGTGTCATGCATTCATTGTATATATTTATTTTGTTTTTTAAGGGATGACAAAAATACTTTGTCACAATAATGTTTCTTGTCAAGTGATATCGTCTATTGTTCCTCCCCTGAATCTGTTTTCAAATCAATACTTATCTGAATGTTATTTGAAATTCCTAATATCAAATACCCGTGAAGATCCGGGGTAGAATAGGTCTTCAGCAACCCATGCTTGCCGTAAAAGGCGACTATGCTTGTCGTAAAAGGCGACTAACGGGATCGGGTGGTCAGGCTCGCTGACTTACTTGATGCATGTCATCGATCCCAATTGCGTGGATTGATGCTCATGATATCAATCACCGGATTGTCTGGTCGAGACTCGATTATTTACAGACCGCCGTCATACAGCTGGAATATTGCTATCAAAAGCATCGAAAATCCTTCCAGAGAATTGGCTTTTGAGATAAGGCAGTGTGACGTCATAGCAGATTGTTAATACCTATTTCTATCTTTTTGTTACATCATGAGGTGTGTTTATTCACTAAACACTATTTTTTGTGACATCTTCAATGTATATTCCCTAGAATTTATATTTGGCAATATCTTCGTAAATTTTAGTCATTTTACAAAATGACTGTACCATATATTTCAATGAATATTCACCAATCAATATCTTGCATGATTATCTTCAATATAAATTAGTGAATCAATTTATTTTTTGTAATATCTTAAATATATAATCACTTATCGATGCATTTCGTTACATCTTCAATGGATGTATACGAATCGATATATTTCATGATTTCTATAATGTAGATTTACTATTCGAAATCGTTAGTGATATCTTCAATGCATAGACACTAATCGATCGGAGCATGTTCTTTTGGATTTATGGTAGCCATGAGTAGAAATTTCCAGATTTGAAGCATCAGTGACAAGAATGATGTCTGATACAATGCCCTAGTTTGACTTGTACCAGTGGGTTATTTTAGGTAAACAGTTGACTTGCATTTGCATGTGTTTGTGATGCATGTCACCGGTGGGGTAGGATACAGTCACCTTTTCGTGAACACCCTGTATCATCACTATTTGAAAGTGATTCATAAACACATGCTCATGATATAGTTGGAATTGTACACTCGACTCAGATTTTGGCAGAGACTTCTTATGAATATGGAAAGTGTTTTGTCGCTTTTATGTATATTATATTCTTTTCAAGAACATAGATATATATTGAATAGGCTATATTTGTTTCGTTTTAACCTCGATCAGTGGCTATCGTTCCTGTATTGACACATATCTACATGAGTGAAATGAAGTCGTACACATACCCGTTAAAGGTCAATGCAGGTGATGCATAGAAGAGACAGAAGTCAGCTTTGGTACAGCCACTCATTGTCAAAGGCTGGCGCTCCGTCAAGGGCTGGATCTTGTCGGGAGTGTTGGCTGGGAAGACCATCAAGCTTGGAAACTGGAAATACCAACTTTCATTTTTGCTGCATACCGGACTATATTTACAGCAACAATTACGCAAATGTAAATATTAATCAACGAAAATCGAATGACAAATCTTAATGGCTTACCCCTTGATATCCAGCCATGCAAGGCGTCATGGTGTAATATCCCTGTAGATCGGCAGCGAGAACGATACCATACTTGTTCTTACCACCAAAATCTGAATATGTTGACCACACCTCCCCTTCAGGACCCTCAAAGACTGCCCAAGCCATCTGGAAAACATGCATCATAAGAAACACTCGGTTATGTCAAGTCATGCCATTTCAATATGTTAAAATACGCAGTTCTATGTCACTTGCCCTTGTGTAAGCCCTAGCTGGGTATCAGCAAGACACTCCTGTTATCACACCCTGTTATCTTTACAATTTAAAGACAGTCCGTTTCCAGTACACACAGATCAAGCTGTGTTAAGAGTCTCTGAATCCCATCACTGCTCAGTTCAGTCAATGTTTTCACAGGATTGTGGCTTTGGTATGCACAATTGCATCTCAACTCGATTTTAAACAGGAGATGGAGACAACTAATTGTAAGTGAATGTAATACAATAAACACCTTTTTAAAGGATAACTTGCAATTGTTTCATATATTCAGGTAAATGATATCAAAACAAAATACTGTTTGTCAATTATACATAACCCAACACATGCTTGCAAACAAGTTTATGAGAAGGTAAATTTCAGCGAATATCATCGTTTAGTATTTTTTTTTAAACGTAATGGTTGATCGCATAAACTTGGTGCGCATTAAAGTTTATATTTGGTCAGACGTTTTATTTTCGAGCCGTATTATATTTGTGTTTCACAGTTGCTAAGAAACTATATACATGTTGTGTTGTGAAATGTTTTGAAGCACAAAAACCAACAATATCCAGTCTTTGACAAAAAATTAATTCTCCCCAAACACAGCCACGTCCAGAATATTAAATTAACCATTGATACATTGTTGAAGATAATTATGTTTGAAAAAATGGCAATTAGTCCAAGCCTTGTCTCAGTAAAAACCCTAAATATTTCTCCAGTCAAGTGTCTCATTAGTTCTCCCGAACGAGAAACTGATGCTACCATATGATAAACATCAAGTGTTAAATATCCTTGCGATGCATTCCCAGCTCTGGTTCAGATTTAAAGAATAGCAAAGTGCAGGTGTACCTTCCGTAACCTGTTGTCAATTGCGGTGGCTGGTCGCGATGGTTTCAAGATAAGGCCGTCAGCATTTACAGATCTATGGAAAGTTGAAGTGACAGTCAAGAAACTGAGGAGTGAGTACTTGTGAATATGTATGTGTGAGTCGTTAGATTGATCAGATAACAGGTATCAAATAAATATGGGAATAATGACTTGTACAGGAGAAAAAACATGATACAATAGAGCATAGAAACTAAGCATACACGGCCATGTACGATTTTTTAACCAAATAAGAGAACAATTTGGAAGAAATATTAAATTTCACATTTCAAAGGCAAAAGCATTCTATTAGTTCATCAGCCAACCTACTTCATGATGAGTGTCCTGTTGGTACCCCCGATCATGTCACCAATTCCTACTGGGCCTGTACTTAAGGTTGCAACCACGGCGTGCAGGGACGTGTGCGGTTCCGTACCATCTGAAGCATATTCGTCAATGACCATAAATGGTATCCCTTTCTGAATATAGTCACGATATGATAAAATATTTTGACATTTTCAAAACATGAAATGACATTGTAAAGATTAAGTTTCACAAATAGTAATGTTACTTGAGAACTCATTTTCAACACAATGTTGCAACCGCAGCGTTCATGGATGTAAACGGCTCTGTAGAAACTGAAACACATTCTTTCAATGACGATAAACGATATATCGTTTTACCCATTTCACATGTTCAACTGAACAAGAAATGTTTTCTGAATTCTGATTCAATACTGATTTTCTACATACTGTAAGCATTTCCGGGTTGAACCTTGGTGGTCCAAAAATTATCCTTGAAGGGTGAAATGCCAATAGCCCAAGCAAATAGTGACGTCACACCTATCTTCCAGTTGTCAGTGTTTGGCCGGTTATCGTGGCTAACACGAGCCTGAAACATACATTACATCACTTAACAAAATTATAGACAATGTGTATATTTGGTATTTTTACTAGTAGATGGTTAAAGTATTTCTCGTATTTCATTCAAAACAATGCTTATGCTTAATCAGTTTATAACTACATTCATATATATAAATACTTCCTGATGTTCCCTGGTGTTGGGCACCCCACGCCATGACATACATGTCAGACGGGTACAGGTAAATCAGTATAAATCCACATTCATTTATAACATCAGCTAGATATGGTCGGACTGTTGATAAGAGCCCTTTATATCCACACTCATTCACTCATTTATAACCTAAATATTGTTCAAAGTTGCGTTACACCCAACTCACTCACTCACGCACTCACTCACTCACTCACTCACTCACTCGCATAGCCCTCACCTGTGTGACGACAGGTATTTCCAGAGACTGCAGTGCATGTCGCGGGTAGGACATGCAGTACTGGATGGTCAATCCGTTCTTGGCAGCTCCGTTCCCCATCTGAGTCAGCCATTGGCTGCCTAAGTCAATGTCACTCAGAAGTTTTTTGATTTGTTGAAATTGAATATTGAGGTAATCCTACAAGAATGAAACAAGATTAAGACAAACAAAATACACACTGTTTCATGTCTTTATGGTTTGATATTGTAAGGTAATAAAATTTTATAATTGGTAATTAGAAGAAGTACCTGTTCGTAGACAAGCAGACCCCATTTCCTTGACTCAGCGAGCAAATCCGTCCAAAATCTCTGAAACGTTATGAGATACGTGTCCAAAAGTACGTCCATTAATAAATGGTACATTAAATAAACACAGAATCCTATAGCAAATTATGCTTAGGTAAAGGTGAAAGAGATAATATTGTACCAGTTTATATAACATGTATGTCATCGCCAACAGTAGTTTCAGTACCTCTTCCAATGGTAATGACTTTGGACCATCGATCAGGAATTCATACTTTCCTCCATTAGCAGTAGCGTAGGTTGTGTTGCTTGACCTAGAATATTAACAAAACATGCACGATTTTATGACATATTGCTGTCAGTATACATATATGTATGTATTTTTACAAATTGAAGCAATTAATTTCCACTGTATCAAAACTATTCGGAACATGCTTCTCTAGAGTTTTACACAGCTATGATGGGGTGATTTTTTGCAAACTATGAGCATATATTCCTTGTGAAAGTGAGAGTATTATATATAATTTCATTAACACGTAATCGTATCGTTATTTAATCATCAGTTCTTGTTCTTCCTTGCATTTTAAAATGTTGTTTTCTTGGAGTAATTTAGTTTGTATTAAAACTCAAGGTGGGAAACTTTAACATTTCTCGAATAGAATACCATTACATTCAGATAAATCTCATATATTTTATCTGATTCCTTGACCTGGCTTACCAGACCATGTTGTGGGCCACGACCGGGTACCCCGTGTTGTTGTAAACCCACCTTTTGCACAGGAGGAAGTAAAGCAAGTGGAAAAATGTGTTAGTTGTTTGAGTTACATCACTTCACTACTACCAAACATATCCATTCCACTTCACTGATAACATGTACAACTGGACGTTATTTTCGACAAGCATGAAGTTTTGACTTCAAGTATATGAGGGATACTTACAGGTATATAGTGGTAGGGATAGTAAGTTCATTGATGATAATGTGTAATAATTAAGATATTATGAAATAAGCAGAATGTGGATTGGAAACTTAAATGTTTGACTTTATCGGACAAAATCTCCCATAAAAAGCCCTCTGTAACTCAATATATTGTTGTTACTAAGTATGTTCTAATTTTCTACTTGTAGCATACATGTATAAGGGAAGTGAATATAATGATAGGGTAACTATATTCATCAATACTAAGTAGTTCTGATAATAATATCATTTAAAGATTAACGCAATATTTACTCAGTTCGATAAGGGATAAATTATCTCACTGCATTCCGTTCGGGAAGACACTTCGTGGAGCTGACCACGTCACAACACCATGCTCATTGTCCTTGTCGTACCACCAGACGTCGTACTGAATGTACCTGGCGAGTAAACAACGAAGTCTTTCTCCCCGTAATTATGTACCTGGCGAGTAAACAACGAGGTCTTTGTCCCAGTTATACCACCACTCGTCGTACTAGATGTATCTTAAGAGTAAACAACTAAGTCTTTGTCCGAGTAATTATGTACCTAGCGAGTAAACAACGAGGTCTTTGTCCCAGTTATACCACCACTCGTCGTACTGAATGTACCTGGCGAGTGAACAACGAAGTCTTTGTCCCAGTTATACCACCACTCGTCGTACTAGATGTATCTTAAGAGTAAACAACTAAGTCTTTGTCCCCGTAATTATGTACCTGGCGAGTAAACAACGACGTCTTTGTCCAGGTAAGTATGTACCTTGCAAGTAAACAACGAGGTCTTTGTCCCAGTGAAACCACCACTCGTCGGACTAAATGTATCTGAAGAGTAAACAACGAAGTCTTTGTCCAGGTAATTATGTACCTGGCGAGTAAACAACGAAGTCTTTGTCCCAGTTATGCAACCACTCGCCGTACTGAATGTACCTGGCGAGTAAACAACAAAGTCATTGTCCGAGTAATTATGTACCTGGCGAGTAAACAACGAGGCCATTGTCCCAGTAATTATGTACCTAGCGAGTAAACAACGAGGTCATTGTCCCAGTAATTATGTACCTAGCGAGTAAACAACGAGGTCATTGTCCCAGTAATTATGTACCTGGCGAGTAAACATCGAGGTCTTTGTCCCAGTTATACCACCACTCGCCGTACTGAATGTACCTGGCGAGTAAACAACAAAGTCATTGTCCGAGTAATTATGTACCTGGCGAGTAAACAACGAGGCCATTGTCCCAGTAATTATGTACCTAGCGAGTAAACAACGAGGTCATTGTCCCAGTAATTATGTACCTAGCGAGTAAACAACGAGGTCATTGTCCCAGTAATTATGTACCTGGCGAGTAAACATCGAGGTCTTTGTCCCAGTTATACCACCACTCGTCGTACTAGATGTATCTTAAGAGTAAACAACTAAGTCTTTGTCCCCGTAATTATGTACCTAGCGAGTAAACAACGAGGTCTTTGTCCCAGTTATACCACCACTCGTCGTACTGAATGTACCTGGCGAGTAAACAACGAAGTCTTTGTCCCAGTTATACTACCACTCGTCGTACTAAATGTAACTGAAGAGTAAACAACGAAGTCTTTTTCCAAGTAAGTATGTACCTGGCGAGTATACAACGAGGTCTTTGTCTCAGTTATACCACCACTCGTCGTACTGAATGTACCTGGCGAGTAAACAACGAGGTCTTTGTCCCAGTTATACTACCACTCGTCGTACTAAATGTATCTGAAGCGTAAACAATGCATTCATTGTCCAAATCATACCACCACTCGCTGTAACCTTTATTTAGCTTACAAAAGCTATGTAACAAGATATATTAAATAAAAAATGTTGCATACATGTAGACATAAATAGGTACTTTGAATTGTACCTTACATTGCCGGTACGTAAGCATCCGTACCCACCAAGGGACCATTACTTTTGAAAGTAAACATTATGGTCGTCACAAAGAATGTAACTAGAAAGTAAAACATCGTTGAACATTGTCTGACACATACATATTTCTCTGTACAGATAGTCTTGAAATGAATGAGCTTTTGAAGAGTTTTGTCGTGTAAGGATCTCCTGCATATAAAATGTGTATATGGATAACAAAATGATGCTCTTGAACCTGTCATGCATGGGGGATGACATTGTGTTATCAAACTCTTCTGCTAACATATTTATTTCTGTTTTAGAATGAGTAAGACAACCAACCTGACAGGTATTCCTATCTGATCTATGTAATTCTTGATGTCCAACACTGTGTTCTGGCGGTTCCTTCCTTTCTCAGACCGATGACAGTAATAGGCCCCTGAACAAACAACATGCTTTTTATGGTTTTCTTTTGCAACGAATTTCAAATATGAACTTAGAGACCAGTTCTAACCCGGTCTGTATTGTTAAAATTGCAAAGTCCCTTCCCAAAGGAGACACTAACAGGTAACAGGTCTAACAGCTGCCACAATCTCTCAGAAACCATGCTTTGTCGAACTCTGGTACCCATCCAGTTACTCTCTGCCGCCAGAATTGTTACAAGTGCGTTTTTCACAGGACAGCGTATATCCTAAGCTCGTGTGTCATACATGGAAACATCCTCAAGTTAGATGTATGTAGTATGCATGTTCTGTGCTATTAAAATAAATGCTACATTATCCTTGCAAAATGCCCTGTACATTAGTATGGTATCAAAATGCGTCGGTACAATGTTGAAAATCAAGGCAAGGCATCTACAAATATTCTCACCATTGTCTGTCCAGTATCCTAAGTAGTTGATCGTAAAGTCGGACTTGACATATTGATCTGTACGCCCGTGCCATCGTTTCAAAATTTGACCCCAACTTACGAAGGCCTGTAAGCACAATCATATGTTTCTTTTACGAAAGTACGTTAACATTTCCTTATTATCATGAGAGTGTTCAAGGAAAAAGAGATTTAGGCCTGGAGGCTTGCAAAGCCAAATATAGACATCAAAATACACCCACGTCACAATTAAGCATTCGAGAAAAAACATCAGAAGGCTTATCCATTCCAAGTTTTAATTTTAAGACAATAAGATGTCATTACAAAATGTATACAGCTATTTGTACTATCATGAACGTGTCGAAGTAAAAATTGATTTAGGTGTAGAAGCTTGCAAAGCCAAATATATAATTTAATGTACAAATATTATGCAATCAATATATATATACACACCCGTGTAACGAAAAAAACCAGAAAGATAATATGACGCCTCATCCCATTTTCTAATGATTATATTACGTGCTGATTACAGCTATTTATAAGTTGAACGACAATTACCTTATTAATACCTTGGTTACCACAGAACAGAATAAAACTGGTTTCAACACCAAGAGGGACGTTTTCAACTCCTCCCATCGTCCCCCAGTAGAGATTGTCCCCGCCGGTGCTGGAGTTCTGGCGCCATATTGATGACGACATAAATCGACTGGCAGGGGAGATAATCAATGTATTTGCAGTCTTTTCTTGATCAAATAACGCCAGGGGTCCGCCTTCGATCCCGTCGTTGATTTTAAATGACGATGGTCCCCATCTCGAAGAGAGGTATACACATGTTGAAATTGATCGAGAAATTAGTCAGAAAAACGTGATTAAACATTAATCACAGGTTGGTGTTATTGTGTGGGCCTGTCCACTATATTTTGGGTGCGAAGAACAATTTTTCATCATCAAGGAAGCAGAATGAAATTTTACGAGATTCTCCAGGAGTAAAATCATTTTGAAAAAAACACTTACATACAGTAATTTGTACATTCAAGTACTTACTGACCTGCCTTTAGACCCACGCTACCAAACATCAGTCCCCCATAACCAAAGTAGCCCAACGGAATGGTTGACTCTTGAATTAGAAATCCAGGAAAACCAGAAATGGTGAAGTTGCTGCTGTTGGAGGCGGTGTTGTTTGCTCCATTGATGTAACGCTGTTGTCGTCATTGATGAAAGAAGACATGACAACGTGTGAATGAGGAAAATAGGAATACCATGTATACTTCCACCTATACCTCGGGACACTACATAACCAACTCCAAATTGGAAACTACCTTAGCCAAAACGTAAATTGATAAAATAAAATAAAATAATACTACACTGAAGTTATCACTGGTGAACATTCCACCAGAAGGTACCAAGTACACCAAGGGACATGTACGATGTTTGAAAGAACGTCAAACAGAACCGCACAGATACGTTTACCGCTTTAGTGAGGACAACGAGCACAGGCACGTTTACCGCTTTAGTGAGGACAACGAGCACAGGGGCGTTTACCGCTTTAGTGAGGACAACGAGCACAGGGGCGTTTACCGCGTTAGTGAGGACAACGAGCACAGGGGCGTTTACCGCTTTAGTGAGGACAACGAGCACAGGCACGTTTACCACTTTAGTGAGGACATCGAGCACAGGGGCGTTTACCACTTAAGTGACGAACATATTTATGGAATGACATTTATTACAGATATAAATATAAATATCCAGTGCTATGTTTTAAGGTCTGTAGAGTAAAAGGAGAAGCTGCACTTAAGGTCCTCTCCTCTCTCGGTATGAACAGAAATCATGAAACACATTTACAATCCTAAGCTATGTTTAATCACCTGTTTGAACAGCATGAACGGTATGACCGGATTGTTGTAGGTGAATACGCTTGGATCTGGTGTGTACTGTACAAAGCTGGCCTCGATCTGACTAGACCCTGCCTGGTACAGGAAGCTGTTGGCTTTCCACTGCCCTACGACGTCCACACCACTGGACTGAGTGTTCTTGACCAGCTTCAGAGATCCATCGGCAGAGGAGAACACTTGGCCATCGGCTCTGAAGAAGGTTGGGGCGCTCTTCAGCCACACATCTCCCTGGACAACGACGTTGTATGTGCCGTCATCGTTGACGTTCACAGCAAAGTCCTGCTTTTCCTCTGAGACTGCTAATATGAAAGCGTATTCATCATTAAAACAACAGTTTCCTCCCTATTGAGTAGGTAAGTGAATACGCCATCATAAGCTCATGATATGAACATAAGCGAAAACGAAAATAACTTTCTGCCAATTAGGTCACTAAGTTCCAAATGTAAACAAAACGTCCCTCCACCGAACATACGAACAGGAACAGATTCGTTGTATCCGAAGTTCGTTATTCACAAGCGCGATTTTAGCGCTGACAAAAGAAATTGTCTGCCACAAATATGACATTGTTGCAAGGTGTTTTTATTGGAGAAAATAAGACTCATGGTTTTAACCTAAAACATATCTGGTTTACCTATCTGTTGTAGATGAAGCAATATCTTGCAACCAAAGAAAATCCAGGCCCCTCACACATTATAAAATTGCCGGTCCCAAACCAGACCTGGGCACAAACTCAAAGTTAGTATTGGGTCACAGTTATCGACCGACTTTACCGGTCTTTACACCCGTTAAAAAAGTACAATTTGACATTGACTGGTGAACAAAAATATTTGCAAACACATTTTGATATATAAGTATTTCATTAAATGTTTTCGTGTCTACTTTCCTGTGGGTTTATGTCTGCATTCTGCCTATTACAAATTGATATATAATGGGTAATTTGCATTTTTTTGAAATCTGTAAAACTCCCAATAAGGTGTTGAGAAAAAGAAATGTAGTTTTTAAAAGTTTGTCTCTCCTTAGTTTTTTACCATATACATTACCTCAGCTTTCAATTGTTTACAAAAATTTCTGCCCAGGACAATTACCACTCAAAGGCAAATGATTATGACTTGATTTAGCTGTCCTGTATGAGGATTTTATTACCTTCTGATTCAGTTTATTAATAGGTACAGTGTACAAAGTTATCTGCTATCGATGTATGATTAGGACACGTACAGGTATATATGTCTGGTACATGTAAAATCTGATGTTTCTATATTAATTCACAAATGAGGAGTGAGTTTCTTTTTAAAGAAAGTTTTGTGAATGGATGTTACCGGAAGGGCGGGACATGTTCGCGAACACCTTGTATCATCACCGATTTTAGGTGGTCCATTCATATAATTTCAAGAGCTATTTACGCTTTACGCCAAATGGAATATGTAGCGACAGAACATCTACGATTATTCCCTTGTATTGACATTATATATTTACTGTTTTCAAAATAGAAAAAAATGTATCTTTTGCCGTCCATTATTGTAAAGAGTATACTTACTGACACAGAGCGACAGAGACAGAAATAGGTAGATGCAAGTTTTAGTGCACATCTTCAAACGATATTGACTCGAAGTCATATGCTATCACTTATGCACCTCTTGATGTGATGCACACACATTTATGCACTATCTGAGATGATAACAGTGTCGTGCCAAGGTTGGATCATGGATTAGACACGTATAACCTGTGTGTTACTGATGTGGAGCAGCTTTTTTAAGTCAGTGTATCGCCGAGGTTAACATATAGAGACGAGTTGATAAAAGTGGAAACATTCCGAGGCTTGCCGAGCATTTTTGCCACTTTTATCCACGAGTGTTGATATATTTGATATCAAAAGACACGAGGGTGAGATTTATCATCGATCATCATTCTTCCAACTTTTTCAATTTGTAGACAGTAATTAGCAGTCTTCAGTGTAAAAAAGTACTGCTAACAGCTTCAGTAGAAGAGCCATTAGTGATGTCATTTGATTGTGACGTCATGGTAACAGTGACGTCACAATGGTCTGCAAAGCATTGTAATGTAATTTCATTGCAGCGATATCTACAGTGTAGATATCGCTTGATCTCATCCAAGCGATATCTCCTGTGGGAGCCAGTTTTGGATGATAAATGTGTGCCTGCTTGCATGTGGCTGCTGATACCAGCTCGGACTAATGCTGGTCTAAAAGTGTAAGATCTCTGAGATGCCATGCCCTAGTAACATTCATACCTCACAGTAGCTATACGTGATACCCATAATTGATTTCTTTACGGTCAAAGGTCCTGACGGACCATCGGATAATTTTGAGTGTATTTTGTGCCCTCCCTTCTAGGAATCTATCGAATCTAGGCTTTCTTCGTCAGTTCTTGCAAAACGGCTTGCTGCTGATGACTTCTACGTTTCGGCGACAGCAATCGCCTTCTTTGTCTATATTAGATTTTTTAACTTATTATAAGTCTGAAACTTCACAAGATTACTGTAAGTCAAGCAATCTCATCTTATATTGGGATTGTGACTAAATCAAAGTTTCAAAATGAATATATCGTCTTGAGAAAACAAATCTTTTCAGGGTTTAATTGGTTCGGTTCAATTGCAATTTAGAGCTTTAACAATTATGTTATAATACCGCTAATTTAAATTATTACCCAACATGTCTATATCTAAGTGAACTGTGTGATCTTTTCTTCAGAGTGTAGATGTCGATAGATCCAATATTACCGGGTGATGATCAGTGGGCATATCCTCAACAATTTCTGATAATACACTCCATGTAATATGTAATTAAATTATTTCTTTGCTATTTGCGTGAGTGAATAGGCGAGATCATCATCACTAAATCCATCTTGGAAAACAGATATGCCGAAATACTTGTACAGCATCAACCTTTGACATTGGACGAATGTGATAACTATGTGATAACTATGTGATAACGATGACATTATAACAAGAGGGAACCGATGTGTTGTAGTGGATTTCTTAAATATCAACATATAAGTATAAGGGGTTATGTGCAGGGATTTAATGTATCGGTAAAATTTCCCCATTTCACATTAAAGCGATGTGTTGTATTGTTTCTTTTGACAATAACTTCTTCGATGTGATTAATATCTTCTTCCATACCTTTCATAAATTTGGGGAACAGGGTTTTAACCCTTTTAAACTCATAACATTAACCTTTTAGCTGTTATTACAATATGAAAGAGAAAGTTTTTATTCAGCCCTCCCAGAGGAATTTCTTTGTTAGTAATTTGAACAATATGTCCTTGTAAATCCTTTAACAATTGTTGTAGAACTTCCCAAAAGTTGTTGACAATTGTACATTATATTCCAGATACACATGGTATATATTTTTCTTTTGCTATTCCACAGAATGATCAGGTTTCGTTGTCGACGAGTTTCATTCTCAACATCTCTCTTTAAGTGTCAATAATTTTGTGTAAGAATTTGAATTGCAAATTTAGTAATTTGGTATCCTGTTAACTTTTTTCTATATTGCAAATACGTGTGTTTCCAATCTTTGTAATAATGTATCTCCGTTTCTCATTTCTCGATCACTACTGTTGTTTTACTGAAGTAATAAGATTATGACAAAACAATCATTTATGTTTTCATCGTTTAAGGTATAACTCTTAATCTATTTTGACCAAGCATCCACAGCGTATTGCCAAAAAGAATTGTCAACATGAATTTCTTTACTGATATAAGCATCGAATATGAAAACATATGTTTCAAAGGAAACCTGCAAAGGTTGTCTTATCTTTTGTATCATTCCATATATCCTATTCATTTCGAAAGTGTTATCCGTCGTTGCATTGATAGTTTGTTTGGCGTCCGCCATGGTGGTTGGCAAATAAAAAAAAAGTGCACTACAGTAAAATATTTATAATTACGCAAAAGAAAAGGCCTGTATAAAGGGAATACATAAATGTAGCTCTGACTTCGGATTAAGCAATCATAACCGTGTATTTACTCAAACGTTTGCAGAGATACAACACACAAAAAACAAAGATACAGCTCATCTAACATTTTATCACTTTCACTTTCAAGGGTGCAGCAACATCATAAATGTTATAAATGCAAAATACCACACACAGAAACTTGATAATAGATGCATGTACAGATATGCAGGCACACCATGTCCATTATGCTCCAAGACATGCGCCTGCTGTGAAACGGAGGGTGGCTAGACCTCCTGCTCCGAGAGTACAGGCAACGGGTGTGGATTTACCATCCACGTTGAACCAGAAGGAGACTTTTTCTTTGGCAGCTCCAGTGAGGCTGATGGTGATGTCATCGGCAATGTTGATGCCCGTCACTCTCTGAGGTGACATTGGCACCCACTTGTCCAGCTCACCCTGGATGAGAACTTGTTTGCTGCAGGAAAATATTTATACAGCTGTTTACTTTGTTAAGATAACATGAGTGTGTTACGTCAATCTCGTTACAATTTAAAGAATGACATACTACTGGTATCATTTGTTTGCAATGTGTATTTTTTAAATCACATGACGTCACATGAAGTCACCTGTCCATTTAGTTTTAGAAACATTCTTGTACATTAATATAAAAATATACTGAACAACAAAAGTTCCTGTGACATTTTATAAGATTTAATGCAAAGTTATGTTTTTTACCAAATCTGAAACAATTTCGGTTTGCAACAGATAAAATATTCCTGTAAGTGTTCAAATGGTTTAATTTGCCATACTGACTTCAGAATATGCATGATTTCATAAAAAACATGAACATGCCAAAATGTCAATTTACAAATTAATAGCATGTGTGTCCACCTCTGCTTGTGATGCAAGCAACACATCTTCGTCTCATGGAATGGACCAGGTGTCGCACAAAGTCCTGTGGGATATCTGTCCATATCTGCTGGAGCATGTTTCGAAGTTCCTGGAGTGTCTCTGGAACACGTGGTTGATGTCGAAGGCGCCGATCCATCTCATCCCACATGTGCTCGTTTGGTGAGAGATCAGGGGAGCGAGCCAACCAGGGGATGACATTCACGTTGTTTTGTTGAAGAGAATCCTGTTCAAGTCCAGCAATATGAGGCCGGGCGTTGTCATGTTGAAAGGTAGTGCCTGTGCCATGACGAAGCAAAAACGATAGAACCACAGGGCCGATGATGTCGTCGAGGTAGCGCTGTCCATTGAGATTTCCCTCTACCACTATCAAACGGGTCCTCTGTCTTGCTGTAATCCCACCCAAAACCATAACGCTGCTGCCCCAGAACCGATCTTCTTCCGTGACACAATGATTGACGTAACGTTCACCTCGTCGTCGGTACACTCGAATCCGTCAATCGCTGTGGCTGAGGTGAAAACGAGACTCAGTGAATCGAACTTGTCCCCACTGCATGGACGTCCAGCGCTAGCGTAGACGCTGTCTGCACCACTGTAGACGTGCTGGACGATGGTTTCCTGTCAAAATTGGACGTCTGGCGGGTCTTGTGGCGATAATCGCTGCACATCTGAGGCGACGACGTACGGTTTGTGAAGATATTCGTCAAAGGCCAGGGTTGCTTCTTGCAGTCACTGTTGCTGGCTGGAATCGATTTCGTCGGTGTGTTGTTCGAATGCAGTTGTCTTGTCGATTATTGGTTACGCGTGGCCTGCCACTCTGAGGATGGTCTCTGACTGCATTCGTCTGTTGCCAAATGGTGTTTCTGTGGACGTTAAATTGTCTTGCAACATCACGTTGATTCGATCCTGCTTCAAGCATACCAATGGCTCGCAGACACTAATTTTCGTACAGGCATGGCATTTCGTAATGTTTAATAATTGCATAATTTTGTTGATTTTCTGAGTGGTGCACGATGCTAAACAATGCAAATGAAATCCCGTTAACGCACATGTTTTTATACCCATTCTTGCGTAGTGAAATGCATGGGGCTTGCATAAAAGTCAACTTTTGCATGGAATGCATGCTTTTCTGTAGCAGTTGCGTTTTTGTGACTTGATTCCATACATGTACTACAATATTGAAAACCAAACTATACGTGTTTGAAAAATACACTGACATATTGGTGTCACAGGAACTTTTGTGTCTTTTAATTATTTTTTGCAAGACTCCGGTGCAAATACAGGTGTTGTGCCAAACTTCTGTCATTTTATCTGTTTGTCGGCAATTGTATATATTTTGATTTTTCTTCTTAAAAGCATTGAATTGTAGTAGTGTGCAATACTGTTTTTATCAACCAATACCGTCTTCAATCTCACCTATCTGAGAGAGAATTAGATATTGCAATGTTGCGCTGTTGGTTCTGTTTTCAAATAAATTTTTGCGAACGTTGTTGGAATTTCTAAGGTCATAACCATGGAGTGAGTGAGTGAGGTACTGCTTTACGTCACATCGGCAATATTTCAGCCATATCGTGACGAGAAATTAGACATGAAATATACAAATATTTAAACTTTATAAAAATCTGTCATCAAAGGACAGTATGAGAACTAGAATATCACAGATAAGATTTAAAACTAGTTGCAGAACAGTTAAAAGCATTAAGTAGTAAGGAACAACACAATATAAAAATGGGCTAGAGATCGTCAGTAACTAAAGGGAGATCACCACACCAGGGACCATGGCATATCCATGGAACGTGATTCAGAGAAGGAAGAAACCTCACATGTTGATAAATATTTGAATCTTTTGTGATACCTTCAGTGTGTATTCACTAATCGATATAGTTTGTGATATCTTCAGTGTGTATTCCTCATTGCAACCTGAGCAAATTCCCAAAATGTTGTTAAATTAAAATGCATGAACTCGTGTAATTTGGTGTATATGTTATCTGCGTATACAGCTATGTAGACTAGCTTAATATTGTTTGGTTTGTACCTCGAACAATTGCTATAGTTTTTCTATTGACACTTATCTCCATGTTTGAAATGGAATAAACCGTACCCGTTGAACGTCAACACCGGCGATACATAGAAGAGACAGAAGTCAGTAGTGGTACAACCACTCATTGTCAAAGGTTGGGGATCTGTCAGAGGCTGGATCTTGTTTGGATCATTTGCTGGAAATACCATCGAGCTGGGAAACTGAAAATAACAACGTTCACTTTACTTGCGTGCGTGACTATATTTACAGTTTTATTTACGAAAACCTAAACAAATTATGAAAAACGCGACTGTCTGAAGACCTCGATGTCTTACCTCTTGATATCAAGCTATGCAAGGTGGCTGATTTGACTTCCCTGTAGATCAGCAGTGGGCATGACGGTACATAAGAGTAAAGCAAGACATGATAAGATGAAGACTAACATCTTACCCCTTGATATCCAGCCATGCAAGGCGTCATGGTGTAACTTCCCTGCAGATCAGCAGCCAGGACGATACCATACTTGTTCTTTCCGCCAAAATCTGAATACGTGGACCATACCTCCCCATCAGGACCCTCAAAGTCTGACCAAGCCATCTGGAAAACATGCATCATAAGAAACCCTTGGTTCCATAAAGTTATTTCATGCCATTTCAATATGATATCATTCGCAATTCTGTCATTTACCATCGTGTTAATCCCAGCTAGCAAAAAACAAGAAACTCCTCAAATCGCACCATCATCATTTTTTAAAGGCAGACTTACAGTTTGGTCCCAGTTGTTAGTACAGGTCAATGGCCCGACTATTTGAGGGGCAAGCGGTGGGTATATAAGCGTCCTTGAGGGTATGGTGCTTAGTGGGATTTTGTTGAAAAATAGATTTTGTTCTCATTCTCTACCCCGAAAGAAAATTCGATGGACATGCTGCTTTGTATTCCTGGACAACATGTGTTGTGAAATATTTGAATCATTGATCTCAACACCAATCCCCTCACTACCTACACCCAGCATATTAAGTGTTCATTTACCACTATAACATTGTTGAACATATTGATGTTTGACTCGGCATTCCACCTAAGGCTGTATAAGAATAAAGATTCTCAGGTACCTTACGTAACCTGTTGTCAATTGCAGTCGCTGGTCGCGATGGTTTCAAGATCAGGCCGTCAGCATTTACAGATCTATAAAAAATGTAAGTGACCCTCAAGAAACGGATGAGTGACTACTTTGATATAGCTGTTAAAGAAATAATAAGTAATAAATGCAGGAATGCTGAATATTATATACATGAATAATAAATAATAAACACAGGGGTAATAAATGATAAATAAAGGAGTAAAAAAATAATAAATGCAGGAATCATGAATAATATCTACAGGAGTAAATACAGACGTATAGATAATGGATATGGGAGTAATAGACAAGTACAGGAATGGTAAATGGAAAATAAAGGAATATTAAATACACGAATAATGAGGAGCAATAAATGATAAATACAAGAGTAACAAATAAGTACAGTTACCAGACATGTACAGGCTTGAAGGATATTAAACAACATCAGAGAACAATTTGTAAGAAGTAATAATTATCTGTTTGTGTAAAAAGTTTGTTGGTTTGTGTTTTTCAAACATCCAACCTACTTCATGATGAGTGTCCTGTTCATGCCCCCGACCATGTCACTAATTCCTACTGGACCTGTACTTAAGGTTGCAACCACGGCGTTCAGGGACGTGTGCGGTTCCGTACCATCTGAAACACATTATTCAGTTACCATAAACACTGAGCTTTTATTAACGTGATATCATAACTTCTTTGAAATTTTCAACTTAACAAGAAATTGTTCTATGATTTTGAATGATTTTCTACATACTGTAACCATTTCCGGGTTCAACCTTGGTGGTCCAAAAATTATCCTTGAAGGGTGAAATGCCAATAGCCCAAGCTAATAGTGACGTCACACCTATCTTCCAGTTGTCAGTATTTGGCCGGTTATCGTGGCTAACACGAGCCTGAAACATACAAATGAATCACTTAATAAAGTTTAAAATGACAAAGTGCATATTTGGGTATTTCCGGGAGGATGGGGTAGATACTAGTATATGGTTAAAGTGTTGCTCGTATTCCAGTCGCAACATGGGACAAAGCGAAAGCTAAAGCTTATGTTCCCTCATGTTTGGTGTTCCTCGCCACTATATTACTTTCATACAATCATGTATTGAAAACAATTATAAATCCAGGCTCCTTAATAACATCACCTACACATGGTCGAACCGTTCTTAACAATCGTTTACCTTCACACTCATTCTTTCCCAAGTAACCGAGTCATTGTTCAAAGTGGTGTTACATCCAAGTCAATCACACACTTAATAAATGAGTATCTGGTAGTCACTCATGATCACTCAGTCCATGGTAAGACTCGGTGTACAGCAATAATCACCCTCACCTGTGTGACGACAGGTATTTCCAGAGACTGCAGTGCATGTCGCGGCAAGGACATGCAGTACTGGATGGTCAATCCGTTCTTGGCAGCTCCATTCCCCATCTGAGTCAGCCATTGGCTGCCAAGGTCAATGTCAGTCAGAAGTTTTTTGATTTGTTGAAATTCAGTTCCGAGGTAATCCTACAAAAAAAAAAACAGATTAAGACAAATATCAAGATATATTAACTGTAGGGCTTGATATCTTTAGCTTTATGTTTCTTAATAAGAGGAAATACCTGTTCGTAGACAAACAGACCCCATTTCCTGGACTCAGCGAGCAAATCCGTCCAAAATCTCTGAAATATAATGAGATACATGTCCAAAAGTACATAGACTAATTAATTGCGGATAAAAACAAAAAAAATCCCACAGCAAATGATGCCTTGGTAAAGGAGAAAGAGAAGATATTTTAGATATATGCCCAAAAGTACTTCAAATAATGAATTGCGCATCAAACAAACAAAAGATGAGAAGAATTTAAATAGCATATATGTCATCGCCAACAGTAGCGTCTGTACCTCTTCCAATGGTAATGACTTCGGACCATCGATCAGGAATTCATACTTTCCTCCATTAGCAGTAGCGTAGGTTGTGTTGCTTGACCTAGAATATTAACAAAACATGCACGATATTATGGCATAATGCTACCAGTATGTATATCAAACAAACATGGCGTTGCCCTTGTCATTCGGCGATCAAGTGAAAATTAACCTTCGGGATCTTGAAAAACTACTGTGAAAATTGCTCTAATTATCAAAGGAATAGTCTAATAAACTGAAAAACATTGTCTTACTGTAACGTAGCTAAGGCATTTTTCAAGTTTTGACAACTTTGGAGATACGAATTTAGCGAGGACACTAGTCTTGTAGAATCAGTTTCCATATCTGTGTGTATACCTATGCTGAATTGAACCTTTTCCCCAAATTAAACAGTTGGATTTGGCCGAAATATGTCCAACTTGTTCCCTTGTGTAGTTTTGTCATTGTGTGTACTGCACTGCACTTTGTAGCATAATTATAGACTAGGCTCAGAGTACCTACCCTTTGATAAAGGGCAGTTACTCTAGCAGATAAAAAACAATTAATGAAGGCAATTTAATTTTTGTTTTGCCTATATGTAATTTCGCCGCTGTATAAGAAACAGGTTTCTGTTGAAACTATTGTTTACTGTTGTCACAGTCTGACGGACATGTTGCTTTCCTTCTGACGTAATACATACATTAATGCTCACATCCCAGGAAAGCTTACAGTGTTCGGGCAATGTTTGCGAGAGATGGGAAGAGATTTGAAGGGCACAGAATTGAAGGATGACATAATGTGATAAAGAGGTTTAGACGCTTGTGAGTGAGTGAGTATGGTTTTACGCCACTTTTAGCAATATTCCACGGCGTGGACCACCAGAAATGGTCTTCACAAGTCGGGAATCGACCCCGGTCTTCGTCCTGACGAGCGAACGCTTTAACCACTAGGCTACCCGACCTCCCCTTACACGCTTGTTCGTTTGGGGCTGGTGAATATACTGTTAGGCGATATAAATACAATGCATATTCCGAAAACATGATATTTACCATCCCTCAAGACACTCCGAATTTTCACAAACAGATGCAATTCATATCCACGTATCAAAACTGATCTCAACATGTTTTAATCATTATAAACGTTAGCATATTTCTGAAGGGAATATTTTGGGGAAATTTAAGAATTCATCCTCAGTACACATATGTTAAACACACACCAAAAGTATCGTTTTTAATCCAAACTTGTTCGTCCTTGCTTTATAAAATGTGGTATTCTTGGAGTATGATTGTTTGTGTAGCTGGTATTGGTGTTAAAACTCGTTTCAGATGTTTCTTAAATAGAATAAGACTGCATTAAGGTCAATCTGATACTTGTAACCTGATTTCTGGACCTGGCTTACCAGTACATGCTGTGGGCCACGACGGGGTACCCTGTCTTGTTGTAAAGCCACCTTTAGCACAGGGGAAAGTAAAACAAACGGAAAATGTGTTAATTACAGAATCAATTAAACTCAAAATACCATTCGGGAAAATGTTGCTTTATGGTCCTGAGAGAATACATATCGTCACTACAACTTAATATATGCACTCCACTTAACTAACAACATATATACATTTGTACATATTTTCGACAAACATTAAGTTTTGAGTTCAAACACATGAGAGACATTTACACGTGTTTATTGATAATGATGTGTAATAATTATTGTAGAATCAAACAAGCAGATAGTGGATTACTAACATAAATGCATATTGGGATATAATCGGACATATACAATCTCGCACCTAAACAAACCCTCTATAAATCATGTTGATGAACATGTATTCCCAAGAGGATATTTATCTTCAGTGCGCCTGTGTTGCACTTAACTTAATATTTCCTAACTTTCGATTTTTAGCATAAAGGGTCCTTAGTAGAGTGAGAGGTTTACTATATATGATGCTCGCTGACTAGGGTGATGTAATTGATCGATGATCATGACGTCAATCACTGGAATTTCTAGTCCAGTATCGATTATTTACAGACCGCCGTCATACAGGTGGCTTTAATCCTCAAACAGACAAACAAACAAACGAACAAAATATAACTTAAAAGATCAATAGGATTGTTACTCAATAAGGGTAAAGGTATCTCACTGCATCCCGTTTGGGAAGACCTTTG
This sequence comes from Haliotis cracherodii, assembly GCF_022045235.1. Taxonomy (NCBI): domain Eukaryota; kingdom Metazoa; phylum Mollusca; class Gastropoda; order Lepetellida; family Haliotidae; genus Haliotis; species Haliotis cracherodii. Next base: position 384,613 of record NW_027266287.1, read on the forward strand.
GCTGAGCTGACCACGTCACAACACCATGGTCGTTGTCCCAATAATACCACCACTCGTCGAACTGAATGTACCTGGCGAGTAAACAACTAGATCATTGTGCTACCAGTACAATTAATCTTTGTACTGAATAGACACATACTAATATCTGTGTAAATATAGTCGGTATGAAACGGAATAGCTTTACAAATGTTTATGTAATTAATCTTTACATTTTAGACATAATTAGACAATAAATTAATTCAGCAACATGACGACATAGTTATAGTTTAGCACGAGTAAGTGAACAAACCTGGCTGGTACACCAATCTGTCCCATGTAGGTCTGGAGATCCAACACTGTGTCCTGGTCGTTCTTTCCTTTCTCCGTCCGGTAATAGTAATACGCCCCTTAACAAACATTTTCTTTCTGGATGGTTTTGTTTGCGAAGATTTTCGAACTTGAAAAAGCATTGTTAATTGTGCATTGTGAAAATTGCAAGTCAGAGGCAACTTTTGAACAAAGTCACTTGCACAAGACGACACCACATACACGTATACTGTTTACAGACACGCTCAGAAACCATGCTTCGTGGAGCTCTTCCACCCATTCCATTCCAAAAAGCATTGTTAATTGTGCATTGTGAAAATTTCAAGACAAAGGCAACTTTTGAACAAAGTCACTTGCCCAAGAAGACACCACCTGTAACAATGTTGGCAGAAACTCGCAGAAAACATGCTTTGTCGAGCTCTGCCACCCATCCAATTCCTCTGTCCTTGCCTGACAATGTGTACAAAATATGCTAAAATTTCCCATCATTCTTGGAAACAACCTCAAGTTAGATCTATGTACCATGCAATTTCTGTGCAATTTATATATATATTCTATGATAAGTGCGTTAGTACAACGTGGAAATCAAATCTTTTCCAGACATGTCCAATTATCCTCACCATTGTCCATCCAGTACCCTAAATAGTTGATCGTAAAATCGGACTTGACATATTGATCTGTACGCCCGTGCCATTGTTTCAAGATTTGACCCCAGCTTACGAAGGCCTGCGAGCATAATCATATGTTTCTTGTACAAAGGTAAATAAACATCTCCGCATTATCATGAACGTGTCGAAGTAAAAATGGTTTTAGGCCTGGAAGCTTGCAAAGCCAAATATATAATTTAATGTACAAACATTATGCAATCAATATATATTTACACCCATGTAGCGAAAAAAACAGAAAGATGATCTGATGACCCATCCCATGTTCTAAGTCTAAAAAAGATTATATTATGTGCTGATGACAGCTAGTTATAAGTTGAAGGACATTTACCTTATTAATACCTTGGTTACCACAGAACAGAATAAAACTGGTTTCAACACCAAGAGGGGCGTTTTCAACTCCTCCCATCGTCCCCCAGTAGAGATTGTCCCCGCCGGTGCTGGCGTTCTGACGCCATATTGATGACGACATAAATCGACTGGCAGGGGAGATAATCAGTGTGTTTGCTGTCTTCACTTGATCAAATAACGCCAGGGGTCCACCTTCGATCCCGTCGGTGATTTTAAACGAGGATGGTCCCCATCTTGAAGAAAAGCATTCACATGTTAAAACTGATCGAGAAAGTGGTCAGTAAAACGTGCTAGTTTGTAACACACCATTAATATTATATTTGCAAGAAATGGCTCCCTTGATATCTGGGCGTTGGGATGTAATTTTACAAGAATCTACGTCAATAAAATCATTTAGATATAAAGACTTGCATGCATGAGCAATTGGTTGAGGTTGACGTTAACCCTTTTCTTACAGACCAACTGACAATCGAAGCTTTGTGTCGTGTCCTTTTAACACGTATAATATCATTAAGTTCGTACATACAATACTTACTGTCCTGCCATAAGACCCAAGCTACCAAACTGTGATCCTCCATAACCAAAGTAGCCCAACGGAAGGGTTGACTCTTGAATCAGAAATCCAGGAAAGCCAGAAATGGTGAAGTCGCTGCTGTTGGAGGCGGTGTTGTTTGCTCCATTGATGTACCGCTGTTGTCGTCATTGATGACAGAAAATATGAAGAGTGTGTAAACTGACAACGTGTCAATGAGGGAAATATGAAGATCCTGTGTACTTCCATCAGCACCTCGTGACACGATCCTTTAACAAATAGGTAACAAACTCCCAAGTGAAAAGTATCTTTGCAGAACATTACACTAATAAAACAAATGGTTAAAATACTACCAGGGGCAGTCGGGTAGTACAGTGGTTAAAGCGTTCGCTCGTCACGCCGAAGACACGGGTTCGATTCCTGACATGGGTACAATGTGTGAAGCCCATTTCTGGTAATATTGCTGGAATATTGCTTAAAGCGGCGTACAACCATACTCACTCGCTTAAAATACTACATTGATGCAATGTCTGTGAAGTCACTGGTATAAAGGGGGCATGACTGGTCTAGTCCTCTAAGGAGCCGCGATTCGCTGTACAGAATTGCGATCCTTAGGCACGCAAGAAACCTATGATTGTGGGTTCGAATCCCGGTTCGCCCCGATTATATTTCTATTTCATTATACCGGTGCTCGTTGGTTTCACCGAAGTGGTAAACGTCTGAGACCTGCATCACTTCGGGCTTTCCTCACACATTGAGTTGACACGACGTGATCTAACTGGAATACTGTTAAAAGTGGTCTTAAACCCAACTCACTCACTCACTGGTGAAACAATTAAACAAGTACATGATGAATAGAACCTAACTATAAATTTGTATATGAATATGTGCGTAATAGTTTCTGTTGAAACATATTAATGTGCATTACATAAACAATCAAACTCTAAAAGAGAAAACGAGAAATCAGGTGTAATGCCACTTTGGACAGTATTCCAATTAAATAACGGCGAGTCAGTGACCGAAGTGAAGTGATGCAGGATTTGGACATGTACCACTTTAGTGAGGACATGGAGCAAACCAAGAGTTATAATTAATCAAAATTGCATCCTATTGTGTAGTTTGAAATACAGTGTAATAGAACCGATGCCGTGTATAATATGTGTAATTGCAATTTCGTTTTCATAACGAAACCTTCAGAGTTGATGTCATTTTCATGTCGATATCAGGCAGTATTACTGAACAATGCAAATGTAGGTTCCAATGTAATCTACTGGCCGTGTGCTATCCAAAGCGGAGAACACATTTTGATCGAACAGTGCAATCAGGAAGTTAACTCTGGGAGTGAATATGGCAGAATGAGATTCATACAAATATTTATGGACTCATAACAGATATAACGATACAAGTCCTGTACTATGTTGTATAGTTCGTAATATAACAGGAGAAGCTGCACCTTGCGTCTTGCCTTCTCTCGGTATGAACAGAAATCATGAAGTACATTTACAATCCTGTGTTGAATCACCTGTTTGAACAGCATGAAAGGTATGGCCGGGTTGTTGTAGGTGAATATGCTTGGATCCGGTGTGTACTGTACAAAGCTGGCCTCGATCTGACTGGACCCTGCCTGGTACAGGAAGCTGTTGGCCTCCCACTGCCCTACGACGTCCACACCACTGGACTGAGTGTTCTTCACCAGCTTCAGAGATCCATCGGCAGAGGAGAACACTTGGCCATCGGCTCTGAAGAAGGTGGGAGCGCTCTTCAGCCACACATCTCCCTGGACAACGACGTTGTATGTGCCGTCATCGTTGACGTTCACAGCAAAGTCCTGCTTTCCCTCAGAGACTGCTAATATGAAAACATATTCATTATTAAAACAACAGTTTCCTCCTTAATACGTAATATAAATGCAAATACATACTACATCTTATTCATTAAAACAACTAGCTTGTCAATGAAAAATGGATAGAGGTTATCACTCGTGTGTGTTTGGGGATGGTAAATATCCTGTAGTAGGAATAACTATTGTATTTAGCGACCCCTGGAGAGAAAAATACATGGCGTTTATTCCTGATACAAATATTTACCATCCCAAAACACACAAGTGTGATCACCTCTTTATCATATAATGTCATTCTTCAATTCTGTGCTCGAAAAATCTCTTCCCATCTCTCACAAACATTACCTTAACATCTCTTAGCTATATCACAATCCTACTTGACCTTTGATATTTGCATCTCTATCCGACTATGACCCCCAACGGATATCGTTTTTATCCGTTGGCTTTATCCTGCCGAGAAACCTACCAATTACATGATAAAAAGTTTCTATCAAAATCAAAGGTATATGAATAACTAAAAACAAACAGGAATATTTTTGAAACAGGTTTATGAAGCAAAACACCTCCACATTTCTATTTGACATCGACTGATAAAAATGTTATTGACAAACGTGCATGAATATTTATCCAACAAATCTTTCTTACATTAATCCACAAACACGGAGTGATATACTGTTTTTAAACTAAGAAACCTAATAGCTTTTGCCGAACATTGCGAATGTAAAAGCATACTTACTGACACAGAGCGACAGAGACAGTAATAAGTATATACAGGCCCTAGGACACATCTTCAAACGATGTCGACTCTGTATAGCTTATACACCACTTGATGTGAAGCATAAAGATGTTCACTATCTGAGATGATAACAGTGATTTGTCAAGGTAAGGTCCATGGTTTTGGTATGTGGGATCTTTGTTTTCCTGATATGAGTCAATGTATCATCCAGGTTATCATATGTAAATACCAATGAACAGGAATGACACCACGAGTCAATGTATTCATAAGTTGATTATGACGTTATACGGAATCCCATCTTGATTACGAGTAAGGATAGGTTCCAAGTAACCCATACTTGTAGCAAGAGGATAGATCAGGTCCCCAGGCTCGGTGACTTCGTAAATTGCATGTCATTGTTTTGTCTGGGCAGAACTCGACTATTAACAGGGCCCCATCATTTTGTGAAATACACAAATGTCGGAATGCGGCACGGCAATTATCAGCCCAGGTTAGATGTACGATGCAGCTGACATAGTTCATACACGTTGGCCCTTATCTACTGTAATCATTTGATTAAGAGATAAACCTACTGTGTTTTGAAATTTGATGTTGTCCCACTGTAGAGCAGATCCCTCTTATTTTTATTAGGAACAGAGTGATTTAGGTGAGACTACATCAAATTTCAAAACGCAGTAGGTTTATCGCCATTCTACCATGCATCAAACAATGCTTTAAAAATGGTGCTCTCTTGCAAGGCGTCACAACACAGGGTTCAATGGTCGGCAGAACATTCCGAAAAGTGGTCACAGGTAGTTATGTTGAAACAAACATTACTAAAGTTCAACATTAAAATGCCCATGGTCTTGAGTAGTTCAAAAGAACTGTTCAAAACACATAGATTTATAACAAGAAGTTGGCAAATAACCCTCCAAACCTAGTCCAAAGACAAATATTTTAATTTCATCTCACCCTGCTGTGCACAGTTTGGACTCACCAAGTCATTTCTTGGATATCTAACATGCCATTTCCATTGTAGGTGTGACAAGTTGTAGAAATGGTTTTAAAAATGCCAAATGAACATATTTCTACAACAAACTTTACACATTAACATTCTTCTTCTTTTTACATGTTTAAGTCTTATTAGTTAGATAGCAATTTTCCCCATTAAATAATAAAATAATCAAAATAAACGCCTCTCCACCCCAAACTAGGCTATGGCAGACCTACATCACGTTTACTCCCACCTCACAACTGTCAGTATGGCTGCCAATGTTGTTGTTTACCTAAAGCTACATGAAGCAAGATGACAACCCCGATCTATGATGTGGTTTAACATTAACCTGAAGATTTACAGGGACCGAGCATTCTGGTACAATATGACTGAACAGCCCCTTTCTCGGCTGCAGACGAGGAATCTGCATTATTTGACCTGTCCATTTCAACATTTCATGGATTCAAAGCCAGTGTGTGAAAGCAATGGACAACTGTTGCCTAGAAATGGTGGTTTGTGCATGATTTTGTTAATTGTGTGTTTTCTGAAAGTCATTTCATCAAGTTTGATAAGCAGTGACGTAAGTGATGACGGAACATTGTTTTCGTGGCCTTTCCGAGGCTTTCAAAGGGACGAGTGTTTTCTGCGGGATTTTTAAATCCTCTCATGCTCAATTCTTATGGTGGTGGTTGAAGGAGACGGTAATGAATATCTAAACACAAAAAAGTTGGCAAATAACATGTTGTCATAAATAAAGTTTCTTTGAACACATTTTTATAATGTTATTTTTTACTTTCATTGTCATGTTGTTTCAATGATGATTAAAATTGCCTAATCTGAGTCTGTTCACTTCGAACATGTCCCTGATAGTTTCATAAACATTTCATTTGTATGCAAAAGATATGCCTGCATAAAGTCTTGCAATCTCATCACTGAAGCAATGAGGATTACGAACTATAACAACATAACGTCGCCAAAAACATCCAGTATCAATCTACCGTATTTCCTCTTTTAGACGCTAGGCCGTCTATTATTTTCGCAGGAGCCATTGACTTGGCATGTATTAGAGACCATGCGTGTAAGAGAGGAAATATCGATACATTTTACAGTTCCTATTGGTGATCGATCGACAGCAATTCTTTTATGAATCGATATGTAGGCTATCGATGTATTCATGCGGACGATTTTTGTTTTAAAAGGCTTACTATGTTTCAAAGGGGTTTCCGTAGCAATTTGTCCCAGATTATCTTAATCGTATGAGTGAGAGCTGATAGCAGTGGATACCGGATTATTGGCACATGGCAAAATGGAGTAGAGGCGAATTTTATCTGACGTGGAGTTGGTGTTGTTCAAATTTAGACTGTAGAGACTGACGAGTCACTTCTACGACTTGCTCCTCTACAGAAGGGTCACTGTGATGGCTCTTACACAGTGATTGGTTAGACTAAAAAAGGTGGCCTATCATACATTAGTACACGTTACTAATTGGTTGGTAGAGATTACTATCCGTCTTTCAAAAAATCTTCTTCGATTAATTAGTGCATTTACTAAAGTTTTACTACACTACTCAGTTATAACCCCTAGGCTGGGAGCACCAAAAATCTCGACCTATTAAATATAAATTGTCAATGTAAGAGAACAACTAACGAAATTTGCCATAAAGGACAAAATTGTTGTAAAAAATGGAATGGACCATTGAAAATCAGTGATGACATATGGTGTTCGCGAAAAGGGTAAGCATGTTCTACCCTACGATGGTTAACATACAGCCAAAAATGTTTAAACAACATTGTTTTGATAACTGGATTTAAAAAGATATTCACGATTGACATGCTGTGAGAACACACTGTGAGTCGGCCCTGCGTGATGCACGTGAAATATCATCCCCCGAGTCTTTGCACCTCGATCTTCGGGATCTATTGTCGAATTATTTTTCCGAAAGAATGCAAAGACATTGGGGTTACCGGCGACGTAAATGCGGGGCTTCGCCTAACGTTTATTCTGTAACCCTGGATGATGTTTCGTAGCCTCTAAGTGTGCCATTGTAAAAATAATCCACCCCGACATCTTCTGTTTCGACAGAAAAATACTCAAAGACAATTCTTGCTCCTTTTTTTACACCACCAACAAATTAATGTTGGTCATATGAAGTACGAACATTCACTTAAAGGTGCTTGGGCATGCAATCAGTTCTTCAGCTGGAAGTGAATCATTTAAATCTATTATCAATCGTAAACTAATTAATGCCCTCCAGAAAACTATTGCATGCAATCGTGCTTTAACCCACATCAAGAGCTATTATAATTATACTCTACTGCTGTTAATGTCAAAACATTATTTCTTTTCCTCAACATACAGTTTGGTTTGAATTATAACCCAAAGTATCTATATCTAAGTGATATCTAAGTGAACTCCGTTGTGTTATGTTAGCTGGAACCTCCCTTACCAGGCCAAGGTCAGCGGCTTACCCTCAATCTGATGATAAATTCAATTTAATATGTAATATATTCAACAGCCAATAGCTTAATCTATTTCCCCATGACATGGAATTAACGTAAACATGTTTCTTAATGAATCTTCAGCAAAACAGACAATGTTGTAGTTCGACTGAATATAGTTTTGTCTGGTTAAAAAGTAAAGTTTTATAATCACCTCTTTATGCATTTTGCGTGAGTATTAAAATGAGATCATAATCATTAAATCCGAGTAATCCGTCGTCGCATCGTCGTTGTTTGTTGACCACCATGATGGAGGGAAAACGAAATAAATGCACTATCGTAAAATATGTATAATTGCGCAAAATAAAATTCAGAGGCCTGTGTCGCGTGATAATATACATGTACCTCTATTTGACTTTTGATTAAGTCATGATAAATCACATTCAATTACTACATGTATTATGACGATGAACTACTGAATGACAAGGGATTCAGCTGCAGTATTGCCAACATAAATAATAAGTTGTAGTTACTATTACATCAAAAAGCCATATTCAACTCACAATAGAAAAGGGTATGCAGGAACTAAACAATAGACATATATACCAACTTGAATGTCCTGGGTCGCTATATAGCTGTAAATGCATTTTTCATACAGTTTATCATGAACAATTACACGGGCCCTGACCCAAATTTGTGTTTTGTGCCCAGGATTGAATGCAGAAACACACACACTCACGTACACGTTTACAGAGATACGACGCTTGAAAATATAGACAGAGTTCATATAACATTTATTCACTTTCATTCACAACATAAATGCTATTAATGCAAATACCACAAACGGAAACCAAATAATAGATGCATCTACAGATATGCAAGCACATATATAATGTTCACTATTCTCGACGACATGCGCCTGCTGTGAAACTGAGGGTGGCTAGACCTCCTGCTCCGAGAGTACAGGTCACAGGGGAGGATTTACCATCCACGTTGAACCAGAAGGAGACTTTTTCCTTGGCAGCTCCAGTGAGGCTGATGGTGATGTCATCGGCAATGTTGATGCCAGTCACTCTCTGAGGTGACATGGGCACCCACTTGTCCAACTCACCCTGGATGAGAACTTGTTTGCTGCAGGAAAATATTTATACAGCTGTTTACTTTGTTCAGACAAAATTTGCCACAATGTTTTACTTCAATTTCGTTAAGTTACAAAAAAAAGAGACATAACAACAAAACATTCTTGTACATTTATGAAAAACTATGTATAAACTTTCGTTTGAAATCACCTGCCCATTGCCATTTAACTATTTGGTGGCGAATCCGCAGTTTTACAAATATTTTTCCATGACTCAGACACAGATCCAGGTGTTATGCCGTATAATGACACTTATGTCATTAATCTGTTTGTCAGCATTTGTATATATTTTACATTTCGTTCTTATCAACATTGAATCGTATGTTTTGTGCAATACTGTTGTTTATCAAGTGATACCATCTTACAGCGAGAATTAAAGATTCCAATGTAGCTCTCGTGATTCTGTTTACAAATGAGTTTATTTGAATTTAAAATGTCATAACCTAGGAAAAAGCGCTGTTGAATTTGCTTCAGAGAAGAGATAAATAGCCCAAGTTGATTAATATTTGAATCTTTCGTGATATCTTCAATGTATATTCCATTATCGATATCTTACGTAATATCTCCAATCTGTGAATCGATATATTTCGTGAGATCTTCAGTGCATATGCACGAATCAATATCTTTCGTGATATATTCAATGTATATTCCCTAATCGATATCTTTCGTCATATATTTAATGTGTGTTCACTAATCAATATCTTTGTGATATTTTCAATGTGTATTCACTAATTGTTATATTTCGTGATACCTTCATTGCGCATTCACTGATCAATTTGATATATTCAATGTGTATTCGGCCAGAGCATATCCCGAAATGTCGTTAGATCAAAATGCATAACTCGCGTTGATACATTTATAATATGGCATGATATGTCATTTTGATTTATATGTTATCAGAGTGTACAGTCATGCATGTAGAATAGCTTAATATTGGTTTGTTTTGTACCTCGAACAATTGCTATAGTTTTGCTATTGATACGTATCTCCATTGTTTGAAATGGAATAACCCGTACCCGTTGAACGTCAATACCGGCGACACATAGAAGAGACAGAAGTCAGTAGTGGTGCAACCACTCATAGTCAAAGGTTGGGGATCAGTCAGAGGCTGGATCTTGTTGGGATCATTTGCTGGAAATACCATCGAGCTGGGAAACTGAAAATAACAACGTTAGCTTCGGTTGTATAACTGACCAAAATTACAGTTTTATTTACGAAAACCCCTAACAAATTATCTAATGAAATAAGTAACGATAAGAAGACCTTAGTATCTGGCCCCTTGATTTCCAGCCATACAAGATGACTGGTGTGACTTTCCTGTGGATCAGCGGTGGGTATGAATTTCTAGACAGTACATAACAGTAAAGCAAGACATGGTAGGATGTAATTAGTAACATTTTACCCCTTGATATCCAGCCATGCATGGCGTCATGGTGTAGCTCCCCTGCAGATCGGCAGCGAGGACGATACCATACTTGTTCTTTCCGCCAAAATCTGAATACGTGGACCACACCTCCCCATCAGGACCCTCAAAGTCTGCCCAAGCCATCTGGATAAAACATACATCATAAGATATAAGAAGCCCTCGGTTCTATCAAGGTATTTCATGCCATTTCAATATGTTAAATTCGCAATTTTGTAATTTGCCCTTGTGTAAATCCCAGTTAGTAATCAACAAAACGCTCTTCTAATTGCACCATCATTTTGCTATTTTAAAGGCAGACTTGCAGTCTCGTGCCGATGTTCACTACACGTAAATGCGCCATAAACAGGTTGTGGATTAAATATATTGTGTAAAGAGGATAAGTAGGCACCGACTATTTCCGAGGCAGAGGATGGGGAAATGAAAGGTCCTTGAGGGAATGGTGCTTAGTGTGTAGGTGGGTGGTGCTGGGATTTTGTTGAAAAAAAATATTTTGACTTTTCTTTATTCATTATTTCATTATTTACCCCGAAAAAAACTTCGCTGGACATGCTACATGGTATTCCTGAACAACATGTGTTGTGAAATGTTTTGAAGCATACATCTCAACACTAATCCCCTCACTCACTCACACACAAACACTATCCACACCCAGCATATTAAATGTTCGGTCCATTTACGACTATCAGATTGCTGACATTGTTATGTTTGACTCTCCATTCACAAACCAAGGTCAGTATTAGAGTAAAGCAAATTTCAAAGCTACCTTCCGTAACCTGTTGTCAATTGAAGTCGCTGGTCGCGATGGTTTCAAGATCAGGCCGTCAGTATTCACAGATCTATAGAAAGTGACAGTCAAGAAACGTAATAAGTAATAGATGCAGGAATACTAATAATTACAGGATAATTATGATTGAAATATAAATAAAAGAGTAATAAATAGTAAGTAAAAAGTACAGTGACAAACATATACAGTCATAAAGGATATTGAACAACTTCAGAGAACAATAAGGAAGAAGTAATTATTATTTGTTAGTGTAAAAGTACTTTCAATTTTTTCAAACATCCAACCTACTTCATGATGAGTGTCCTGTTCATGCCCCCGACCATGTCACTAATTCCTACTGGGCCTGTACTCAAGGTTGCAACCACGGCGTGCAGGGACGTGTGCGGTTCCGTATTATCTGAAACACATTATCCAATTGCCATAATCGGTATCCTTTTCTGAATATAGTCACGATATGCTAAACTATTTTGACAGTTTCCGAACAAGAAATGACATCGTGAAGATTTTACAAATAGACATGTTGATTGAGCTGTTATGAATATGACTTAATAACTCCTTTGACCATCCAACTCACCAAGAAATTGTTCTATTACGAAATCAAAGTTAGACTCAATGAAACATTTGTGTCGATTAATGTTCTACATACTGTAACCATTTCCGGCTTGAACCTTGGTGGTCCAAAAGTTATCCTTGAAGGGCGAAATGCCAATAGCCCAAGCAAATAGTGACGTCACACCTATCTTCCAGTTGTCAGTGTTTGGTCGGTTATCGTGGCTTACACGAGCCTGAAACATACATCACATTATTTTAAAAAGTTCAAAATGACAAAGTGCATACATATATTTGGTCTATTTCCGGGGTGAAGAGGTAGATACTAGCATGTGGTTAAAGTGTTGCTCGTTTCCCCATCCAACATGGGACATAGCTAATGCTAAATCAGTATGATGTTTGGCGTTCTACATTCATTATCGTTTCAACAGGTGAGCTGATATGAGGAATTCCACGTCATGATATAACTTCATGGATGTATTGCTAAATCAGAATAAATCCACACTCATTTAAAACATCACCTAAATATGGTCGGACCGTTGTTAACAGTCTTCTTCATACACACTCATTTACCCCTCATAAGTGGCGTCACACCCAAGTCAATAACTAATTCAATTAATGACTATCTAGTAGTCACTTACTCACTTACTCACACCCAATGTACGAGCCTGGAGCTTTGCTAAATTCGGCATCTTACTCTCCCCTCACCTGCGTGACGACAGGTATTTCCAGAGACTGCAGCATATGTCGCGGCAAGGACATGCAGTACTGGATGGTCAATCCGTTCTTGGCAGCTCCATTCCCCATCTGAGTCAGCCATTGGCTGCCTAAGTCAATGTCACTCAGAAGTTTTTTGATTTGTTGAAATTCAACATTGAGGTAATCCTACAAGAATGAAACAAGATTAGGACAAAATAAAAATAAATATAAACTGTTTGGTTTGATATCTTTAGTTTTATGGTTGGTAATTAGAAGAAGTACCTGTTCGTAGACAAACAGACCCCATTTCTTGGACTCAGCGAGCAAATCTGTCCAAAATCTCTGAAACGTAATGAGATAAATGTCAAGAAGTACGATGATTCATGAATGGTCAAAATAATCAAATAAACAAAGAATCCCATAGCAAATGATAGATATGGGGAAAAGAGATGATATTGAACCAATTTAAATAGCATTTACGTCTTAGCCAACAGTAGCTTCAGTACCTCTTCCAATGGTAATGACTTATGACCATCGATCAGGAATTCATACTTTCCTCCATTAGCAGTTGCGTAGGTTGTGTTGCTTGACCTAGAATATTAACAAAGCATCATGTTATGACATATTGCTGACAGTACACATATAAATGTATTTTGACGTATCAAAACTAATGAGAACATTTTAAACAGTTACATATTTCTGAAGGGAATATTCACCCTCAGAACAAGTGAGAGAATTATAAATAATTCTAAACACGCATCAAACATATCGTTTTGCTCTTGACTTTGAAACGAGTTTTTTTTTTATCCGTGCTTGTTCGTCCTTGCTTTATGAAATGTGGTTTCTTGGAGTAATTGTGTTTGTTTAGCTAGTATTGGTGTTTAAACTCGTTTCAGATGTTTCTTAACTAGAAGAGGGCTGCATTAAGGTAAATCTGATACTTGTAACCTGAATGCTTGACCTGTCTTACCAGTACATGCTGTGGGCCACGACGGGGTACCCTGTCTTGTTGTAAAGCCACCTTCAGCACAGGAGGAGGTAAAACAAGCGGAAAATGTGTTAATTAAAGTGTCACTAAAACTCAAAATACCATTCGGGAAAATGTCACTCTATGGTCCCGAGAGAACATGTATTCACTGCGTCTGTGGTGCGCTCAAATAAATATTTTCTAATTTTCGATTTTTAGCATATAAGGGTCTTTAGTATGATGGGAGGGTCACTCTATTGATTCATACAAAGTACAAAAACAATTTTTAATAGAGTAATGCAATGTTCGACTAACGGGGTCGGGTAGCGAAGCTCGCTGACTTGGGTGATGCATGTCACGGTTTCCCCGTATGAAGTCAATCACTGGATTATCGTGTCCGGCCTCGATTATTTACAAACGGCCAATATTGCTGAGTACGGCGTTAATCCTCAAGCAAACAAACAATCCAAATATAATTAAAAGATTAATACAATTGTCACTTATTGAGGGTAAAAATATCTCACTGCATTCCTTTTGGGAAGACCTTTGGCTGAGCTGACCACGTCACAACACCATGGTCGTTGTCCCAATAATACCACCACTCGTCGTATTGCATGTACCTGGCGAGTAAACAACAAGATCATCGTCCCAGTAATACCACTCTTCGTACTGAAGTGAGACACACAAATAGCTCTGTAAAAATAGTCGGTATGAAATGAAATAGCTTTACACATGTTTATGTAAATGTAAAATCTTTACATTTTGGGACATGATTAGTCATTTGTTGTCTAAAGATACATAACAACATCTTTCTCTGGAACTTAGCACACAAAGAGAAAATATATTAACTCAGCAACATGACGACATATGTATAGTGTAGCACAAGTGAGTGTACAAACCTGGCTGGTACACCAATCTGTCCCATGTAGGTCTGGAGATCCAACACTGTGTCCTGGTCGTTTTTTCCTTTCTCCGTCCGGTAATAGTAATACGCCCCTTAACAAACATGTTCTTTTTGGATGGTTTTGTTTGCAAGGATTTTCGAACTTGAAAAAGCATTGTTAATTGTGCATTGCCCAAGACGACACCACATACATGTATGTATACTGTTTACACACACGCTCAGAAACCATGCTTTGTGGAGCTCTTCCACCCATTCAATTCCTTTCCGCCGCCAGCCTTGTTTAACATTGCCTGACAAAATATGCTAAGGTTGCCTGTCATACTTCGAAACAACCTCAAGTTAGATCAAGTTAGATGCATGTTCTGTGCAATTTATGTATATATATATATATATATATATATATATATATATATATATATATATATATATATATATATATATATATATATTACATTATTTGTGCATTAGTTTGGGACCAAATGTGCAGTTGGTTCAATGTGGAAAATCAAATCAGGCCAAGACATGTCCAAATATTCTCACCATTGTCCATCCAGTACCCCAAGTAGTTGATCGTAAAGTCGGACTTGACAAATTGATCTGTACGCCCGTGCCGTTGTTTCAAGATTTGACCCCAGCTTACGAAGGCCTGCGAGCATAATCATATGTTTCTTGTACAAAGGTAAATATACATCTCCGTATTATCATGAACGTGTCGAAGTAAAAATGAATTTTGGTCTGGAAGCTTGCAAAGCCAAATATATAATTTAATGTACAAACATTATGCGATCGACAAATGTATACACCCATGTACCGAAAATAACAGGAAGATGATCCGATGCCTCATCCAAAGTTCTAAGTCTAAAAAAGATTATATTATGTGTTGTTTACAACTATATTTGTAAGTTATTGAACATTTACCTTATTAATACCTTGGTTACCACAGAACAGAATAAAACTGGTTTCAACACCAAGAGGGACGTTTTCAACTCCTCCCATCGGCCCCCAGTAGAGATTGTCCCCGCCGGTGCTGGCGTTCTGACGCCATATTGATGACGACATAAATCGACTGGCAGGGGAGATAATCAGTGTATTTGCTGTCTTCACTTGATCAAATAACGCCAGGGGTCCGCCTTCGATCCCGTCGTCGATTTTAAATGATGATGGTCCCCATCTAAAAGAAAAGTATACACATGTTAAAATTGATTGAGAAATATGTCAGTAAAACGTGTTATTTTGTAACACACCATTAATATTATATTTGCAAGAAATGGCTCCCTTGATATTTGGGCGGTTCGATGTAATTTTACGAGAACCTGCTGATGTTTAGAAAAAAGGCTTGCATGCATGAGCATTGGGATGTTAACACCTTTCTGACAGAACATTTGACTATAGAGGCTTTGTATGGTGTCCTTTCAACACGTTAAATATAATATAGGTTTTACATGCAAATACTTACTGTCCTGCCATTAGACCCACACTACCAAACATCAGTCCCCCATAACCAACGTAGCCCAACGGAAGGGTTGACTCTTGAATCAGAAATCCAGGAAAGCCAGAAATGGTGAAGTCGCTGCTGTTGGAGGCGGTGTTGTTTGCTCCATTGATGTAACGCTGTTGTCGTCATTGATGACAGAAAACATGAAGAGTGTGTAAACTGACAACGTGTCAATGAGGAAAATAGGAATATCATGTGGACTTCTACCTACACCTTGGAACACGATCCTCTAAAACTACATGAACACATTATTAAGTAATAATTCTCACATTAAACTAAAAACATAACTAATCCTTGAATTCTACATGCAAGATCGTGAGTAAAAACATAATTATGTATGTATGTGTATATAATATTTTCTTTCGCAATATATTAAGGGGCGTTACGTGAACAAAGTCCCAATTTCTTAATGATCGATCAGAATTAATGACACTTTAACAGTATTTGAGTTTAATAAGGGCGAGTCAGATAAGCACGGAGAATAGGCCCAAGTGATGCAGGTTTAGACGTTTTCCACTTTCAGGAGAACAAAGAGCTGAGAATCAGGCAGCAGACCAGCGTGTGGGTGGAACAGACTTTATTGTCACAACATCGCCGCGAATGTCTCAGTGCTGTTGCGGCGTCGAGCACCAACTCTTCTTTAACACGTAACCGTCACAGTAGGTATTTAGCATGGGGAAAATAGACAAAGTTTTACAAATAGTTTATCACGTTACATGCCACAAATTAAAAATTGGAAAATATGAAATAAGGGAATATTATAACTAACGGACCACGTTCCATTATCTTGAACCTGCCAAGGGTGAAACCGATAACGTACATCAGACAGGACCAGCATCTCTCATTGCGCTGGTCAGATACAATCAGGAAAACAAGTTTAAAATCTTAGTGCCTTTATCTGTATCTGTTTATCATCCACCCTTATCAAATCACACGTACCACGAAACCTTCGTGGCAACTAGTAAGCTATCATTCTCACTATAAACGACCGCCTCCGTGGTCTAGTGGTAAAGCGTCCGCCCGGAGAACGGAAGGTCCTGGGTTCGATCCCCGGCCGCGTCATACCAAAAGACGTTAAAAGATGGTATTTGTTGTTACCCTGGCGCTCGGCATTAAGGGGTTAAAACAAGGACTGGTCGGCTCGGAGTCAGTATACTGTCTCTGAGTGTGTATTCATGTTAAACTACGGCATGGTATCTCAGTGAGCTAGCACTATACATCGGCATCAGTCCGGACTAATACAAGCAGCCACACAAACACATACACGTAAATGCACGTCGCTATATAAGTGCAATAATCTTGGACGCGACGTTAAACCTTATTTCACGTCACCTCACACATAAACACCTTTGTCATCATTGCGTTGGTCAAACTAAATCAATACATTCACATCTTGTGCAGACCCATTGCTGCTTCCCCTCCTTCCCTCCCTTCTCCTACCAAAAAAAAATAGTGTAGAATTCATGTTATTGTTTTTTTAAAATACTAAGCAATACAAAAGTAAACGTGTTACAATTACATGGTATGTTTTTTACGGTATATATGAGGAACAGCGTGTGATTCTTGCGTCGATGTACGTTAACGTGTTATGATTACATGGTATGTTTTAACGGTATATACGAGGAACAGCGTGTGATTCTCGCGTTGATGTACGTTAACGTGTTATTATTGCATGGTATGTGTTTGCGGTATATAACAAAACACACACACTGCACACACAACGCAAACACACACACACACAAACACATACCCACAAGACACACACACACACACACACACACACACACACACAAACCACACTGCACACACAACGCGCACACACACACACACACACACACACACACACACACACACACACAACGCAAACACACACAACGCAAACACACACACACACAAATCACACTGCACACACAACACAAACACACACACGCACACACTAACCAAATCCTAATCTAAACTTTGTCATGTAAGATTTCAATTGTAATGAAATCTGTGTCATCTGTAAAAAGCATATATAATTTTGTTCACAGATTTGAAAATACCTGAAGACGGTGACCATACTTACACGCTCTTTCAATCGTGACAGGCGTAATACATGTGAATTTGGCGGCTAAATGAAAAGTACATTTCAAACGTCGGTCATTTGAACCTCGGCTCACACTTTTATCTGTTACCATGCATAACACTGGGAAATACTGTCCCTTCGTGCAGTGACACACCCTGAGCTGTGTGGGAGATATTGTATAAGGACTGCGTCTCTCTCGGTACGTATAGAAACCGCTAAATGCAATTCTAAGCTATGTTTAATCACCTGTTTGAACAGCATGAAAGGTATGGCCGGATTGTTGTAGGTGAATATGCTTGGATCTGGCGTGTACTGTACAAAGCTGGCCTCGATCTGACTGGACCCTGCCTGGTACAGGAAACTGTTGGCCTCCCACTGCCCTACGACGTCCACACCACTGGACTGAGTGTTCTTGACCAGCTTCAGAGATCCATCGGCAGAGGAGAACACTTGGCCATCGGCTCTGAAGAAGGTGGGAGCGCTCTTCAGCCACACATCTCCCTGGACAACGACGTTGTATGTGCCGTCACTGTTGACGTTCACAGCAAAGTCCTGCTTTCCCTCTGAGACTGCGGATGTGAAAACTAACTGATGAACATAGCAACGTCATCCAACACTGACATCAGTATAAACTGAAGACATCGATGTTGCCAATGATAATTCCCCTTTTGCATCAAAATGTCAGTTTCTAGAAATGATGGGTTCCGGGTTTTAAAATGTTTCATTAGTACATAATACATCACCAGGATTACGCGTCGGTACCAGTGAGGTCCAGGCACTCCAGCATTGTTGGCGTATATGAACCTCTCAGGGGTCCATATTGAAAACCCATCCACAGTCCCTCATAGCTCGGCTCGAAGTTTTTCAGCCAATTCCACGTTGTTACAATGTACTGATTACACCAAGAAACACTTTGTGTTGTGCACTGAAAACTCAAAGTACATCACAACATAAACGTTAAGGGTGCTGCATTTGGAAGTTGCGAAGTACCATACTTTCCGATTTCCGAGCTTTTTCCTATGTTAAACTCATGATGACAGAAAAGGGGAATTTGCATATTTATTGAAACGGAATTGCGGGAACATTATATGTGAATAGCCAAATTGAATGCCACGTTAATGGACATTTTATTTATCTTCCCAAACTCGCTCCTACAGGAGATATCGCTTGGGTGAGATTAAGCGATATCTACATTGTAGATATCACTGACATGAAATTGCTTCACAATGCTTTGCGAACCACTGTGACATCATTGTTACATGACGTCACAATCAATGATATCACCAATGACTCTGCAACTGAAGCTGCTAGCAGTACTTTTTACACTTAAGACACAGATTATTACTGTCTACAAACTGAAAACGTTTGAAGCATTATGTTGGATGAGAAATAAAATTTCACTCTCGTGTCTTTTGATATCAAATAAATCAACACTCGTTGATAAAAATGGTAAACTCTGAGGCTTGCCGATCAACTCGGGCTGATCCATTTGATATAAAAAACACGAGGGTGAGATTATTAGCGAGGTGAAATGGGGTTTAACGTCACATCCAAGACTGTTACACTTATACAGTGACGTGCATGCACGTTTGTGTGGAAGCTTAATCTTGCACGGGACAAAAAAACAGGCCGATTTTATAGTGTTAGCCCACTTAGATACCATGCCCCAGTGTAACCTGAATACCCACTTTCACAGTATACAGACTCCGAGCGACCAGTCCTTGTAACAGCAACATGTTTGACAGTCCGGGGATCAAACCACCCGTCTTCCGCTCGTTCTTACTTAAAGTACCATTAGTTAATGATAGTTTAATGCCGCCAATTAAGAAATGCAATAGTTTATGAACCATGAGAGTTACATGAATACATTTGCTAAGGAAGTTTGGATACACCTGGTTCCGAACGATAGCGTTGTTTCAGGTCGTCCATCATTCATGTATAAAAATATACTTACTGACACAGAACGACGAAAACAGAAATACGTATACCAAGCTCTTGAGACACATCTTCAAACTGTGGAGACACGCAAACACTTGAGGTATAGATTACGTATCAGTCGATCTTATACCCGCCAGGTCAGGCTCTATATCAGAACATAGCCGCAATGACTGACACAGGACTCATAGTGTGGGCATCACATGGAGACCTGACCTTGTGTGTCAAGGTTGTGTATGGGTGTTACATTCATCGTTTTATCAATGTGTCATGGGAATACAACTTTCTTAAATATCAATACAAGTAAAACAATTAATCTGAATATGTGCATAATTATGCTTGGTGGACGTCGGAGTTGATAAAACATTTGAGGAAGATTTTATTCCTCGTGGTGTCATGTGGCTTTGCGAAAGTCTAGGGCTTCGTCCTCTGCAACATTGAAACACAGATAACGTATATTCACACCACCAAAAGAAACAGGAATACCATACATGTTGGTTAATAAATGAATGCTTTCTGATATTCAAGCGATATAAGAATGGTTCGATGCACAAATGAACATACTGGTATCTTGTGTGAACTATTGTCATTTTAAGGAAGAAGGGAAGAACAACTAGTTAAATGTCAACCATGCACAGAAACTTCACTGTCTATTGTTTAGATGACGTAATATATCAATTTGTGACGAAACGAGGATGTCGTGTTCGAAACAATAAAGGTCTGTGACGTCATCATCAATCAGTATAATGATTGTTGGAATGCACACGTACAAATATGGGAAAGTTAATGTATTCGATCTTTCTACCCTGTGGGTACTTGTGCTTGTGTGCTAGTGGAACAACTCCTGCCACGTCCCTGGTATCTGCACAGCATCAGCTATAGATTGTAGCAATCGTTGACTGATAACTTAATTTGTGACCGACCTTGTCCATGCAGCACGGTACATCCTCACGCTTGTGATGTCAACAGGTCACGGATACAGCTACTAATAATTAACCTTGTGTATTCCAGGTAGCATGACTATTGCGAGATTTGACGTCGAGAGATGTTAAGAGACAAGGGAACTAAAATGAGTTTGTCTCATGATTTTTTAATGGATAAGCCAATTAGAATTAACTTGATTCTAATGGTTCAAGGGGCGGTCGGGTAGCCTAGCGGTTAAAGCGTTCGCTCCTCACGCCGAAGACCCGGGTTCGATTCCCGACATGGGTACATTGTGTGAAGCCCATTTCTGGTGTCCCCCGCCGTGATATTGCTGGAATATTGCTAAAAGCGGCGTAAAACAATACTCACTCATTCTAATGGTTCACGTGATCTGAGGCGCGTAGTTCGAAGAGAAAAACTGCTACAAAAACATTTGAGCTTAAAATTTTCTTGAAGGGCAAATGCACATGCAAGTTAAACTACCGCATATACAAAAGTATATATTCATCAAATTATACACAAAATTTATTTTAACATATTCATTTGTACAGAAATTCACACAATCAACCAATCACACGCGATCGGTTTAATCGAGCAATACAAGAAATGGAAGTAATGATAATTAAATAAGTGGAGTAAGATTGAACACAGTTTTAATAGGCTAGCACTTTCAACTCGTATATGAAGTCATGTTATTCAGTTATGGCCTGATGAGACTCGTACGTGATACGAGTTGAAAGCGCTAGCCTATTAAAACTGTGTTCAATCTTACTCCACTTATTTAATTATTACTATATTTTGCCTGAGAGTTAGAACGTTACTGTGCTTTACATATATATGCATAGAAATTTTACCGACGCGATGTAAAGCGCATTCACTTATCCACAATGCAGTGCTTCAGTGGCCAACCGGCCCTGATACTCGCTGGCCATGATTTACTTTGTATTGACAACACTGTGATTATCTAAGTGGACACACATATATTTAACTAAGATAATATATATATATATATATATATATATATATATATATATATATATATATATATATATATATATATATATATATATATATATATATATATATATACACATATATTTAACTAAGATAGTATATATATATATACACACACATGCACACAAATACACACATGCACACACATACACACACATGCACACAAATACACACATATACACATGTACACACACACATGCACGCACACAAACACACACACACATGCACACACACATACACACACACATGCACACACACATGCACACACACACGCACATGCACACACGCACACATGAATACGTGACACAGACATACACACACAGAGACACACACACGCACAGACACGCACACGCGCATACACACACGCACGGAGACACACACGCACAGAGACACACACACGTGAACATGCCACACGCACATCCAAACACACACACACACACACACACACACACACACACACACACACACACACACACACACGAACATGCCAAACGCACATCCAAACACACATACACACACGCGCGCGCACGGACATGCCACACGCACATCCAAACACACACACACGCCCGCGCGAACATGTCACCCGCACATCCAAACACACACACACACACACTCACACACACACATAATTAATTAGACGCACTCACATACGCTCACAATCACATTCAAGCACACACATAATCATAAACACATGCACACGCACAAACACACACGCGCATGCACGCGCACACACAATCATAATCACAGACACACACAATCACGCACACACACAAACACACGAATATTTACCCAAACATAGACTGGGCTCACTGACCAGGAAGTAATATTACAGTGCTGCCATTGGTGAAGGTCTCGACACGCTAGATGGTATTACTAATTATGTCCCAGTCAGAGTATAAGAATGCGCGCATTGTCCAGGCATATGTGTTTTCTAGACACGACAACCAGGTATTCCTGGAGTACTGTTCTGAATCGACAGGAAGGTTTATATAATACTGCGTGGTAGCTGCTAACCCATGCGGATACTTCTGGGTGTCTGGTATGCTGGTAGTTAAAACAAGGGGATATTTCTCGGTGTCTTCAAAATTTACATTGAGTAAGTATGTTGGTTGGTTGGTTTGTTGTTTAACGCCGTACACAGCAATAGTCCAGCTACATGACGGCGGTCTGTAAATAATCGAGTCTGGACCAGACAATCCAGTGATAATGTCATGAGCATCGATCCATGCAATTGAGATCGATGACATGCATCAACCAAGTCAGCGAGCCTGACCACCCGATCCCGTTGGTCGCCTTTTACGACAAGCATAGTCACCTTTTACGGCAAGCATGGGTTGCTCAAGACCTAATCTACCCCGGAACTTCACGGGGGTAGAGTAAGTATGTTTTCCTTTACTGTAACTTTCACATTGAAAGTTTTGAAATATGAAACAATGAAGTCAAATGAAGTATTTCACATGATTGTGTATGTACATGGCTGCACATTAATCTGACAACAACAGGAGGGTGTTTCAGCAGAACATGACAATATTATATGACTGCGTAAGACTCCTCCTAGGACAGCTGTAGTGAGTGAGTGAGTGAGTTGGGTTTAACGCCGCTTTTAACAGTATTCCAGTTATATCGCGGCGTGTCAGCTTAATGTGGGAGGAAAGCCCGAAGCGATGCAGGTCTCAGGCGTTTGCAACTTCGGTGAAACCCGTATGGTGCTGACAAACCTAGAAACATAACTGGGGCGAACCAGAATACGAACCCACAATCGTAGGTTTCTGGCGTGCCAAAGGGACGCAACTCTGCACAGCGAATCGCAGCGCCTCAGACGGCGTGAATCGAGCCCTGGTCTTCGAGGTGACGAGCGAACACTTTAACCACTAGGCCACCCCACCGCCCTACGTTACTAAGAACGTTTTAACATTTATTGTTATGATCTGAAGCCCTGAACAGGATTATATGACCAAAATGATGTCCGATGCAATTCCCTATTTTGACTTGTACCATAAGTTTCCTGTCTTTTCAGGTGCCAACTTGACTTGCCTTTGCATGTGTTTATGACGGCTGCCACCGGTGTGGCAGGATAAGCTAACCTTTTCACGAACACGTGGTGCCATTACTATTTTATAGTGATTCATAAACACATGTTTTTGATATAGTGGGAATCGTACAATCAACTCTACTTTATGCAGAGATTTCTATTGGATATGGAAAGGGTTTTGTCGCTTTATGTGATTATATTGTACGATTAGACAGAGCTGTATACTATAAGAGATAATGTACCATGGGCCGATGGCCTAAATCTGTACTGCTAACAAACTAGTGACCATGATGGTGAAGTGAATGAAGTCCCTCTTAATGACAAGAAAGTGACAAGAATTACTCAGTAGGTTATGTAGAAGTAATTACATGCTAGGGGAGGCCCAACATTCATTGCATTATTGCTGATACTTTATGTCATGTATTTGCTGGTACAGTAAACTACGGTTATTATAAATTCAAAGGGACCACAGATTAAAGTTCGTTATAACCGTAGTTCATTATAATCATATACCACCGAAGTGGTAAACGTCTGAGACCTGTATCACTGCGGGCTTTCCTCCCACATTAAGCTGACATGCCGCGATATAACTGGAATACTGTTAAAAGCGGCGTTAAATCCAACTCACTCACTCACTATAATCATATACAACAAATGGCCGGGACCCATAACAAGGTTCGTGATATCTGTTAGTTCGATTTAAGCGTGTTCATTATAAACATAGTCTACTTATTTGGATAAGTATTCAATGCCTCGGTTATACCCTAACGGTAAAGCAACGGTTGTGGTCCCTCTCGTTCTATTGTAGTTTGAGGAAGCCGTCAGCCGTCATTGAAAATAACCAGAGCATAGAGATAGGTAGGATTACACTGCGCGGTTTCTAAAGTTCAGAAAATGCCAGGGGCTTCCCCTATGTAGTACGTGAACCACGTAGACCCAATCAGCGGACAAGACTGACTGACCGACCACGGTCGAGGTCATCAGGAATTGTTTCACATACTGAGTTAGTGAGCGAGTTTGATTTAACGATATTTTGTCAATATTTCAGCAATATTATGGCGAGAGACCCCAGTAATAGGTTTTAAATACTGAGAGAGTGAGTTAGCTTCTAAGCCGATTTTAATAATACTCCAGGACACACGCGGTTCCCACTGTACTCAGTGTGAAATTAAACCCGAGTTTTGGGCACGACGATCGAATGGTGTAACTACTGGACAATCCCGTAGCACCTCAACCGATAACAAACAGTTAGGTTCTGACCAAAACGTAGTTTAGGACGACTTCACCTTGCGGATGAGCGCGTCAATGGTCCAAAGATCCTTCCCTGATCCCGAGAGGTCGGGGTGTCCTCACATGAGTACGATGGTAGTATGGAGATACGTCCAATAATATCACTTTTAAATGAATTAACAAAATATAACAACACCAATGAAAATATGAAACACGGTTACTACCTTAAGTTTTCCCTCTTTGTAATATTTGGTGTGTTTGTTGTTTAAGGCCACACTCAGCAATAGTCTAGTTATACATCGAGCCTGGACCACACAATCCAGTGATCGATATTGTGAGCAATGATGCAAGCCGTCGGGGTAAGAGGATACGCTATCAACCAATTCACCAAGCCATTTGGTCACCGTTTACTTTTGTTGGGGACCTACTCTAACCGCTTTCCAACTTGGAATTATTTCATAAGTTTACATTAATTAATGCAGTTTCACCTACAAGTGACCTCCTTACTAGCACAAAAATGTAACCGCCTCCGTGGTCTGGTGGTAGAGCGTCCGCCCGGAGAACGGAAAGTCCGGGATTCGTCATACCAAAAGACGTTAAAAGATGGTACCTGTTGTTACCCTGTCTCCGTTCGGCATTAAGGGGCTAAAACAAGGACTAGTCGACTCGGAGTCAGTATACTGTATCCGAGTTGGGTATTCAAACTAAATTGCGGCATGGTATCTCAGTGAGCTAGCACTATAAATCGGCATCAATCCGGACCGGTACAAGCAGCGACACACACACACACACACACGCATGCACGCACGCACGCACGCACGCACGCACGCACACACACACACACACACAAACGTGCATGCACGTTGCTATGTAAGTGCAGTAATCTTGGATCCGACGTTAAGCCCCACTTCACCTCACCTCACCTCACCACAAAAATGTATATTTGCATGCATTTCGAAATGACATGTTTATTGAGAAACCTTATATTTGGCAATATAAACTGACGTCCAAAAGAAACTTTACCAGAGTTTGAAATCACTCTTGCTCAAAAACAACAAAACATACATGCATGAAGTAGTGTATTGAGAAGATCAATATATCAACATAATCAACACGGAAAATGACAATCATACCGCGACCGAGAATGACGTCAGAGCCCCCCAAAGTTGGGTGTGGTACAAAACTCGAGCTTTCAGAATCATGGACAATAGGCAGAGTACATAAACAATCGCTCACGTTCAATAACAAGTCATTAGTAGCGTGTGTGACCACCAAATGCCTCAATACACGCAAAAACTCTTCGAGACAGAAAAAAGTCAGACGTCTGATGAGGTCACGTGGGATTTGACGTCATTCTTCTTGGAGAGCCAGGATCAGTTCTTGCCGGTTGGCTGGAGAGTGTGGACGTTGTCGAACACGGCGATCCATCAAGTCCCAGAGGTGTTCTATGGGGGATATGTCGGGTGAGCGCGCAGGCCACGGCAGGACGTTGACGTTGTTGGCTGCGAGGAAGTTAGTGATAATTCTGGCTGTATGGGCTCTAGCGTTGTCATGCTGATAAATGACACCACGTGGCTGCTGTTGGAGAAATGGTAGGACAACTGGACGAAGAATGTTATCCATGTAACGCTGAGCTGTCAAGTTTCCGTCAACGATGACCAGCGGTGTCCTCTCCTGCCCACAGATCCCTCCCCACACCGTGACACTCCCTCAGCCATATGGTACGACCTGGCACGCAACACGCCGCCGTTCGTTCACATCTTCGGCGGTAAACAAGTTGTCTTCCATCTCAATCGCAGACGACGATGTTGCGCTGTCACTAGCTGTCCTCTGTATGGTTTAAAGCCCTGATTCAATGAGCCCTGAGTCTCCTGGCCACTGTGTGTCGACTAACCCTGTGACCTAAGGCATTTGTCGCCGATGACGTCACTGCCAGGAAGCGATTTCGGAGGTGCAAGGTACGCAAGTAGCGGTCATCATGGGTCGCGGTCACCCTGGGTCTGCCTGTTCTTGGCCTGTCAGCGGTCCGCCCTGTCTGTCTGTAACGTTGCATCTAGTTGGTAACGGCAACACGGGAGCAACCGGAGGTTCATGCAATATGGGCGTTGGTAGCTCCCATCTGTACCATACCCAAGGCTCGTTCTTGTTGTTCGACTGTGAGTTGTGGCATTTCTTTTGTGGTTTTTTATCACTGTGGATGTCTGACTTGCCGTTGCAATCGTTTTACCTTACCCGCACGTGCATTTGCAGTTGTCCGTGGTGCACGTGTTTTTCACTTTTTCGCGTGTTATCTCGCAAACATGTAACAGATGATTAACATTTTCTGCATACACTATTGTTGTATTTAGGTTAAATGTTTCAGATAGACTTCATCCAAAAAATATTTATACTTTGTCTGAAATTTATATTTTCAGTTGGTAAAGTTTCTTTTGGACGTCAGTTTATATATATGTTTTCTATAACGTGTACTTATCTTGAAGTGTAGTACGGTAAAGGATTTGGAGCTTTTATTACGATCATATTTTGACGAGGAGTGTTCCTGGTTGTCAGTATCAAATTGTCTTCCCTTCAGAGCCGGAACATTATTCATTATGCAAATTACCGCCGTCATATAGCTGGAATATTGCTGAGTGCGGCGTTAAACAACAAACCAACAACAACAACAACAACATTATGCAAATTAAATGAATGGCGGGTGCTACCTGGCATCACGTGGTGTCATGACTGATTTGCCATTTACGCCAAGTGGAATCTGTTTCGGCAGAAAATCTAGGCGGGTTATTCTCTTGCATTGACAATTTATGTTCACAAAGAAATAATTCATTTAGGCTAAACTCCAATATATTAAAATCCAAGAATCGCTATCCGTTTGTAACGATATCATGTGTTCGCGAAATGGTAAGCGCATCTTGCACCACCGATGGCACCTGTCACAAACACATGCAAAAACAAGTCAAGTGTTCACCTTAACAAACACGGGAGCGTACGGTACAAGGTAAAATAGGGAAATTAATTCTGATATAATTTTGTCACGTATTCGGTAAATTTGGAAATTTCCTCCTCATGTCTACCAGCAATTGTTTTGAAAGGTTTCTAAATGGCTTGAATCCAACAATTCCGTTGACTCTCTTTGAAATCTTGACAAAAAAGCATGCTCGATTTACCTCGTAAGTTGTGAAATGTCAACACCGAAGGTTGGAGCTGCTGGAATGGAATGCTTGGCATAAAAGGGAAGTTTTCTTTTGGAAAGTTGAAATATCATCTCTTGACATAAAGTTTTGTGGATAGTTTTGTTCCACCCTTATTATTATCTCTTGACCTACAGTTTTGTGGATAGTTTTGTTTCACTGATTATTATCTCTTGACATACAGTTTTGTGGATAGCTTTGTTTCACTGATTATTACCTCTTGACATACAGTTTTGTGGAAAGCTTTGTTTCACTATGATTGTTATCTCTTGACAAACAGTTTTGTGGATAGTTTTGTTTCACTCTGATTATTATCTCTTGACATACAGTTTTGTGGATAGTTTTGTTTCACTCTGATTATTATCTCTTGACATACAGTTTTGTGGATAGTTTTGTTTCACTATGATTGTTATCTCTTGACATACAGTTTTGTGGATAGTTTTGTTTCACTCTGACATACAGTTTTGTGGATAGTTTTGTTTCACTCTGATTATTATCTCTTGACATACAGTTTTGTGGATAGTTTTGTTTCACTATGATTGTTATCTCTTGACATACAGTTTTGTGGATAGTTTTGTTTCACTCTGATTATTATCTCTTGACATACAGTTTTGTGGATAGTTTTGTTTCACTCTGATTATTATCTCTTGACATACAGTTTTGTGGATAGTTTTGTTTCACTCTGATTATTATCTCTTGACATACAGTTTTGTGGATAGTTTTGTTTCACTATGATTGTTATCTCTTGACATACAGTTTTGTGGATAGTTTTGTTTCACTCTGATTGTTATCTCTTGACATACAGTTTTGTGGATAGCTTTGTTTCACTCTGATTATTATCTCTTGACATACAGTTTTGTGGATAGTTTTGTTTCACTCTGATTATTATCTCTTGACATACAGTTTTGTGGATAGTTTTGTTTCACTCTGATTATTATCTCTTGACATATAGTTTTGTGGATAGTTTTGTTTCACTATGATTGTTATCTCTTGACATACAGTTTTGTGGATAGTTTTGTTTCACTCTGATTGTTATCTCTTGACATACAGTTTTGTGGATAGCTTTGTTTCACTCTGATTGTTATCTCTTGACATACAGTTTTGTGGATAGTTTTGTTTCACTCTGATTATTATCTCTTGACATACAGTTTTGTGGATAGTTTTGTTTCACTAATCATCATCTCTTGACATACAGTTTTGTGGATAGTTTTGTTTCACTGATTATTATCTCTTGACATACAGTTTTGTGGATAGTTTTGTTTCACTCTGATTATTATCTCTTGACATACAGTTTTGTGGAAAGCTTTGTTTCACTCTGATTGTTATCTCTTGACATACAGTTTTGTGGATAGTTTTGTTTCACTCTGATTATTATCTCTTGACATACAGTTTTGTGGATAGCTTTATTTCACTCTGATTATTATCTCTTGACATACAGTTTTGTGTTTTAGTTTTGTTTCACTTCTCTCTTTATTCACTCTTAACATGAAGTTTTGTGGACAGTTTTGTTTCTTTTGATTCTAAATATGAAACAGAGACAATGTTCTCTTTATTTCTAGTTAAGGTGGGTAAATAACTGGAAGGCAATTGGTCGCATGGGCATTATTCAACGATATTAAGTCGATATTATATACCTGAAGCTTAAGTTAAACTTCATGGTTTAAATTCCCTTATTTTATTTTTTCAAATCCGGGCAGTAATTCCGATTCATATGCAATGAAAAGGCAGATGAGCAAGGGTGGGACACAACCGGTGCCCATGGGGATGCCCACTTCTTGCCTGTATATACATGTATGTCGCATCTCCAAATTGCACACAGATGTTATTAACGAGGAAGTCCAGCATCTCACATACTGTTTTCCCAAAGAACTTCAGATGACGTTTGCTTTTATTTCTGACAAATTAAAAACTTGGCAGATTTGACAAATAAAGTTACTTATATCGTTTCTTATTTTGTTTTGCAGATATTGGACAATGAGTTTCATTCATATGATTGGTCTGTTCACGCTACTTCTCACGATACCCGGATGTACACCTGAGAAGAGTTATTTGTTGGGCCAGGTGGTGAGTACACAATCACAAATCACAATACTTCATACCGCTGCAGGGGCGGTCGGGTAGCCTAGTGGCTGAAGCGTTCGCTCGTCACGCTGTAGATCTGGGTTCGAATCCCGACATGGGTACAATGTGTGAAGCCCATTCCGGGTGTCCCCCGCCGTGATATTACTGGAATACTGCTAAAGCGGCGTGAAACCATACTCACTCATATCGCTGCAGGTACAATATACATTACTGATCAAAACAAATCTCCATTTTATGTGTGTATTGTACATGTTCAGGCTTCCGGGGTAAAATATAGTGTGAAGCCTTCAGGTATACTAACACTCATCCACTCTTAAACACAGCATAAAGAATACATATCGCATAAACAATAACACGTTAAATAAATACAGGGAAGACTCCAGCCGAAATGTATTAGAATGTTTGTGTTCAAACTGCTAGAAACAACCTATTCCTTTAGTTACCAGTTAAATGTGTTCGCCATAACCCTGTTTCTAAAACAATCGTGTCTTTCAGAGTGAGTGAGTGAGTTGGGTTTAACGCCGCTTTTAACATTATTCCAGTTATATCGCGGCGTGTCAGCTTAATGTGGAACGTTTACCACTTCGGTGAAACCCACGAGCACGGGTATGGTGCTGACAAACCTTGAAATATCATCGGGGCGAACCGGGATTCGAACCCACAATCATAGGTTTCTGGCGTGCCCAAGGGACACAACTCTGCACAGCGAATGTCGGCGCCTCAGACGACTGGGCCACCCGTGTCCCCATTTATCTTGTATTCGGATACCTTCGGAACAAATCTGGGATATTTGAAGGAAGTCATACGTGATTAAATACATAATAATGACTACACGCTGGGATACATTTGTTGAAGAAATCGTTGGATGTTTCCCTTTTAATCAATACGGGTAACAAACTAGTATCGTCTAAAGTAAGAGTAGCTTTACGGAAAATAGTCTCGGTTTAAGGGTTGCTTAAACGAGGATGTTAAATTCATGAAATTTTCTCATCAATTTGATCATGTCGAGTAGTTGAACAGAGGAAATAAATACATGCATATCCATCTTTACACTATATCCTTCTGCGTAAAATGTTTCTTTTATGGACCTTCCATCAATGATAAAGTTAGCGTACGCTGACCAAACTACACAGACGCCAACAATATTCTCCTTTGTGATCCGGCGACCATAACTCCAACTTAGAGTATTGAGGTGAAATGGGGTTTAACGTCGCGTCTGAGATAATTGCACTTAAATGCGACATGTATGCACGTGTGTGTATGTGTGTGTGCCTGCTTGTACTAGTCAAGACTGATGCCGATTTATAGTCCTAGCCCACTGAGATACCATGCCCCAGTTTAACATGAATACCCCACTCAGACACAGTATACTGACTCCGAGCCGACCAGTCCTTGTTTCAGTCCCTTAATGCCGAGCGCCAGGCAGGGTAACAACAAGTACCATATTTCAACGTATTTTGGTCGACCTTCCGCACTCCGGGCGGACGCTCTACCATTAGGCACTTGGGTTTCAGTGAGACTGTTGCCTCATGGCGTGGCAGCTATATCTGACAGGAATACCACGTATGCCACTATATGTTTACGCTACTTGCATTTCCATCGTGCTAATTAACCAAGAACAAGCCGTCGAAATCTGAGATTCGAACCCACGACCGTATGCATGTCTAGGGCAAGTACCTCCACACAAATGTGCGACAAATCAGACAAAAGGGACATCTGTGTCCTTTTTCAATCTGAAAATAGTATTGTACATGTTGGGTTTGGAAACAAGCTCTGATAAGGAAATATTTGTAAAGGGTGTCCTTAATATCGTTTAGATCCAGGACACGGAAGATGAATATCAAAGATCATGTCTTATTGCTGATCGGCGTCCATTGCTGGGCACGTGTAGAACTACAACAGAAGGATACAAGCATGTCTCAGGTTCCGAGTTACATCGTGTGCCTCAATACTCTGTCTGCACTCTCAAGAAGGATGTTGACAGGTGTGCTTGGTGCATGAGTGGGACATGGAAACTTGCATCATGTGAAGAAGGTAAATTATAAATATCTACAATAAAATAAATAATAAAAGTCTTTTTTCATAGTTGCACATTCGTCAGGAAAAATTCGTCTTCTTCTCACATCCTCAACTTTATTCACACTCATAGTTTACATGGTAGGCTACACATACATTCCCACACAACGATGGAGATAATTTGGAGTACTAATTACCTAACACCGGACACCTTTTGGTGCTTTAAGTGCTTAACATTGTTACTTCTGACAGGCAGAAGAAGGAAGAAAAGATCCTTCTGGTTCCTGGAGGATTCCGTCAGCGAATGTTCCTTGTTCTGTCAGAAAGGACACGAGGGGCTAATAGGTAAGCTGCGCTTTCCCTTTATGATTTATGAGGGAGATGTTTACCTTTTTCACGAAAACCCGTTGTCGTCACTAATCTGGTTGGAATCTGTTTCGGCAGTTAATCGATACTGGATATTCTCTAGCGATGACTTTTTATATTGTAGGATTATGAAATGGGTTTTGTCTCTTTTAGTTTTTTTGTTGTTGTTATTATCATAATCAATCATCATGATAGTATCATTATTTTCTCAAATCATTGAGGAAGAAAATGTATCATTTCACAATAAAGATATGGCGTGGTCGAGAAGCATTGTTGACGGCCATTGAATTGTTGTACCATCGTGTAATGTAGGTGCACCATCCGTGTGCAAACTTTGTAAATTAGCAGGAACTCGATAACTGCTCCCTTGCCGCAAGGCATCTTGGGAAATAGGCACTGCATGGCGGCATGCACAATCTCTCACAAGTACTCAATAAAGCCTTCAGAATCAATTCCCAAGAACATTACAATTGTTAATACTTCCTTTTCCTTAAAGCGAAACCTGATCCTAAGGTTATCTTTGATAGGCCTTCAGAAGAACACCCCTTTTTCAGGGCGTGACGCTCTGTCTCCTGTTACCAGGTATAGGTTTTGAAAATGAACTGGTTATAATAAGACATTGATGACACGTGATGCAGGCGCTGTAGACATGTACACGTCTAAACCCGTCAGGGATTTTTGGGCGTCAAGCAATAACAATTACATTTAGGTAACAAAACTTCCCACAGAGTATATCTGGTCCTCGTTGAACATTGGTGGCTAGTGGTGTAAATTGTTCCAATAACTTAACACAAGTTTCTGTTTTGGTAGATCATAAAGTGGATTAGTATATTTGCTAGTTCACGAATGCATTATCTGTCATTTTGCTATTAAAGGGTATATTTCTCCGACATTTTCAAAATGCTCATCACCAAATACACCTGTTTATGCAAATGAGGGTCGGAAAACAGCTAGTGTCAAGTGGACCACACCTGCAGCACATGATGGCCGAGGAAAGCATGTCAGGTCAGCATTTCTAGCCCAATGTTTGTCGTACAGGGTTCAAAGGGGATGTGGTGGTCATGCTCAGCGAGCAACGGGGTCGTTTGCATGACATCGTTCCGACAGTTTGGGTCGTTGCTCACAATGTCAATCACTGGATTATCTGGTCCAGGTCGCCGTTATATAGCTAGATATCGCTGAGTGTTGTTAGACAACGAATTGCATTCTCGGTACACGTTATGAAAGAATGAAAGATGAAACAGCAAATTGATTCTTGCTCTCTGAAACGCCAGATTAGTTCTCATATGGCATCGAACATTAGGTTCATCATAAAATCACAAATTGCAACAGTTATTTTAAATAAACCTGAAAAATTAACTATGAATATAATATCTGCGATGTATCTTTAGTTGTAAGGTTTTCTGTTTACATGCCGTGTAGTATAGTTTAGATGTATTTTGGTGTGTAAGGACGGCACAACTATGTTTCAGCTTTAGATGACGCATTGTTATGCCAGTGTTGTGATGTTTTCTGTTTACATGCCGTGTAGTATAGTTTAGATGTGTTTTGGTGTGTATGGACAGCCCAACTATGTTTCAGCTTTAGCTGACTCATTGCAATGCCAGTGTTGTGATGTTTTCTATTTACATGTTGTGTAGTGTGGTGGCTGTGTCTGGACATGGGAAACCAGGCGATGTATTTGATATCGGACTCACAACATTTGTATACAGAGCAACAGATGACAGCGGCTTGTCAAGCTTCTGTTACATCACATTCGAGGTAAAAGGTATGTGGATAAAACAGACATGTCATCGATATGAAGGAACTATGCCTATTGCTGCCAACTAAATGTATTGTCAGAATAGATCTCCATCAACCTGAGCTTCTACGTGCTGCCAACTAAAGGTATTGTCAGAATAGATCCCGATTAACCTGTGCTTCTACGTGCTGACAACTAAAGGTATTGTCAGAATAGATCCCCCATCAACCTGTGCTTCTACGTGCTGCTAAATAAAGGTATTGTCAGAATAGATACCCATCAACCTGTGCTTCTACGTGCTGACAACTAAAGGTATTGTCACAATAGATCCCCATCAACCTGTGCTTCTACGTGCTGACAACTAAAGGTATTGTCAGAATAGATCCCCATCAACCTGTGCTTCTCAGTGGAAGCAATAAAAGGCCTCGGGTGTTCTGGCCTGGATGACTTGATGACCATCGTACCCGACGGCTCATGATATTAAACAACAGAATGTCTGGTCTAGCAAGAATCCGCATTTACAGTCGGCAGTTGTTTAACTGGGGTATTGTTGTGTGCTAAGTTCATCAACAATCAACCATTTCAGAACAGAAGGGACCTAAACTGTTTCCTTGTCCACTGTAGACTGTTTTCCTGTCCATTGTAGACCGTTTCCTTGTCCACTGGAGACTGTATCCTGGTGCACAGTAGGTAGTTTCCCTGTCCATTGTAGACGGTTTCCTTGTCCACTGTAGACTGTTTCCTTGTCCACCGTAGATTGTTTTCCTGTCCACTATGCACTGTTTGACTGTCCATTGTAGACTGTGTCCTTATCCATTGTGGTAAGTGATATTCGATAGTTGAGAATATAATCAATCGATTGGGTATATTTCTATTCCAGTTCAACAACAACCAACTATTTCCGAATGTCGGCTATTTCAATGTCCACTGAATGCTGTTTCCCTGTCCACCGTAGACTGTTTCATTAGCCACTGTAGACTGTGTCTTTATCCACTGTAGACTGTTTCCTTGTTCACTGTAGACTGTGTCCTTGTCCACTGTAGACTGTTTCCTTGTTCACTGTAGACTGTTTCCTTGTCAACGGTAGACTGTTTCCTTGTCCATTGTGGGATGTTTCCTTGTCAACTGTAGACTGTTTCCTTGTCCATTGTGGGGTGTTTCCTTGTCCATTGTGGGATGTTTCCTTGTCCACTGTAGACTGTTTCCTTGTCCATTGTGGGATGTTTCCTTGTCCATTGTGGGATGTTTCCTTGTCCACTGTAGGATGTGTCCTGTCCATTGTGGTAAGTGATATACGACAGCGATGAATCTAATCAATGTCGCTGGAATGTAATATTTTTTTCTTTTCTAGTTCACACATGTTCTGTGCCAGTAGTTGCCCATGCTGACCGTGTCTGTGACAGCAACGACTTCATCTTTGGAACAACTTGTCAGTTCACCTGCAACAGCGGGTACGACATAAATGGAGCGAGTCAGCTGAAGTGTGAAGAAGGAGGAGCCTGGAGCCATCAGGCCCCTACATGTACACGTAAGTCCATGAGTGAGTGAGTGAGTGAGTGAGTGAGTGAGTGAGCTGGGTTTAATCCGTGGAGTGACGGTTCAAGAGAGGCAGGTCGTAGAGTGAGTGAGTGAGTGAGTGAGCTGGGTTTAATCCGTGGAGTGACGGTTAAAGAGAGGCAGTTTGTAGAGTGAGTGAGTGAGTGAGTTGGGTTTAATCCGTGTGTGACGGTTAAAGAGAGGCAGATCGTAGAGGTGTAGCACTTTTACTCGAAGGAATTAGAGTCACGAATATAGTATAGAACAAACATAAGCAGAACATATCAGATCTTACCATGTATACCCATTGGGAATGAGGCAGTTCTTATTCCCCGTTAAAAAAACAACAAGTCAAAAAGATACCGTCGGACATTTTATAAAATAAAATACAAAACTGAATAAATCCCCCCAAAATGAAATGTTTCTGCATATTCAACGAAAGTGCGACAGATTGACCTCTTCATATTATAAAGTAGATAATGGAAGTTCATTCTAATATCAGCAAAAGCAATCTCCTGACTGGACTTCTGAGGAAGTCTTCGTCCCACAACGAATAAATGTCAACCAAAAATGTTACGCTGTTTAACGTCCTGGTCTGTTACATACAGAGCATGAAAAACGAGATTTACAGAAAAGAACATGCGCAAGTGGTAGAGCAAATGGTGTGTTTGGGCGAGCACTTCCATGTTAATTGATGAGTGTATTTGGGCGAGCTATACCAAAACAAGCCGTGCACAACTGTTTCCTCCTGTTCAACCATGTTTCATTTATTTGTCATTTGTGAACCACTGACATTTTCCTGGGATTGGTACTATATCGTATAGTCCATACACATATTTCAGGAAATAGGACAATTTTATTATTCACTTTTATATCAAAGTAAATATGAATTGTCGTCAATACCAGCGACTAATCTGAATCGATCATCCATCGAAATCGATTCCAGTGGACTTAGAAGAAAAAGCCGCAGAAAAGTATTTCGATCACAGAATATCACTGATGTCACCAGGTGTTCGCAAAAAGGATGCGTCCATTTGGGCTTCAAAAAATGATCCATGACATATGTTCTGCTTTCAGCAAAGACCTGCCCCGCCCTTGACACCTTCTACTGCACTGACACCTACAACTACGGCAGTCTCTGTTCCTTGACATGTAACGTGACTGCTGGACATACTGTGACACTTCCGAGCGCAACATTCTGTCTTCAAAACGGAAGTTGGCATTCACCAATACCCAGCTGCAGAGGTAAGCGAAAAGAGATTGTAAACTCGAAATCTCTGCCCCCATTGTCACCCTTCAGTCACCTTCATTACAAAGAGACCGCCTTCCTGGTCTAGTGATAGAGCATCTGCCCCGAGAGTGTGACCGCCTCCGTGGTCTAGTGGTAGAGCGTATGCCCGGAGAGTGAGACCGCCTCCGTGGTCTAGTGGTAGAGCGCCCGCCCGGAGAGTGGGACCGCCTCCGTGGTCTAGTGGTAGAGCGTCCGCCCGGAGAGTGAGACCGCCTCCGTGGTCTAGTGGTAGAGCGTCCGCCCGGAGAGTGGGACCGCCTCCGTGGTCTAGTGGTAGAGCGTCTGCCCGGAGAGAGGGACCGCCTCCATGGTCTAGTGGTAGAGCATCTGTCCGGAGAGTGGGACCGCCTCCATGGTCTAGTGGTAGAGCGTCTTCCCCGAGAATGGGGCCGCCTCCGTGGTCTAGTGGTAGAGCATCCGCCCGGGGAGCGCAAGGTCAGGGGTTCGATCTCCGGTCGCGTCATACCAAAAGACGTTACAAGATGGTACTTACTGTCACCCTGTCTGGCGCTCGGCATTAAGGGGCTAAAACAAGGACTGGTCGGCTCGGAGTCAGTATACCGTGTATGAGTGGGGTACTCATGTTAAACTGCGGCATGGTATCTCAGTGAGCTGGCACTGTAAATCGGCATCAGTCCGGACTAGTCATCTTCCCGAGGCAAGAGAGTTAACTGACTTTAAACTGGGCTCGGTCGTAGCGCCACCAGTGACTATTACCAGTTATGTCTCTTCTAAGCCTCTCCTATGGACCAATCAGATTCCACCTCTCGTATCACTTGCGTTTGCTTCACACAAAATGGTGGCGCCAAGTCAGGACGATCTGATGGATAATCAAGATCTATATTGTGATAAAACGGGTCTCACATCGCGAAATGCATCAAATCACGTGAGTACCTTGATTAAAAACATGAAAAGATTTGAAAAATATCTGCTGACAACGAGTTGGCGGTGCACATGTTTTGCAAATCCTGCAATCGACTTTCGATTTCGGCGCGTGATTTTGATTGGACTATGCATAGACTCGTTAGTCCAGCCAAGTAACTCCATAATACCAGCTTAGTTCGGCAAGGGTGGAAACTGGACTTTTATCGTCTGTTAACTCTCTTGCCTCAGGAAGATGGGACTACAGTATACAAAGGAACACTACTCTATTACCGCGTGCGATGATGTAGCCTTCGGGATGACGTCCCGGTTTCGATTCCCAACTTGGGTACAATGTATGAAGCTCATTTCGGGTTCCCCCCTAGTGATATTGCGGGAATACTGCTAAATGCGGATTAAACCAGTGTGCATTTCCTCACTCACCTTAATCCGCATTTTTGTTAATCCGCGTAAATCGACAAATGGATATTCAAGTGGTTCGAGCGTTTGGCGTCCTAACAATTTTTGAAACCCATTTCTGGTACCACCGAGCTGTATTATAGCGAAAACGGCGTACGATAAACTAGGATAAATTTTGTTGAAATGTTAATGAATTTTATCTTAATTTTAATCCCTACTTTGGTTTTTTCTCTTCAGACACAGCTCCGCCGAAAATTAGCAATTGCCCAATGGAAAACATCGTTGCGTACGCTGTCAGCGCCGTCGCCATGACGATAGTGACATGGGACGATGTACTGGGGACGGACAACTCGGGAAACGTTTCAGTCACGCAAACAGCGGGACCACTCTCAGGATCAGCCTTTCCCGTTGGAAAGACGGACGTCAAATACAAAGTAGTGGATTCTTCAGGAAACGAGGCAGAATGTGAATTCAGAGTTCATATCAACTGTGAGCATGCTTGTGAACATCTATAAATAATTCACATACTATTATGGTCTTGGGTAGCCTTGTAGCTAAAGCGTTCGCTCGTCACGCCTAAACCCGGGTTCCATTCTCTACATGCGTATCATGCATGGAACCCATTTCTAAGTTCCACCGCTGTGCTACTGCTGGAATGATGCGAAAAGATGCGTAAAACAACATTCTTATGGTCTCGCGGCCTGAATACAGACAAAATGTGTCTGATTATCACCGACTTCTGTCTTTGTTCATTGTTGCGGTGCCTTATTTCATTCAAATGTCGTTAAATTTGATTTCATCTGGACTTGGCAAAATATGTTTGACAAGCTAACTTTGCAAGGTCTGATAACTGAAATGTGATTTGCAGTGACTGAACCAATATGGCGATATTGTACCAGAACCGTTAAATGATGGTGGTTTCAAATCCCAGATACCCCAGGATTGTGTTTCTAGATTTGTCAGCACCACTTCCTTGTTCGACGAATACCCGAGTGAGCGAGTGAGTGTGAGTGAGCAATATGTATATTCAGGCATGTTTTTGAGGCAGTATTACATGTATTATGATTAACTATAACTATTATATCTCACACTCACTCACTCACTCAAAGTCCGGACATCTGGAAATCCACATATGTTAGAAGGCATATATAATTATGCTAAGAAGGTGTATATATGATTAGAAGGCACATGAATGTGTAAGTCTGTGTATGATTAGAACGTCTATATGTGATAAGAAGGTGTATAGATGATTAGATCGTCACGATATGGCCGAAATATTGCCGAAGTTACAATAACATTTAACTCACTCACTCACTGTAAGGTTAAAAGGTGTATATGTGATGAGAAGGTCTATATATGATTAGAAGGGAGATATATCGATCTTCATATCATATATATATGATAAGAAGATCGATATACGGTGAGGAGGTCTATTTTTGATTAGGTCAATATATGATGAGAAGGTATATATGATAAGAGGGTCTTTTTATGATTAGAAGGTTTCTATAGTATAGGAAGGTATATATGTGATGAGAAGGTCTATATATGATAAAGTCTATATGTGATCATGATGTCAAAATATGATTAGAAGGTCTATATGATTAGAAGGTATATATATGATGAGGTCTACATATGATAATAAGTTTTAAATATGATTAGAACATGTATTTATGATTATTAACGTCTACATATGATTAGAAGATCTATACATGATCAGAACGTCAAAATATGATGAGGTCTATATATGATGAGTAGGTCTATATATGATGAGTAGGTCTATTGGTATGATAAGAAGGTATATATATATATATGATTAGAAAGCCTATACATGTTTAGAAGGTCAAAGTATGATCCAAAGGGCTACAGGATTATAAGGTTTGTGATAACGAGGAACCTTGCAGACAAAGAAGTTCTCAAGTTTTACTAATTATCGTTCACTGAACGTGCTGGAAATTGCAATAAAAGAAACCAGACAATAATATTTACTGCACCGTCCGGATAACCGGGGTTATATGACTTTTCGTGTACAGATCAGATCTGTCCAACTCCACCCTACAACGACCCGAGGCTGCGCTATGACTGCAGCCACCAGTATGACCTTGGCTCACGGTGTGACGTCAGCTGTACTGACGACTACGTCCTTGACGGATCAAGCTCCATACAGTGTCAGACAAATGCTGCCTTAATACCACGAATGTCCTGGGCCCTGTCGACTGGTTCCTCGCCGTCTTGTCACAGTGAGTTTAACTTTCATTAAGTTTCGTCATTGTTGGAACTCTCTTTATGTTTTTCTGTTTACCATTAGACCGATAGGGGGCAAAAGAAACAGAAAATGAGTGAGTGAATGAGAGAGTGAGTGAGAATGGTTGTAGGCCGCTTTGGGCAATATTCCAGCAATATCACGGCGGGGACACCAGAAATGGGCTTCACACATTGTACCCATGTCGGGAATCGAACCCGGGTCTTCGGCGTGACGAGCGCACGTTTTAACCACTAGGCTACCCGACCGCCCCTAAACAGAAAATGAAATACGCCTATGTTTTATATTGATGAATTTGAAAGAAAGAGAAACATAGGCAAGTTAATATACCGTTAGTTGTTAACCTTTCATGTATTTAATGATCAGATGCATTGTAAGTTATCTCCGGTCGATGAAGCGTCGTAATTGTCCCCAAACAAATAATTATGAAAACATTTACAAGATATATGTCGATCTCCAAACTTGATATTATTTTTATTCGACCAACTTAATGGGTTTGCTAAAACCCGTAAACCATGAAATTATAGAACTGTGACACGTTACATAGATGTAGGATAACATGTACCAAGTGAATGAATGAAGACCATTTAACGATGGGGTTTCATTGTGCTTCATGTTTAGACCCACTTGAAGCACATATGCAAATTTTGAAAATTTATAATACTCATGCTTTCAAGTATTTCCCGTATTTAACCACCAGTATCCGGATGTTAAAACCCTTGGGTGTCCAACACAAAATAATTAACAACAATTCTTTAACAATAAAAAGCGTTGTTAGAAACGGAGTCCATGCTACGGTAAACTCGTCTAGGCCTACATGTACAAGACCTAAGTCAGTGATATAAAGATAATCTACTGTTACTCTGTATCTGTCTTTTTAAAATGAATTTTTCTGTTGTGATAGAGATATGAAAATATATACACATTATACTTGGCATTTGGTATCTACTGCATTTCAACCAAAAATGTTCTCTTATGTTCAATATTCATTTCATTATATTACTGCAGAACCAAAATGCCAACCCCTGAAGTCACCTACCAATGGCTTTTTAACCTGCGACCAACATCAAACAGCTGGAGATATCTGTACAATGACATGCGATGATGACTGGGACAAGCCACGCAATGCACAATTCGATCTTTTTGCTTGTTCACCATCATCTGGTATCTGGCAGCCGACCAGTTTGGTACCAGATTGCACAGGTATTTATTTCTAGCTGTTTTGCGGGTAAATGTTGTTCTACGAGCATGTTGGTATACGTTAGTTTGGTTTTACGCCGCTTTTAGCAATATTCCAGCAATATCACGGCGGGGGACACCAGAAATGGGCTTCACACATTGTACCCATGTCGGGATTCGAACCTGGGTCTTCGGCGTGACGAGCGAACGCGTTAACCACTAGGCTTCCAGACCGCCCCACTATGACCATGTTCTTTCTACAAAGGTTTCAAAAAGCTGCATACGACTTTTGCTTAAATGTTCAAAGTAACAACATTCAAAGCATCAGTAAAAGTTTTATGATAATGCGGGGGATGCATCAGTGACAAGAATGATGTCCGATGTACCATATGTTCCCATATTAATTCAAGTGAACAATTGACTCGCCCATGCATGTGTTTGTGACTGATTCCACTGGTGGGGCAGGATACGCTCACACCCTACACTCGAATTGTAACTTATTCAGTCATTTATACCAGCCCTGCCACTGTTATTGCCAAGAATATAATGCCATGAAACATATAGTTCAAGCAGTTATTGATGTATTTTTTTACCTTTGTCAATTAAAAGTGACATTACAACTCTTTAGAAAGAAGGAAACAGTGACGATACGTGATTAGCATGATTTGTAGATGTAGACATACAATGTAAATATGTTTTCGAATAAACAATTCTTTTAAA
Organism: Haliotis cracherodii; assembly: GCF_022045235.1. Taxonomy (NCBI): domain Eukaryota; kingdom Metazoa; phylum Mollusca; class Gastropoda; order Lepetellida; family Haliotidae; genus Haliotis; species Haliotis cracherodii. Next base: position 427,276 of record NW_027266287.1, read on the forward strand.
ATAAGGTCTTTAAAATATTTATGTACGTCCACTGATTTTAGTCAAGCGAATTCCAGGCGAGATGCGTCTGCAAGCCAGTATGAGATTTTACACGAGCAGCTGTGACAACGCAGCTGATAAACAACAGCTTCAGGGTACATTCCTACCACTCATCAACAGTACTACATTCTTCGCAAGTACGACTTGTGCCACATCCAGCTCCTGCTCTACAGAGGATGTCAGTGTTGTGTGTCTGGCTGTAAACCGCAGGAAGAGGAGTATAACTGATCATGAGGTAAACATAAACGTTCGTTCGTTCGTTCGTTCGGTCTTTCGTTCGTGTGGTCGTTCGGTCGGTTGGCCTTTCGTTCGTTCGTTCGTTCGTTCGTTCGTTCGGTCGGTCTTTCGTTCGGTCGGTCGTTCGGTCTTGTGGTCGGTCGGTCGGTCGGTCGGTCGGCCTTTCGTTCGGTCGTTCGTTCGTTCGTTCGTTCGTTCGTCCTGTCTCGTTCGTCCTGTCTTTCGTTCGTGTGGTCGGTCGGTCAGTCGGCCTTTCTTTCGGTCTTTCGTTCGTTCGTTCGTTCGTTCGTTCGTTCGTTCAGCACTACGGCAAGTCTTTCTCATAAGTCAATTTGGCTGGATACTTATTTCATATGTACAGTATGTCTGTCGCTTTACGTATAATTATGTCTGGCTCATAAATAAACATTTGACCCATACTAATATTATGTTAGTTGTACGCACTTTATTGTTTTACAGCTTGATGTCCCACGTGGCCGGCACAAGCGGTCGGAGACGGCGTTGGTGGTGCGATGGCACTTCAGCGTGACGTACACCTGCGCCAGCATGACGACAGATGACTGCGTCACGCACCACGAGGATGTCCTGCATGAGCTTCGGGACAAGGTCCAGGTGATGCTGGACAGTGGGAGTTTCAACACGACCGTCGTCGGTGTCCACGTCCGCAGTGATTCCTTCAATTACAACTACGTTGACTTCAAATGTGGGGAAGGAATGCTACCAGTCCTTGAAACTGGTTCGTGTGGTAAGGGAATAGACATCATACGTGTTTATTGTAACGTAATTTAACGTTATGTAACAGTTTACATACTAATTAATATATCAATAGATAAGATCATAAAAGTGACATTTATCGTCTTTATCTAATAACACTAACTAGATTCCTACTCTTTTGTCAGTCGGGAGAACCGGTTGTCGCAAGGCTCGAGATTTTATGAGCACTTCTTATTTTCTGCCAAAGCTGTAAATGTGCATCACTTCTGCTTCAGCATTAAACTGACACATCGTGATATGACTGGAATACTGTTACAAGCGGCGTTTTACCCAACTCACTCACTTATTGGGATAAAATAACCAATTTCTAATAAACGAGTATCAATTTTAAAAAGAATAAGGTTTAAAATTCAAAATTAAGATTCTGCCTATCAATTATAAATAATTTTTATTCAAGTTAATGGTGAAATGGTTCTTTCTTTTCGTTCCCGAATTAGAGAAGTTTCAAAGGGAAACCAAATATTTCTTGTTGACACCAAAATCCACGAAACTAACCTGTAAAGTTAACACAATTGTTTGTACACAGTTTGCACACTTATCAGTCCTTTTGAAATATTGCTATGACAAAAACCAGTCACGTTCAATTGCCTAACTATTAAGCTTTTTGCGTCCTTCCGCTTGCAAAGTTACACTGGCATGCTAAAGTCTACAAGGTGTCAACTGGTGTTTGAGTATTCAACTGAATATATAGAAATGCTAATGTTATAGTTATACCTGTAGTAACATACATATCTATATCTGCGTATTTACACGGGTGTAGTAATTGGTGTCTGAGATTGTGTTGAAACCGAGTACCACTTCCTGCTTATTTGTCCATCGTATGTCAAATTACGGCAACTATATCTCAAAGCAAAGTGCTATTGTCATCCTAACGTCCATAATTTTAAAATGCTTCTGTCATCACCAGATACATATATTATTACAAATCTAGCAAAATATCTATATCATGCAAATGAAGTAAGAAATGTGAAACTTAATGCTTAAGACCTGTCTGTACTTAACTTTTGTACACAAAGGCCTGTGGCCTATATGTATTGGAAATTTAAAAAAATGAATGAATTGGTGTCTTTGTCTCGCAGCCGTATGTCCAAAGGGTACCATGTTTAACAGCACAACGTCCTCGTGTGACCCCTGCAGTAAAGGTACTTACCAAAACGAAGACCACAGCTTCACCTGCAAGACATGTCCTAGCGGAACCAGCACTCTTGATAAAGGTTCGAGATCAAGTACAGATTGTAAAGGTAGGACCACACAGACTATTACTGAAAGTCCCCATCATGAAACATGTTTTATGAGTAACGATAACGAATTGGTTCTTTCTTTCAGTGGAAAGAAATTGTACATCTTCAGATAGTGACAATGTGCCCCACAAACAAAATGTCATATTACAATAGAGAGTCGATACCTACAAATTTGGGACGATATTCCATCGTATTAAATAATACATCAAGATGAATGAGTTCGAGTTTGGGATTGTCTGGCCCAGACTCGATTAATTACAGACCGACGTCATATAGCTGGAATATTGCTGAGTGCGGCATTAAACAACAAACAAACAAACAAAATTATTACAAAATTCATAACATGAAGAATGGCTTCAAGCTTCGACCGACTGATATTTTAGTTTCATGTACATGTTCGTTTTCTTTTTAATTTTGCATCGTAATACATTCAGTTTTTATGTATTATTTGAGTAAGTGAGTTAGTTGTATTGTACGTCAATAGTTAGCAAACTTTCAGAAATATCGAGACGGGGAACACCAGTGGGCTTCACACATTGTACCCTTGTGGGGAATCGAACCCGGGTCTACAGCGTGACGAGCAAACGCTTTAACCACTAGGCTTGCCGACAGCACCTTATATTATGATGATACATTTTTCCAACACGATATATTGTGGGTTTATTCAATTGTTAATTCTCTTCCTTCAAGTCCAGTGTCTGGCAGGACGGGCATCCCCCAACGGGATAGAGCCCTGTGTTGTGTGTCCCCATGGCGAGTACCAACCGTCGGCAGGGGCCAGACACTGCCTCCCTTGTCCTCGAGGTACAATGACCACCATCACTGGAAGCACACACAGAGAAGCGTGTAGATGTAAGTATGGGAGTCTTACTTGATCTTCTTCAACAGAATTGTAAAACATGTTTATAATATGATGTTTCTTTGTAAACTCCGTGGTATAATCCATATAAATTCAATCAAAATCTTACTTAAAGCGCTGCCCAAAACTATTTCATTAGTTTCTATAACCGGAGCCACTGGTTGCGCACTAGTCGTTATGCGCCGCAACTCGTTACATAGAGTTACGTCCCTTAGTTGTACCAGGATTCGCGGATCGTGGATTATGAGGCATCATAATGAGGTAACAAATACATATTTCTTGTTTTATCATGTTTTAAAGAACACATGCAAGGATTTTGTTTTTGTTTTTTGTTTTTTCCTGATGTTAATCTTTTCTTCACTTTTTGTGTTGTATATGTTTGTTGATTTAAACATATTTTATTGCGGGAAATTAGGCACAAGTGACACACATACGAGGCCTTCTCCTATGTTTGTTATATACATAATGTTAGCATGCGTGTAATTATTATAACATTGTGTCTACACAGCCTTTGAGTTCTCAAGCCAAGGTGATGTCCAACTGACAAGCATTGCACCGACGTCATCTGATATTCTCGACTTCACATTGTCAGTTTGGTACAAAGCCACCAACCTCACAAACGGTACAACTATATCCGCTGGTGGCACTGCCATAGTGCTCCTTATCACGCAGCCGATGACGATTTCCTTAAATGGGTGAGAAACATTTAATTATTAATAATCCACTGAAAGGAGATGTTAAAATGACCTTGGCTGACCCACAAAACATGACAAATTTTATCTTTGAAAAATGTTACAAAATTAGCGTTACTAGCATTGTTCTCTTAATACCACTTTTACTCAAGCACTCAACCATACACCAACCCACTCTCACCCACTCTCATCCACTCTCACCCACTCTCGCCCACTCTCGCCCACTCTCACCCACTCTCACCCACTCTCGCCCACTCTCACCCACTCTCACCCACTCTCACCCACTCTCACCCACTCTCACCCACTCTCGCCCACTCTCGCCCACTCTCACCCACTCTCGCCCACTCTCACCCACTCTCACCCACTCTCACCCACTCTCGACCGCCTCCGTGATCTAATGGTTGAGCGTCCGCCCGGAGAAACTGTTATATCGTTACTGGCATTGTTTCTCTTAACACGACACTCACTTTCTCAAGCACTCAACCATACACCAACACACACACACTCTCACTTGAACTTGTCAATTTGTTTAGTCCTGATTTCTATACATCTCACGACCGCCTCCGTGGTCTAGTGGTAGAGTTTCCGCCCGGAGAACGGAATGTCCGTGGTTCGATCCCCGGCCGCGTCATACCAAAAGACGTTAAGAGATGGTACTTGTTGTTACCCTTGCGGCGCTCGGCATTAAGGGTCTAAAACAAGTACTGGTCGGCTCGGAGTCAGTATTCTGTGTCTTGAGTTACGGTATTCATGTTAAACTGCGACATTGCTAGCCCTATAAATCTGGCTCAGTCCGGACTAGTACAAGCCGACACACACACACACGTGCATGCACGTCGCCATTTAAGTGCAATAATCTTGGACGCGACGTTAAACCCCATTTCACCACACCTTGTTCTCACATTGCAGAGTGCAGATGATCACTGCTGGGTCAGATCTCAACAGATGGACTCGCTTGGACGTGACGTTCCAATCCAGCACCCAAGCTCTGACGCTGTATAGAGACGGGCAGACAGTGTCTGTGTCAGTAGCTTCTTCAGCACCAGTAATAGCATCATCATCAACGCTGTCTCTCAGTGTTGGCAGGAGTAATGGTAAATATGATCTTTTGTCACCACTTTAGTCACGAAAGACAAGTCGATATTTTCATTCGAGTGAACTTTACGCCGGTGGCCATTTTTTCAGCTTCACTGACACTTTTGTTTTCAGATACTCAGATAAGAAGTACATAAAATCCAACAACAGGGCACACTTGCACAAAGCGATCTTAGCGTTACCACTATCGTAAGGCTATGTTAAAGTATGGGTGTTGCGATCGTCTTAGCGCTAAGATCGTTTTGTGCAAGTGGGCCCAGGTGTCGTCAGTATTGGATAACGATTCACAAGCACATGCCCATGATATAGTCAGAATCGTACAATCGATTCTGCTTTTGGTAGATATTTCTTATGAACATAGAAAGAGTTTTGAAGCTTTTATTGTCATAAATAAGACATTTGCATTCGCCACTGGATGACATAAACAAGATATTTCACCATATGATTCAATGACCTCTCTGCACAATGATTTCATTAGCAGTAGATACCAACATACGGTATTGTGTAAATACATATATTACATATACCCTGAAATAAATGCAGCAGCAATCGGCAAATACGTGTCTTCCCGCTGCTGTCGAAATATTCCAAGTATGGAGGTATGTGTTCGGGAAGCTGTGAGGTAGTCTGTGATGACCTATTTTACCTGAACAAAAATCAGGTTTTTGTATTTCAAGGCAGGCACAGGTTACAGTTGCACAAAGCGATGGTAGACTCCCATTATTTAATATGTACTTGAAACAGTATTACATATATAAAGACATATGCTTCAAGTGGCCCTGATCGTTATCGCAATCTGTTCCAGCAATATCAGTAAGAAGTATAGCCCTGTACAAGACCTGCAAGACGGCCGCGCAGATCCTGGCGATAGCGTCCACCTGCGACACAATGGAGGATGACAATATTGTTCTTTCCTTGGATCACATGAGTAAAGGATTTCCTGGATCGATCACTATGAAGTCACCCAGCTCATGCACGGGTAAATATTTGTGTCTCAAATGGTCTTCAGTGCGTCATTGATAAAGATACTCCTCACTCTATTGAGACACTATATGCTGGTCATACGTCGACATTTTGATAATTTATTCATTTGCAATGTTGGTCAAAAGTATGAGCTTTCAGATATGTGGATGTCACTGAATATTCAATATTTCAACGTTGGTAGAAACAGAATAATAATTATGTTCCAGAAACTACTGAGAAAAATCATTCTTGTATGAAACAGTTTCCCATTTTGACCATTTTGACTTGTAACATGAGTTCCAAGTCATTTTGTAGGTGAACAATTTACTTGTCTTTGCATGTGTTTGCAAAAAGCGTTCACCATGTTTTTTATACAGCATGAAACAGTGACCGAAACTATTGTCAAGAACCTCCCAGCACCACCCCACCATCACCCGCACCCCCCTCCCACCAAGGCCCTCCAACACTCATTCCAACCCCCACCGATATTTAATACTCGGTTCCAAAAGAGTGTCTGTTTCTGTCATCAGCTGTGGAGGAGTGCCTGGCGTCCCCGTGTAATGGGCACCCATGTCTCGACACTCGCACCTCCTATGTCTGTCAGTGCCAGAGTGGCTACACTGGAAGGAGTTGTGCCTCGCCGCCAGACTTCTGTGTACATCATCAATGCGAGAACATGGCGGTGTGCAGGTCTGGTGTCTCCAACTACACATGTGAATGTACGCAAGGCTTCCGTGGACCTTTATGCCAACAGCGAATCGGTAAATATAGACGTAGGCACGGAACTAGGTAACACAGGTCACCCCTCATATGAGGAAACCAGGTGACTAAAGTGAGTGAGTGAGTTGGGTTTAACGCCGCTTTTAACAGTATTCCAGTTATATCGCGGCGTGTCAGCTTAATGTGGGAGGGAAGCCCGAAGTGATGCAAGTCTCAGCCGTTTACCACTTCGGTGAAACCCAAGAGCACGGGTATGGTGCTGACAAACCAAGAAACATAATCGGGTCGAACCGGGATTCAAACCCACAATCATAGGTTTCTGGCGTGCCCAAGGGAAGCAACTCTGCACAGCGAATCGCGGCGCCTTAGACGACTGGGCCACCCATGCCCCCAGGTGACTAAAGACCGCAGTAGGAGTGAGTGGGTGAGTTGAGTTAAACGCCGCTTTCAACAGTATTCAAGTTATATCACGGCGTCTCATGTGGGAGGAAAGCCAGAAATGATGCAGGTCTTACACTATTTCCACTCTGGTGAAGCCCACAAGCACGGGTAGAAATCTAGAAACATAATCGGGATGAACCGGGATTCGACTCCGAGGCTAGAGGATTCTGGCGGGCACAGGGGAAGGCAACTCTGCATAGCAAATCGCGGCGCCGGAGATGACTGGACCAACTGTGCCCCGACGTTGCTAGGAAGGCGTGCCCAACGCTATGAAATGTGTCCTGTGTGATATTAAATTATGTTCACCCTGCATTGTCAAGGATATTGATCGTGCAGCGCCGCGATCATGTCCAGCTCGGAGCTTTCCAATCTCTTACCGCAGGCGAAAAGTCTTGTATCACTACACAGGAACGTTTCTCCAACTTTACGAAGGAGCAGACAGATTACGGCGTTGCCCGCTCGCATTATGCCTTATGTCGACAAAACTAGCAGCAAAACACCCTATACTTAGAATTAGAAGTACGCCAATTTCACTCGTCAGTTAAAGACTGGACCTCCGAGCTTGACTAAACGATTGTGTAGCACCGTGGATGTCCCTTACAGGATTCCATACTTTAAGCGATGGATAGGGTTTGACACAGATATGCATTAATTATGTATTGTTATCACGTGTGTCACAGTGAACCATTCTGTATGTAGCTGCGAGTCTGTTCTTCTTACACCCATAGCAAATACACCCAAGCACGAACCGTCTCACGCGAACAGAATTCTAAATACTGGTCACTCTAACAAACATGGCACAGTTGCTGCCAATTCCGAATCTGCTTGATCTGCTAATTTTGGTGTCAAACCTGTGAATCACGCTTGGTCTGACAACACCATACTCCTGCTCGTTGGTTTCACTGAAAGAACTCAACCTCTGTGACCTGTGAGGGTGGGGTTTTCACCCATGTTATAAAGCTTTAGAATGCCCAATCGATCACTCAAAACGTGCTACGATTAGGTCGGGTAGCCTAGCGGTCACGTCGAAGACATGGGTACAATGTGTGAAGCCCATTTCTGGTGTTCCTCGCCGTTAAATTGCTGGAATATTGCCAAGAGCGGCGCGAAACCACTCACTCATATATGGAGGTCAGAAAAAATCTTATGAACTTTCGTGTGTCGACGTAATACATTTTGACTATTCCAACTGGCCATAATTACAATACAACGCATATGCATGGCAACTTGTGCCGTGTTTGATTTGGTCCGCCAAGATGTTACACAATATTACATGTTTTATTCAGTTGATGGTGGTTGGTCAGCTTGGACGGGTTGGTCAGCATGTTCTGTGACGTGCGGGGATGGCTTCAGGACAAGGTCAAGGTCATGTGACACTCCACTTCCGGATGCTGAAGGGACGGATTGTCCTGGGCCAGCCACAGCGACCTTGGCCTGCAACACGCGGAACTGTTTAGGTAGGAATCAGTAATAAACGAGAAGGAACATTTACAATGAGTTAACTGTATACATGCCATGTTTCTAATCATCGTATCCCAATTGCACAGATCGATGCACATGATGTCAATCGCTGGATTGTCTGGTCCAGACTCGATTATTTACAGACCGCCGTCAGATACCTGGAATATTGCTGAGTGCGGCGTTAATCAACAAGGAAACAAACAAACATGCTTGTAACCAGACATCATACTAGAGGCATGGGTGGCCCAGGCAGCTAAGACCTGTTCCTGTAGAGTTGCCTCCCGTTGTATTGCCAGAATCCGATGATCGTGTGTTGGAATGACATATAATAACTGATAACTTTAGAATGGTCAGTGCCACATCCGTGATACTGGTTTAACCTTCACGTCCTTGATCACAATTGATTTACTGCACAATTAAGCTGACCTGCTGAGATTTACTGAAATATTATTCAGTGCGTCGTTGCAAAACCATATTTCTTAAGTGTTGCTCTTAAATTTGTAAGCAGCGGATTCGACGCACTTGTACGCAGTAGACGTAATTCAAAATTAATATGTCGTTTTCAGTTTCAATAAAATCAGTAAACGGCTATCCTGTCACTAGATTTTCTTGCCCGTTGGGAATTGTTTTCAGGCCGCCGTCATACGGCAGAAGTACTGCTGTGCGGCGTCAAGCAACAAACAAACGCTTACTTTTCCTGCAGAATGTGTGAGTGGCATGTCTGTGTGAGTGGCAGGTGATGTGTGAGTGGTAGGTGATGTGCGAGTGCGGGTGCTGTGTGAGTGGCAGGTGATGTGTGAGTGGCATGTCTGTGTGAGTGGCAGGTGATGTGTGAGTGGCGGGTGCTGTGTGAGTGGCAGGTGCTGTGTGAGTGGCAGGTGCTGTGTTAGTGGCAGGTGCTGTGTGAGTGGCAGGTGATGTGTGAGTGGTAGGTGATGTGCGAGTGCGGGTGCTGTGTGAGTGACAGGTGCTGTGTGAGTGGCAGGTGCTGTGTGAGTGGCAGGTGCTGTGTTAGTGGCAGGTGCTGTGTGAGTGACAGGTGCTGTGAGTGGCAGGTGATGTGTGAGTGGTAGGTGATGTGCGAGTGCGGGTGCTGTGTGAGTGGCAGGTGCTGTGAGTGGCGGGTGCTGTGTGAGTGGCAGGTGATGTGTGAGTGTCAGGTGATGTGTGAGTGCGGGTGCTGTGTGAGTGGCAGGTGCTGTGTTAGTGGCAGGTGCTGTGTGAGTGGCAGGTGCTGTGTGAGTGGCAGGTGCTGTGTGAGTGGCGGGTGTTGTGTGAGTAGCAGGTGCTGTGTGAGTGCGGGTGTTGTGTGAGTGTCAGGTGCTGTGTGAGCGGCAGGGGCTTTGTGAGTGTCAGGTGCTGTGTGAGTGGCAGGGGCTGTGTGAGTGCGGGTGTTGTGTGAGTGGCAGGTGATGTGTGAGTGGTAGGTGATGTGCGAGTGCGGGTGCTGTGTGAGTGACAGGTGCTGTGTGAGTGGCAGGTGCTGTGTTAGTGGCAGGTGCTGTGTGAGTGGCAGGTGATGTGCGAGTGGTAGGTGATGTGCGAGTGCGGGTGATGTGTGAGTGACAGGTGCTGTGTGAGTGGCAGGGGCTGTGTGAGTGTCGGGTGCTGTGTGAGTGACAGGTGCTGTGAGTGGCAGGTGATGTGTGAGTGGTAGGTGATGTGCGAGTGCTGGTGCTGTGTGAGTGACAGGTGCTGTGAGTGGCGGGTGCTGTGTGAGTGGCAGGTGATGTGTGAGTGTCAGGTGATGTGTGAGTGCGGGTGCTGTGTGAGTGGCAGGTGCTGTGTGAGTGGCAGGTGCTGTGTTAGTGGCAGGTGCTGTGTGAGTGGCAGGTGCTGTGTGAGTGGCAGGTGCTGTGTGAGTGGCGGGTGTTGTGTGAGTAGCAGGTGCTGTGTGAGTGCGGGTGTTGTGTGAGTGGCAGGGGCTGTGTGAGTGTCAGGTGCTGTGTGAGTGGCAGGGGCTGTGTGAGTGCGGGTGTTGTGTGAGTGGCAGGTGATGTGTGAGTGGCGGGTGCTGTGTTAGTGGCAGGTGCTGTGTGAGTGCGGGTGTTGTGTGAGTGGCAGGTGCTGTGTGAGTGGCGGGTGTTGTGTGAGTGGCAGGTACTGTGTGAGTGGCGGGTGCTGTGCGAGGGCAGGTGCTGTGTGAGTGACAGGTGCTGTGTGAGTGGCAGGTGCTGTGTGAGTGGCAGGTGCTGTGTGAGTGGCAGGTGCTGTGTGAGTGGCAGGTGCTACCGGTGGAACAGGAATGCCTAACCATTTCGCGAACACTTGGTGTTGTCGATGATTTTCAGTGATCCATTTATATCATTTTTACCACTATTTTGGCTTTTTACGCCCTATGGACTGTTACGGCATTATGATCGAGCACAAATTATTCTCTAGCATTGACGTTTTATGTTTGATAGCTGTTTTCTATGCTAAGCCTGAAAGAAAACACGAGAACTAACATTCATGAGGTGGTAAGACTCCACTCGAACTCCATCTTGTCGACATATCATCTGGAAGGTCTGAATGATTGATTGATTGATTAGTAAAAATATTTTATAGGTGTTCGGGCAACTAGGCCCATTTACACCTTGCCCATAATAAAGGTTTGCGAAGTACCTGGATATTTTATAAAGTATCAAAACTGCCACACGCTTTAATATAAGCGAGAATGACATTCTGAACATCATGGTGAACAATATTCCTAGAACAGAAAATACCAGACAATGAGAAGTCAATATTGAAAACTGTTAGTGCCTCCACCATGACCTTACGCTGATTAACATACTTTTGGCAATGCAATAAAAAATGAGCTACATTGTCAAGCTGATTACACACTGTACAATGTGCAGAAACGTCTTTATTAATAACATTTAGATAGGCTCCAAGACCACAATGCCCAAGACGAAGTCTGGTTAAGAGAACCTCCTCTCTCCGATTATTTCTAGATATGTGTAATTTAGTGATAACAGGATCGATGCCAAAGAGATGCCGTCCTTTTAAGGATGATGCCCATCTCTGCTGCCATTTTGTTTTAGCATGGGCCATACTGACGGTGCCTAACTCTGCAGGAGAAGGTAAAATTGCGTCATCCAGTTCGGAGTCATCAAAGTCTAGTGCAGCTTTAGCCAATTTATCAGCTTTCTCATTTCCAAATAATCCAATATGAGCGGGGATCCATGAAAATTCAACATCTAACAGATCTTTACTTAAGTCATTATAAAGGACGAGAATAATGTTGATCAAGTCCTGTCTCGCTGAGGAAGCACCTACCCGAATTGCTTGTAATGCACTGACAGAGTCACTGAAAATTACAGCTGAAACAGGCCTTAAAAAAGTAATCCAACGCAATGCTTCAATGATTGCTCCTAGTTCAGCAGAAAATACTGATAAGTGATCAGCCAATCGGACAGAAAGTTCTCTCTTTTCATTAACAATGAATATACCAGCACCAACACGACCAGACACTGGGCACTTAGAGCCATCAGTGTAAATCTGCATAGCATTCAACCATTGTAGACTTCGGATATGTTCCTCAGCTATAGCTTTAACTCGAGGAGCTGGCTCACATTTATTTACCTGCTCCAGGACATCAAAATATACTGATGGTAGTCCAAGCAGCCATGGTGGCTTTTCAGGCAGAACAGTAGGGTCATCTATTGGAACATCACGCACAGTATGATTGAAAGCCGTTCTCTGAGATCGCATCCCATAAGGCCCCATACCATTTTTCCAAGTGTCATGAAAATATTCTATACAATCATTCAACACAGTTGACGTTGAGTGTTTTTTCCCAAAAGATTTCAATTTTAACATATATCTAACGTCTAACATTTCACGCCTGAGATCTAAAGGCATTTCACCAGATTCAACCTGTAAAGCCTCAACAGATGTGGTCCGGAACGCACCAAGACATAATCTTAGGGCTTTCGACTGAACAACATCAAGTCTTGCTTTTTGTGTAGCACATGCAGATCCATAGCCCTGGCAACCGAAATCAAGTCGAGATCTAATGAGGGCTCTATATAACATTAACATACACTTCCTGTCTGCACCCCATTTGGTACTGGAAATGCTTCTCAGAAGGTTCAGGACTTTATTGCATTTCTGAATCAGATAGTCAATATGTGGTTTCCAGGTGAGCCTCTTATCAAACCAGAGACCTAAAAACTTGACTTTGTCGACAAACTCCAATTCAGAACCGCACAAGACTAATTTGGAATCGTGAGGAATCTTTTTACGAGTAAAAATGATAGCAGAAGATTTAGAAGCTGAAATCTTAAAACCCCAATGAACACACCAATTCTGTACAAGATAGAGAGATTGTTGAACGACTTTGAAGACAGTGTCAAAATTACCGGACCTTTTCCACAAAGCTCCATCATCGGCAAACTGTGATGTTTCAACCAGGATATTAATATTCTCAAACAAATCATTTATCATGACGTTAAATAATGTTGGGCTGATCACACTTCCTTGGGGAGTTCCATTCTCTAAAATATAAATATCTGACAGTGACGTTCCAATGCGAACTTGTATAGTTCTACCCGTTAAGAAAGCTTTTATCCAATCAAGCATGCGTCCACAAACTCCAAGGTTATACAGTTTAATTACCAAACCTTCCCTCCACAACATGTCATATGCTTTTTCAATGTCCATGAAAACAGCCATTAAATATTCAGTGCTACCTAATGCCTTTTTAATGTCAGTTTCAAGTCGGACTAAATGATCAGCACAAGATCTATTTTTTCTAAATCCTGATTGAACTTCTGAAAACAGATGGTTCTTTTCCATGAAGTACACCAGCCGGTTATTTACCATTCTTTCCATTATTTTACACATGTTAGAGGTAAGAGCAATAGGTCTGTAGGATGTGGCTTCAGTAGGATCTTTACCAGGCTTTGGAATTGGAACTACAATTGCTTTTTTCCAAGAAGAGGGAAGTTTGCCTTCAAACCAAATATTATTAAACAGTAAAAGCATGGTGTCAAGGCTGATACGGGGAAGATGTTTAAACATATCATAGCATAATGAATCATCTCCTGGAGAAGTATTTTTCCGTCCAGAAATAGCATTCTTTAATTCCTGGAAACTAAATAAGGAGTTGTAATCAGCAATATGAAATGTTGGACAATGTAAGATGTCCGAGAATTCAGATTCAAGTGTTTCTTTATAGCGGAGAAAATCGGAGTTAAAGTTATCTGTACTCGATACTTTTTGAAATGACTTAGCCAGTGCATTACTCTTGTCTATATTTGATGTTGCAGGCGTGACTTTACCAATAGACGGAAGAGCACGATGTGAACTTGAACTACCAGAAATCTTTTTCACTTTCCTCCATACTTGGGATAGAGGTGTATTGTTATTTATAGAACTGGTGTAATTGGACCATGACAAACGTTTTGCTTCAATAACAGTTCTTTTCAGTAATGCGGAAGTGTGCCTATACTCAATTAAATCACAAGGCAAAGCCGATCTTTCAACAATTTTCTTTGCCCTCTTCCTGGCATCATGTGCTGATTGACATTTATCAGTCCACCAACAAACAGGCGGTTTAAGCGGACGTGTACCAGAACTTCTGCCTATAAATCTATTGGCAGCATCAATAATGTTAGAGACAAAGCATTTGGAAAACTGCTCCATATCAATTGAGTTTAGAGCAGGCGTGATTGTGTCAGAGCACAAAGGAGTAAACGCAGACCAGTCAGCTTTAGAGAAAAGCCACCGCCGAGGGGTACCACTCAGATCAGCGATTGGGTCAAGTTGAAGGCTGGTAAACACAGGATAATGATCACTACCAAATGAATCCTGCAAATATACTTCCCAATCACAATGTGGAGCCAGTTGTGGACTGACAATGGTCAAATCCAGGGCCGAAAAAGAAGCAGAAGCCAAGTCATACCGAGTCATAGAACCATCATTAAGAAGGAAAAGATTCTTTTCATCAAGTAGTGTCTCAATGGCTTTACCTCCAGCATCTAACTTACTAGCTCCCCACAATGGACTATGACTATTAAAATCACCACACACAACTGTAAGATTGGCTGACACGGTCAAAACAGAAATATAGTCATTATAGGTAGCAAGAGCATTATTATAGACATTAAAAATGGAGACGGATCTTTTGTCCTTCAAATGAATGGTGACTGCATTCGCTTCTAATTGGGATGGTGGCAACGTAAGTTCATTAAATGACAAAGTGTCCTTTATGAGTATAGCACAACCACCTCTTAAACCAACCTGACGATCTTTACGTAGGCAGACATAACCTTCCCAACGGAATTGCTGTTTAGGATTCAGGAACGTCTCCTGAAGACAAATAACATCAGGCATAGGATCAAGACTGTTAATAAAAACCTTGAATCCCGGACCATTAGCATTTACTGATCGAGCATTCCACTGAAGGATCAAGAGAGCCATAAGAAGGATTAAGACTGCCATTGTTGACCCTGAACCATGCTCGTCAAATCATCCGGGGACAAATGTAACCCCAAGAGGGACTGGGCAGCTGACGCTATCATCTGAAGACCATCAGTCTTGAATGCACGAGTAGTGCCAAGATTGGCAACTATACAAATAACAAAGTTGAGAAAATCAACAGGAGATACATTGTTTAAGAGAGGTGTGCAAGACGATTCAGGCAAGATGTCAACAACAGGATCAGTCTGACATTCAACTTCCAGAGACTCAGTCTGAGTACTAGCAGTCACCATGACTGGAGAAGACACAACATCAGAAATTGTAACAACCTGAGACAGTGGTGTAGCTGCAGAAGGTTGTTTAGCTGCAGAAGGTGGTTTAGCTGCAGAAGGTGGTTTAGGGACTGCTGGAACCTGAGCGACATTTAAATCTCCACGCACCTGTCGAACAGCCTGAGAATAAGACAACTTACCCTCCACTCGGACTTTCTGAATCTGGACTGCTTCCTGGTATTTAATGCAACCTTTGTAAGCCGCAGAGTGGGCACCACCACAGTTCTTACATTTAAGGGAACGTTCATTGCACTCCTCGTATTTGTGCTTCCCTCCACATTTAGTGCACACATGATGAGTGCTCCTACACTTAGCAGAGACATGCCCAAAAGACTGACACTTGAAGCATCGCAGAGCAGGAGGAACATACATCCGAATAGGAAATCTCTGGAAGAATATAACAACATGATCTGGTAAAGATTGGCCAGTAAACGTAAGTAGGACAGATTTGGTGGGAACTTTATCAGGCCCACGAGTCAGACGCACAGCAGAGCACAATAATGGTAACACAGGCTTTAACTCATCCTCAAGTTCATTCATCTCAATATCCAGATCAATACCATAGATGACTCCACGTGTTCTCATTAATGAATCAGGTTCATGTACGGTGACAAAATGTTCATCAAGTTCGCTGATCTGCAAAAGTTTTTTGGCAGCCTCAACAGTTTTGGCTGTGACACTAACATCACCCCTGGCCATCCGCTTAACACTGACTATTTCTGTAGTGACCTTAGTCAAGGCTCGAGCCAAAGCACGCTGTGTCATAAGTTGACAGAGGGTCGTTGAACCATCATCATATTCATCTACATCGGCTTTAAAGATGACAGTGGTTGATTTGACCTGCGCTGGATCATCAAATACAAAAGTAAGATCAGACCAAGCAGTAGGAGGTACAGTAGTAGGGGGCTTGGCAACACAGGCCTTTTTAGAAGTACCATCTGGAATACGACCAATTCGCTTCCTCCCTGAAGCCACCACTTTAAATCCGTCCTCACATTCCATTCTGTTGTCAGCCATTGCCGAGGACAATCCCCAACAACTGACTGTAACAAACAGCAAACACCAAATAAAAATGAAAAGTGTGAATGCAGTCCAACACAAGAGAAATCAAAACCAAAAGAACCAAAGAGGAAGGAACATAAACAGTCAAGTGTGGTGTAGAACACTAGACAAGTTGCTGAGAAGCAAAAGACGTCTGAACTCGACGGCTGTCAAGACCGAACCCAAGGTCTGAATGGATGATCCCTTCGAACTGCAACAAAACGGTGGTTTAAAGACATGCCAAAGAGGGAACAGATAGCGGAAACGCATCTTCCTTCGCGGAAATAAGTATTGCATTGCACGTGCTGCACGAGCACGTGCGGAGCGAGGAGATTGGAATTGCTTGAGTTATCGTCACTTTGGTTTTGAAATGTCGTCGCGATAGGACGTACATTCGTCACTTTGGTTTGATAGTTCGGCTCGATGGGAGGCATATTCGTCAGTTTTGGTTTTATATGTCGTCGCGATAGGACGTACATTGAACAGTTTCGTTCTATAGCTCATCAAGGTAGGACGTAGTAGAACGTGTTAGTGGGCACAGGATGTCGCAATCGGGCGCAACAATGCTAGCCAAAATAGGGCTGGACTGATATAGGTTGATAGCAATAGATTTGAGAATCATATTAAGTTAATTTTGTCACATTTACATTTCTTCAGCTGTTCTAAGAAGAGAATCACGTTTAGTTCCCCGAATTTATTATCTGAATTATTTCATATCAAGATAGTCACGTTTAGTTCCCCGCATACAACAGTGAGGGAATTCTCATTTTTGTTAATACTTAAAATTCCACTGCGCAACAACGGTTTAAATCATTTCCGCTTTTCTCGAACTACGGATAACTCCAATGTATTGAATCTGTCCTTCGACTTCCATTTGTATTTGGTGGAGTAGGTTAATTCCCACAGCAGGTGTTTTAAAAACATTTTTAATAACTACAAAACTTTCCAAATTTGGAAACGTTAGGAAACCGATCTCCGCTCATGGAAACACTTTGAAACTATGGTAATTTCAAACGTTTCCATGCTTGGAAACTATACTTTTTTCAAGTGGTGGTTTAGAATAGTTAGACAATAAACCAACCGAATTAACACCAATATCGATTCCATGCAAGACCAAACCTTCAGTCTGACACCCATGGTTCTATTGTAATGTTGGCTGTAGCGAATGTACTTTTGTTTCAGTCTGTAGTTCATCACAGCTTCAGTTAGGATATGGCAATATCGTCAGCGGTCCGGAGTGTAACGGCACAGCAGGGGCCCTCGACTGTAGACCTGTCTGCACACAAGGCCTCTTCACACCAAGGCATCAGACCCCCGTATACACATGTAGGGAGGGACACTGGACTCCAGCCACCAGACTTCCGTCCTGCATCAGTAAGAATTCAGGGAAAACGTTTTTCAGGACACCGTTTGTTAGGAAACGTTTATATGCCGTTAAAGATACATGACTACGTACATATTGTTCGTAAATCCACCATTTTATTATTCTGGATGATTTCACTTATTCTGGATGATTTCTGATGAACAAACGCTTTTAACCTCTAGGTTACTCGACCGCCCCACAAACAAAGTGACGTCTTGGACGTTGTTTATTCTAGAATACCTCCCCGTTGTATTCCTCGTCAGAATGGACCTAAACACTCCAAATGTATCGAGGGGGCACGGGTGGCCCAGTCGTCTAAGGCGCCGCGATTCGCTGTGCAGAGTTGCGTCCCTTGGGCACGCCAGAAACCTATGATTGTGGGTTCGAATGTCGGTTCGCCCTGATTATGTTTCTAGGTGTGTCAGCACCATACCCGTGCTCGTGGGTTTCACCGAAGTGGTAAACGTCTGAGACCTGCATCACTTCGGGCTTTCCTCCCACATTAAGCTGACACGCCGTGATTTAACTGGAATACTGTTAAAAGCGGCGCTAAACCAAACTCACTCACTCACTCACCCCATATGTATCGTAGAGGCCGTGAAAAAAAGGCTCGGGTGGCTAGACCTGGGTGACAGCGTGTCATCTTACTCCGATGATGAGGAGCGTTGTTCATGCTTTCAATCACTGGTTTGTCTGGTTCATGCTTGATTTTTTTGCAGGCCGTCGTGATATAGGTTGAATATGACTTACTGCGGCAGAAAGCAACATATACTCACTCACAAATACCAGTAATCTCATTTCTCGTAACATATTTGTTTCATATTATGATTATGATAAACGTATAAGTTCGGGCAATACACAATCATTGAACCTATACTGTGTAGCAGTTAGCAGTATAAGTAAATTTGTACAAGATACACTACACGATTTGCTTTTCCAAAACGTAACTGGTAACTGTATTGTACTGCCAGTATAGACAAAGTATGCAGGAACAAGCATAGTCAATAACAGTAACAGTAAACAATAATATATTATTCGTGTTGAGATTATCCTTTAACAAATAAACACTAAGAATTATAAACAAATACATTTTGTTTTTGGTTTCACAGTAGACGCCAATATATACTTTCAGTCTATTATATACACCTGATTCAAAGTTAAGTACTGCTTACTGTATATTTCAGTTCAAATTGTTATTTTTTTTAAAAATCTGTCCAGAAACAGGTTTCTGATGAATAGTAAATTTGTCTTGAAAATAAAAGCTATGTGTAATGTGCTTTCAGGAGTTATCTCCCCTACATCAATGTCACTGACGGCTCAAGTGAACTACACGGGCGAAACGTGTCTCACACCGTCACACTCAGAGGACCTGAAGACGTCCTTGACCCAGAACCTCGGTAGAGTTGAATGTGGAAGGAAATCAACCTGTTCAATCAGTGTTGCCTTTCCTGGTTGTAGCCCCGAGAGCATAACAACGACTTATTCCCACTTCACCGTCCACCTCACAAACTCTGACCTTGACCTGCCATCCTATATTCACAGTAAAAAACGTAAGTACATCACCTCAACAACAATTGTAAACCTATAGAAAGTGTGTTCTGTGTTGTGATTGGCTACTTTGGGTCAAATGACCAAATGTCAAGGGGTGAAAATTTTATTTGCATTCCCTGAAGCAAGCGACCGAATCACTGTGTAGGAATACATAATTACTCAGCATTTTTTGCATACTTATCACCATAGCAACAACAGAACATTCGATGTCGATGTTGAAGCCTCACAACCGAGTGACATGAGTGTACGGGGAATATCCATGTCAGTGGTTGATAAGGCAAGCACAGAGTTACACGTTTCGAGCAGTGTATCAATGTGAATCAGCTGAAATTTTGTTTTATTATGTTATTCATAATTGTGTTCTCCAGTTTCTCCGGGGCTCGCAGCTGTGGTTGAAGCTGTTGAGACATTGGAACAAACAGCTCGACAGTTACAGAATACAAGTACGTCTGTCTGGACAGTGACGTCAAACAGCGTGACGTACTCGCCGTCATATCCTATCAACGTCACAGCTGATGTCATCTGCCCCCGAGGAACGTTTCCTGAAGATGGGTTGTGCGGTATGAAAAGTGTTTTGTTTTAATGAATACATGTTTGATGTTTGATATTTGATCCCATAAATGTGGCACGGGTGGCCCAGTCGTCTAAGGCGCCGCGATTCCCTGTGCAGAGTTGCGTCCCTTGGGCACGACAGAAACCTATGATTGTGGGTTCGAATCCCGGTTCGCCTCGATTATGTTTCTAGGCACCATACCCGTGCTCTTGGGTTTCACCGAAGTGGTAAACGTCTGAGACCTCCGGTTCGCCCCGATTATGTTTCTAGCTTTGTCAGCACCATACCCGTGCTCTTGGGTTTCACCGAAGTGGTAAACGTCCGAGACCTGCATCACTTCGGGCTTTCCTCCCACATTAAGCTGACACGCCGCGATATAACTGGAATAATGTTAAAAGCGGCGTTAAACCCAACTCACTCACTGATGCCATTAAGTAAATCAGTTATAAATGAGAGAAATACCCGAAGTAATGGAGTTTTAAGAATTGTTTCACTTAGGTAAAACCAAAGACAATACAGTAAACTGCGGTTATAACAAACTCAAAGTAACCACTAATTTTAGTTCGTTATAACCCTAGTCCGTTATATGCATATATACAACATATAAACAGCAAATGGACGGGACCCCAAAACAGTTCGTTATATCCGTCAGTTCGTTATAAGCGAGTTCGTTTTAAGCGTAGTTTACTGTAATGAGTCAACCCATGATCAGATGATAGCCAGGGTCATTCAATGAAGGTTTATATTCGGCAGTTTTCCCGAGGAGGAGCTTTAAAAATAAAATAAATATATACAAATTAAATTTTTGACAGTAAACGAATTTGCTCGGTCTGACTTCAAAAAGTAGATACAAATAATTTTGTGGCGAAGTTGAAGGGACCCACGTAAATACTTCGAGTTATCCGATGTTCGAAACGACCGAAAATGATAAATAAATAATTAATATGTTATGCAAGCCAGCCTTTTACTTCGAGACAACCATACGTTTGACACGTCAAAGTTCGACACAATGGTGTTTGACTGAACAAGCGTCAAAAAGAGGATCTCTGCTAAAAGCTCCATTGTACGATTTACAATAATCATATATAAATCACAACCAAATAGGGATAATATCAATTCGTGATAAGGTGAGCGTATCCTGCCTGATCTGTCAAAGTCGTTGTTCAGTAAACACGGGAATATATGGTAAAAGACAAAATAGGGAATTGCTTTTGGCACTGATGCGTCAAATATGGAAATGTCCACCAAATGTCTACCATAAATAACACCTGTGTCAAGGTGGAA
Source organism: Haliotis cracherodii (assembly GCF_022045235.1). NCBI lineage: Eukaryota > Metazoa > Mollusca > Gastropoda > Lepetellida > Haliotidae > Haliotis > Haliotis cracherodii. The sequence continues at coordinate 448,327 of NW_027266287.1, forward strand.
TTTTAAAAGGGCCAACTGGCCATTATTTCAGACACTTTGTACTGACAAATTGACATCTGACATTTTCATTAACGTCCCTGATCCTCTTCAGTTATTCACGGACACGCTGAATAATATTGCTGATGTAACTATTCCTAAGTCCTCTGTTAAACCACACATTCGTAAACCATGGTTTACAGATGATTGCAAACAGGCTAGGAAGAATAGGAGGAAGGCTGAAAAATACTTTCGCCGTCACCCTACAGTTCACAATTTCAATAATGTAAAAATAAATGGTGCCAAGGCTCGACGTACGTTCAAACAAAATCGGCGACAGTCTTGGAGAAACTTTGTATCAAAGATTAATTCCCGTACACCAATGACAAAGGTGTGGAACATGGTACAAAGAATCAAAGGGAAGGGTTCAAATTCTGGCGTTCATCATCTTAAAGATGGTCATGGTCTACTTACTGACAAAGTAGACATCGCAAATAAGTTGGGTGAAACTTTAGCCAAACACTCTTCATCAGCCAATTATAATCCCAAATTTCAGAAATATAAAAATCAACAAGAAAAGAAAACTATTAACTTTAATTCGGATAATGGTGAAGACTACAATGAAGTATTTTCACTACATGAGCTCAATACTGCCCTAACGCAAGCTCGTGATACCGCAACAGGAGCTGATAATATCCACTATCAGCTCCTTAAACATTTACCCAATCCATGTCTAGAAACACTTCTAAATATTTTTGATCATATTTGGACAACTGGACACTTTCCTCCTTCCTGGCACAATGCCATTGTTATCCCTATACCGAAACCTGGTCGGGATCATACTGATCCATCTAACTATCGACCTATTTCGTTAACTAGCTGCGTTTGTAGAACCATGGAACGCATGGTCAATAACCGTTTAGTATGGTTTTTAGAAACCAATAATCTTATTACCAATATTCAATGTGGTTTCCGCAAAAATCGAAGTACTATTGACCATCTGGTTCGTTTAGAATCATTCATTAAAAATTCCATTGTAAATAGCCAGCATGCTGTATCAATCTTTTTTGATCTTGAAAAAGCTTATGATACAACATGGAAACATGGTATTTTAAAAGATTTACACGACTTCGGTTTCAGAGGCCGTTTGCCTCATTTTATATCGCAGTTTTTAACGGACAGACAATTTCAAGTTCGTGTTGGATCAACCCTGTCTGATCATTATAATCAGGATCAGGGGGTTCCACAAGGCAGTATTTTGTCTGTTACATTGTTTAGCATAAAAATAAATAGTTTATCTAAAGTATTAAATGACTCAATTGATGGGTCTTTGTTTGTGGATGATTTTAATATCTCATGTCGTGGTAAAAATATGCGTACTATTGAACGCCAATTACAGTTGTGTCTTAATAAAATTCATAAATGGTGTCTTGAGAATGGCTTTAAGTTCTCACAGACCAAGACCAATTGTATACATTTTTGTCGGAAATATAAACCTCATAAAGATCCTGAACTCTTTTTAGATGGCACTCCAATCAAGATTGTAAAAGAAGCCAAATTTTTAGGATTAATTTTCGACCATCATCTAACTTTTTTGCCACATATTAAATATCTAAAGACAAAATGCCTGAAGGCCTTAGATTTGCTAAAAGTCGTCTCAAACTCAAAGTGGGGAGGGGATCAGAAAACCCTTCTTCACTTATACAGATCTCTTATTCGCTCTAAGCTGGACTATGGCTCCATTGTGTATGCTGGAGCTTGTAAGAGTAATTTAAAAAAACTGGATCTAATCCACCATCAAGGATTAAGACTTTGTCTTGGTGCTTTTCGAACTTCTCCGGTTGACAGCCTCTATGTCGAGGCTGATGAACCTTCCTTAAAACACCGCCGTATTAAATTGTCTCTTCAATATGTTACTAAATTACGTTCGAACCCCTCTAATCCTGCTTATGACTCCGTTTTCTATCCCCTGTATGAAAATCTATTTCAGAAGAAACCGAAACTGATCCCTCCACTTGGAATCCGGCTCAAATCCCATATTACTAATGCAAATCTAGATCTGGATCTTATCTCTCCTTCCCGGCTTTTGTCTACTCCTCCCTGGCAGTTGGTGAGGCCAGAAGTAGACATTTCACTGACACGCTTTCTAAAATCTGACACAAATCAACTAGTATATCAACAGGAATATTTACAACTGAGAAGCAAATATGACACTCACCGTTCAAATTTTACTGATGGATCCAAGGACTGTGGCAAAGTAGCAAGTGCCACTGTCGTTGGATCCAAGATTATATCGTCTAGAATACCAGACAATAGCTCTATTTTCACTGCTGAGGCCAATGCTATCCTTACAGCCTTGGTATATATTCAACGACAGTCTTCATGTAAACAGTTCATCATTTTTTCGGATTCTCTTTCTTGTCTTCAGGCGTTAACTAAGGTATCTTCTACTCATCCGATTATTTTACATATTTTAGAACTATACAATGATCTTTCAACTGGCCAATGCGACATCGTATTTTGTTGGTTGCCGAGCCATGTGGGCATAACTGGAAATACCATGGCCGATGCTGCTGCAAAGGCGGCGCTCAACAAGTCTGTGACACCACTTCTGCTACCATATAGTGATTTGAAACCTGCAATAAGATCTTACATCCGTGATCTAATGCAACAGAAGTGGGACACCCAAGTAGACAATAAATTACATGCCATTCAACCCAATATTGGTTACACCTACTTGGGTTGTCAGTCCAGACTTGATGAGGTCGTTATGCGACGATGTCGTATTGGCCACAGCAGATATACTCATGATTATCTATTGAAAGGTGAGGATCCTCCGTTTTGCATCCCTTGTGATGAAAGAATCACAGTCAGGCATGTCCTGCTTGACTGTATCGATTTTTCCATCACAAGGGATCAATATTTCAGTGTCAAAACAGTTAAGGACCTTTTTAACAATGTTAATTCATATTTAATCCTTAACTTTTTAAAAGATATTGAACTAGTTCACAAATTTTGAAATGTATTTTATGAATCGGTAGTGTATGATTATTAACAGAGATTGTTCGTGGCTATGCCCTTGACGGGGGTTGACGTAGCGTAAAATTATTGTCCCCCAGAGAGGGTATGTAAGACCACCTCTTTCAATGTATATTTATATCTACCTCTATTTTAACTGCAGAATATTTGTTGATTTTAATCTCTGGCTAAACTTGCACCAATCACCGGTAACTTGGGTAAAGGTGTAAATCCTGCTGGGGAACCATGCAGGCAGCAGAGGTACAGTAAGTCCCCTTGGTCCCTAGTATGGTGACCTTAACCTTGTTGCTGGTGATCTATAGCCCCATTTTTATATTGTGTCGTATCCAACTGTTCAAATAGTTTTAATGTTCTACAACTAGTTTTAAGTCAATCTGTGATATATTGCTAGTTATTCTACTGTCCTTCGTCGACAGTTTTTTATTAATCTTGTCCAACTCTTTCAAGTCACATTATGGCTGAAATATTGCCGACGTGACTTTAATTAAACTCACTCACTCACTCACTACCATAAATAAATTTGAAAGCTTTACGAAGGCATTGAATGTGTTACCCTGATCAAACAAGTTTGCGCAAGCGTCGTATGCACCATCTTTTGAGTTATCTCTGATTCAGGTGAATGTCCAGCGGGTACATTCTACAGTGATATCCGCAGCACATGTGTTCTCTGCGCACGGGGATCGTTCCAGGGCACTCCAGGGCAGTCACAGTGTAGAGAGTGTCCCCCGGGAAGGACGACGCCATACAGTGGGTCCACGTCCGCTGACGAATGTACCTACACAACAGGTAGGAACGAATGCGTTGGCTTTGAGCAATAGTCCAGGAATATCACGGCAGGGGGTACCAAACAACGCCATACAGTGGGTCCACGTCCGCTGACGAATGTACCTACACAACAGGTAGGAACGAATGCGTTGACTTCGAGCAATAGTCCAGGAATATCACGGCAGGGGGTACCAAACAGTCTTCGCTAATTTGTACCAACGTGGAGAATTGAGCCCTGGTCTTCGTTATGCCGGCCAACACAACAGTTAGGAATATGTCAGTTGGGGGATTCAGTTGTCCTTTGTTTGTTTATTTGTTGTTTAACGCCGCACTCAGCAATATTCCAGCTTTATGACGGCGGTCTGTAAATAGGGGCATTCGTCACCACTCGCCCCTTTCCGTAACCTGCAAGAAGACTCGTCCCCCTATCGATGAATGTTATGTGCGAAAATACGACAAACCAATCAGAATGCGGGTATGATTTCAAGTTGTGCATCTGAAAATATACCAAGACACAGTTAAGTGTGTTTACTCACACTGTATAATTCCATCCCGATGTGCTTTAAATTGCATCTGAAATATGTATAATATATGGGGAAATATATGTAAACCATTACGCAACGAGTTGACAATTTTTAAGGTATGCCCCTTTGCGCTAAGACGAAAACCAGTCGCAAAAATGGCCATGAGAGGGGCACGAGTCGCTATTCGGCTTGTACCGGAATAACACGAGTTGGTCACGAATGTAAATAGGGGGTGAACTCTGCTGAAAGACTCGAGGCGTGTTAGAACCCTGGGATGATTCTGCTGAAAGACTCGAGGCGTGTTAGAACCCAGGGATGATTCTGCTGAGAACTCGAGGCGTGTTAGAACCCTGGGATGATTCTGCTGAAAGACTCGAGGCGTGTTAGAACCCTGGGATGATTCTGCTGAAAGACTCGAGGCGTGTTAGAACCCTGGGATGATTCTGCTGAAAGACTCGAGGCGTGTTAGAACCCTGGGATGATTCTGCTGAAAGACTCGAGGCGTGTTAGAACCCTGGGATGATTCTGCTGAAAGACTCGAGGCGTGTTAGAACCCTGGGATGACTCGGCCTGATATAATTCAGTCATGTTAAACTCAACTCACTCTCTACGACAAAACTGGGAATTTCCGAAAGACAATTTGTCACATGTGTACTTACAAGTCTGTTCTGATTTGATTTAGTTGGAATACAGTCGTTGAAGATTTATATCAGACGCAATACCCGTTTTGTTTAAATATAGTCACAAAATATGTCATAAAGACCGTTTTTGAGATATCTGACAGTGAGCATGCCTTTACATGCGTACCTGAGATTGATTTTGTACCAAAACTTTTACTGTATTTATTTACATCGTGGGTGAAAGACTTGCTGATGATCAAATATTAAATAGAACGCTTCCTTAAAAGTCAGCATTTTGATTCATTTAAGCCTTATTTCCACGTTCGGTGTTTAAGTCTACATCCTAAAAGCTTTGACACGAACAATGTCTAATTCTATCTCACATGAATATACTCACCAAAAAAAGAAACGCACATGTAGTATGCAGTTCATTGAACCTGACTACACAACAATTCCGGTATATAAATTAGATGTTATTGGAAAATTGGATGTTATTGGAAAATGTTGGTGGCCTGATATTCGACAAACAGTGCGTCAAAACGCAGCTATTGTCGAATTGCAATGTCTTAAACGGCATTGTTTTCACACTCGATCAAAAATGTCATGAGGAAAACAGTGAAATAAAATGCACGTGCAAGTGGCTATAATAAGGCAAGCATAAGCCAAAAGTTTGTCTTTTAATTGTCAACATTTTTCAAGTTCGGAAATGCCGAGACTCAGCGCTGCCAATCGGAACATCGCTTGGACGTAGCTAAAGAGGGGAATCGCAGTCTTCTGTTGCACGGCATTTCAACGTCCACCACAGCACCATTTGCCGCCTTTGGGTCCGATACACACAGTTCAATTCCACTGCAGACCGTCCGAGAAACGGCCGACCACCCCTGCACAGGATCGCTACATTTGTCTGTTCCACCTACGTCATTGCAATTCCACAGCTACGGTGACTGCAGGACATATCCCTGGTTTGAGGAGGATATCGGACCAGACTGTCAGGAACAATCTTCGCGAGGCTGGAATCCGACCCAGAAGACCAGTTATCGTCCATGTTTTGCAACAGATCCATCGACAGCGACGCTTGCGTTGGTGCCATACCTTACAGCCTTGGAAGTTGAGAAACTTGAGACGAGTGTGGTTTAGCGATGAATTACAATTTATTCTTCACCGGCGATGTGGAAGACAGTGTCATGTCATGGTGTGGGGGGCCATATGCTACACCACGAGATCTGAATTGGTTGTGGCACAGGGAAATTTTGACAGCAAATCGCTACATGAATCAAATTCCTCAACCTCACCTTCTTCCAATCATTGACCGCCAGAGGTAGCTATTTCAACAGGACAACGCTCCACCACACACAGCTCGTGTCACGGTAGACCACCTCCATAATGCCAACATCAACGGCTTGCGCAGTTTAAAGCGGCGTTACACCTGATTCACTCACTCACTCTTTATATCATATAGTATGATTCAGTGTTTGTGACATGCATAATTAGTACCTTTTGAGCAGGTACCGTTGGTATTCAACAATCAGATACAAATGTAGATATTTCCAACAGACACATACCAATGAATGCACTGTATGCTGGTGACCAATGTCGATAAATTCTTTCCAGATACTACATTAGTTCCAAAGGGTTCTCACGTTGAGAGCAGTACTCTTGTCTTCACAACCAAACAAGGTAAGAAACATACACAGGTTACTATGGCACCTCTACATTACTTCAGTAAATGCGGAGAGTTACGCCCCTTAGTTACATCCGGATACACTCAAGGCCTCAGTCAAGCTTTAGAAACGTTTTATGAAGACATGTGGGGGCCATTTCCAAATTTGACAAAAATAATGCCCGATGCCATTCGCCATTTTGACTTGTGCCACATGTTCCCGTTCTTTTCAGGTGAACATTGACTTGCCTTTGTATGTGTTCGTGACGGCTGCCACCGGTGGGGCAGTATACGCTCACCTTTTCGCGAACAGTGAGAGAGTTAACATGTAGCGTTACATCGGCAATACTTCAGCCATATCGTGAAGTTATACATTTATAATAAATACATTTAGACTGAAAACAATCTGTCATCGATGGACAGGAAAATAAATAATTATCACAGATTTTGAGTATGAGATCATATGGATGAATAAACTATCACATGTTCTAACACGCGCATCGACAATTCTCGATTCTGATACAATACGCACCTCTGATTGAGGCGTGATAGTTCCTTGTTTTTCACATGTTTCCATGGAAACGTTAACATATTACTATTGATATATCTGCCATAGTTTTAAATGCTTTTCCTGTATGCATGTGAATAAACTGTAAACAACACAAACATCTTTTCAGTTTACGACATGATCTTTTTCAGATTTCTGAGCGTTGGTGTTTATTACACTCTCTCAAAAAAGAAACGCAACCCCAGTCTGAAAATGTTAGAAAGCCCCCAAAAGAAAAACGTTGATTGTAAATACAGTTTTTATGAACGTAAGCGCCCAAACACATTAATTTTTGTGCACAAGGGCATTTTATTGTTACTTTTATCATAGTGAGCAGAATGTTCACGTGGCCCATGCCAAAAGCCTCATGCACGTGCAATTCATGGAAAGAGCAGTAGAAGTATGGGTTTATAAAAGCACGTGTTGATTAGCAATTCACTCTATCATTTTCACCGAAAGACAAGGTCAAATATGCCACGGTTGAGTGCTGCAGATCGAAATATCGCAATTGGTCGTATTGAGGCGGACAAAGCTTTGGAAACGTTGCCTGGCACCTCAATATTCATAAAACAACGATTCCCTACTTTGGAGCCAATACACCCAGTGTCATGCAACTGAAGATCGCCCCAGAAGTGGTAGGCCAAGTGTTACCACACCACCTCAGGATCGATTCATCCGGGTCACCCACCTACGTAATCGGCTAGCCACACCTACCGTCACTGCAACATAGGTGCCAGGTTTGAGAAGAGTGTCCGCACAAACAATTAGGAACCGTCTACGAGAGGCCGGTCCACGTGCAAGAAGACCACTTATTAGACCTGTTTTACGCCACGAACATCGACGCCAACGACTCAGGTGGTGCACCAACGTTCGGATATGGACCCTCAGAAACTGGAGGCGCGTCTGCTTTAGTGACAAATCACGTTTTCGCTTACAACGCCGTGACGGAAGACAGCGTGTCTATAGAAGAGGAAACTAACGTTTTGTCCCGAAATGTGTTCGGAAGGTCGACAGATTTGGTGGAGGGAGCGTCATGGTGTGGGGAGCCATGTCTTACAACCAAAGATCAGACTTGGTGATCATTTGTGGCAATATAGCCCAGCGCTATATCAATGACGTTTTACAGCCTCATCTTCTGCCGATTATCGACCAACAGAGGGAGCTCTATCAACACGACAACGCCCAGCCGCACACTGTTCATGCAACAGTGAATTTTCTCCAGAATTCTAACGTCAACGTGTTACCATGGCCCTCCCGATCACCAGACATCAACCCAATCGAACATCTTTGAGATTATCTGGATCGACGAGTACGTGCACGTACACCGCCGCCCGAGACGTTGGATGCACTAGCCGTTGCACTGCAGGAGGAGTGGAGAGCAATCCCTCAGGAAAGAAGAGATCCGGCGTCTAATCCGTTCTGTTCCAAGGAGGTGCAATGCTGTGATCGCAGCTCGTGGCGCTGATACGAGGTACTGAGAAAGACGCCCCCTTTCGTCAAGTCAATCTTAGTGAGAGAACTGTCGAAGCCTGGACTTAAACTTGCAAAACTGTACTGCCACCATGCCAAATTTCATGTTGTTGTCTTCAATAATAAATGTGTTATAATAACTTGAATATTGAGATAAACATCTTGAAAATATAGGGGTTGCGTTTCTTTTTTGAGAGAGTGTATATCATCAATGTTGTTTAGTGTAAAAGATGTTCAGCAATCACAATCTGATGTCTTTGTCAATATTGCACAATCATGATATCACCCAAGTATATACTGAACAAAATGTTAGGGATCGTGAATAATTTGGGGGTTATTTTTATGAAATTATGTGCTCAGTCTTCACTACAAAGTATATTCCCTACTGAAATATTCATGATCCCTAACTTCTTTTCAGCATAATGCTTGAAAGAGTTGCCCCACCAACGACCAATAATGTCTTCACGTGTGTCCAACCAGCAGCCCATAATGTCTTCACGTAGTGTCCCACTAACAACCCAGGATGTCTTCACGTGTATCCAACCAACAACCAATAAAGTCTTCAATCTTGTCCAACCAACAACCAATAATGTCTTCACGTGTGTCCCACCAACAACTAATAATATATTCACGTGTGTCCCACCGACAACCAAAAATGTCTTCACGTATGCCCCACCAACAACCAATAATGTCTTCACGTGTGTCCAACCAGCAGCCCATAATGTCTTCACGCGTGTCCCACCAACGACCAATAATGTCGTCACGTGTGTCCAACCAACAACCAATAATGTCTTCACGTAGTGTCCCACTAACAACCCAGGATGTCTTCGCGTGTATCCAACCAACAACCAATAATGTCTTCAATCATGTCCAACCAACAACCAATAATGTCTTCACGTGTGTCCCACCAACAACTAGTAATATATTCACCTGTGTCCCACAGACAACTAAACATGTCTTCACGTGTGTCCCATCAACAACCAATAATGTCTTCACGTGTGTCCAACCAGCAGCCCATAATGTCTTCACGCGTGTCCCACCAACGACCAATAATGTCGTCACGTGTGTCCAACCAACAACCAATAATGTCTTCACGTAGTGTCCCACTAACAACCCAGGATGTCTTCGCGTGTATCCAACCAACAACCAATAATGTCTTCAATCATGTCCAACCAACAACCAATAATGTCTTCACGTGTGTCCCACCAACAACTAGTAATATATTCACCTGTGTCCCACAGACAACTAAACATGTCTTCACGTGTGTCCCATCAACAACCAATAATGTCTTCACGTGTGTCCGACCAACAACCCATAATGTCTTCAAGTGTGCCCCACCAACAACCAATAATGTCTCCACGTGTGTTCCACCAACAACCAATAATGTCGTCACGTGTGTCCCACCAACAACCCATAATGTCTTCAAGTGCGTCACACCACGTGGCATAATGTCTTCACGTGTGTCCCACCAACAACCAAAAATGTCTTCACGTGTGTCCCACCAACAACCAATAATGTCGTCACGTGTGTCCCACCAACAACCAATAATGTCATCACGTGTGCCCCACCAACAACCAATAATGTCTCCACGTGTGTCCCACCAACAACCAATAATGTCGTCACGTGTGTCCCACCAACAACCCATAATGTCTTCACGTGTGTCCCACCAAACAACCAATAATGTCTTCACCTGTGTCCCACCAACAACCAATAATGCCGTCACGTGTGTCCCAACAACAACCAATAATGTATCCACGTGTGTCCCACCAACAACCAATAATGTCGACACGTGTGTCCACCAACAACCCATAATGTCTTCACGTGTGTCCCACCAAACAACCAATAATGTCTTCACGTGTGTCCCACCAAACAACCAATAATGTCGTCACGTGTGTCCCACCAACAACCCATAATGTCTTCACGTGTGTCACACCACGTGGCATAATGTCTTCATGTGTGTCCCACCAACAACCAATAATGTCTTTATGTGTGTCCCACCAACAACCAAAAATGTCTTCACGTGTGTCCAACCAAAAACCAAAAATGTCTTCACGTGTGTCCAACCAACAACCAATAATGTCTTCACGTGTGTCCAACCAACAACCAATAATGTCTTCACGTGTGTCCCACCAGGACGCATAATGTCTTCACGTGTGCCCAACCAACAACCTATAATCTCTTCACGTGTGTCCCACCAACAACCAAAAATGTCTTCACGTGTGTCCCACCAACAACCAATAATGTCTTCACGTGTGTCCCACCAACAACCAATAATGTCTTCACGTGTGTCCCACCAACAACCAATAATGTCTTCACGTGTGTCCCACCACGACGCATGATGTCTTCACGTGTGTCCAACCAACAACCAAAAATGTCGTCACGTATGTCCCACCAACAACAATAATGTTTCCACGTGTGTCCCACCAATAAGGGGCACGGGTGGCCCAGTCGTCTGAGTCGTCGCAATTCGCTTTACAGAGTTGCGTCCCTTGGGCATGCCAGAACCCTGTGATCGTGGGTCCGAATGCCGGTCCGCCCAAATTATGTTTCTACGTTTGGCAGCACCAGACCCATGCTCGTGGTTGTCATCAAGAAGTGGTAAACGTCAGAGGCATGTATCACATTGGGCTTTGTACTCACATTAAGCTCCCGCCACGATATAACTGGAATACAGTTTAAAGCGGCGTTACACCTGACTCACTCACTCACTCTTTATATCATATAGTATGATTCAGTGTTTGTGACATGCATAATTAGTACCTTTTGAGCAGGTACCGTTGGTATTCAACAATCAGATACAAATGTAGATATTTCCAACAGACACATACCAATGAATGCACTGTATGCTGGTGACCAATGTCGATAAATTCTTTCCAGATACTACATTAGTTCCAAAGGGTTCTCACGTTGAGAGCAGTACTCTTGTCTTCACAACCAAACAAGGTAAAAAACATACACAGGTTACTACGGCACCTCTACATTACTTCAGTAAATGCGGAGAGTTACGCCCCTTAGTTACATCCGGATACACTCAAGGCCTCAGTCAAGCTTTAGAAACATTTTATGAAGACATGTGGGGGCCATTTCCAAATTTGACAAAAATAATGCCCGATGCCATTCGCCATTTTGACTTGTGCCACATGTTCCCGTTCTTTTCAGGTGAACATTGACTTGCCTTTGTATGTGTTCGTGACGGCTGCCACCGGTGGGGCAGTATACGCTCACCTTTTCGCGAACAGTGAGAGAGTTAACATGTAGCGTTACATCGGCAATACTTCAGCCATATCGTGAAGTTATACATTTATAATAAATACATTTAGACTGAAAACAATCTGTCATCGATGGACAGGAAAATAACTAAATTATCACAGATTTTGAGTTTGGGAACATAGGAATAAACAAACTATTATTCAACTAAACACTATGAATACGGGCTACAGATCAGGAGCCACGGACGTCAGACCACCATATTAGGGCCCGGGGAGACTCATCATACTTCTGCTACCTGCATGGTTGCGTGTTTTACACCATCACTTCAGCTGCTGAGATTTTATGCAAATTGAGCCATCAAATAAAATTCACAAATATTACTACGACAATAATTTTACACTATTATAACCCTCTTCATGGATACACCCACTAACAATTTCAGTCAATAATTTGTTCTACCAATATTTCGTACCCTATTTTCTTAAAGGACATATTAATCAAAACTAATAATACAGCTCTGTTTCTTTTAACAATATATAATTAATATAATGAATGCTAACAAAAAAATCTTCCTCATTATTTGATAGTGATTCATAATCACCTGACAAAGTCGGAATTGTACAATCGACTGTGCTTTTGGAAGAGATTTCTTCTGGCCATGGAAAGGGTTTTGTCGCTTGTATTTTTTAGTAGTCATTGTAGTAGTTATTTTTGTAGAAGTATTTATGTAGTAGTCGTTACACACCCAAACACTCAAAAGGTGTTTAAAGTGTTAGTTATTTGAATCCAAGTTTGGCGTCAGATGCTGTCGCTCATCACGTGTTCTAACACGCGCATCGACAATTTTCGATTCTGATTACAATACGTAACTATGATTGAAGCATCATAATCCCTTGTTTTTCATGTTTCCATGGAAACGTTAACATATTACTATTAATATATATACCATAGTTTAAAATGCTTTTCATGAATGCATGTGAATAAACCGTAAACAATATTGCACAATCATAAAAATGTGTTACCGAATCCAACATGATATCACCCTCGATATATACTGAACAAAATGTTAGAAATCGTGAATAATTTGGGGGTTATTTTTATGAAATTTTGTGCTCAGTCTTCACTACAAATTATATTTTCTTTTCAGCATAAAGCTTGAAAGAGTTGCCCCACCAACGACCAATAATGTCATCACGTGTGTCCCACCAAAATCCAATAATGTCTTCACGTGTGTCCCACCAACGACCAATAATGTCTTCACGTGTGTCCCACCAACAACCAATAATTTCTTCACCTGTGTCCCACCAACAACCAAAAATGTCTTCACGTGTGTCCCACCAACAACCAATAATGTCTTCACGTGTGTCCCACCAACAACCAATAATGTCTTCACGTGTGTCCCACCAACAACCAATAATGTCTTCACCTGTGTCCCACCAACAACCAAAAATGTCTTCACGTGTGTCCCACCAACAACCAATAATGTCTTCACTTATGCCCCACCAACGACCAATAATGTCTTCACGTGTGTCCCACCAACAACCAATAATGTCTTCATGTGTCCCACCAACGACCAATAATGTCATCACGTGTGTCCCAACAACTGATAATGACTACACGTGTGTCCCACAAACAACAAATAATGTCTTCACGTGTTTCCCACCACGACTCAATGGCGCCAGCATCAATAGTGTCAATGTGTCCGTGCCAAACATCCTAATATGATGCCATCAGTAAAATGTTCATGTTAAATAAACAATGACATCATTGGTGTCCAACCATTACACGCTGATGGAATCGTTAAATGTTTTCATGTTGTAGATGTTACATCATCTAAGAACAACGTTCTCATCATTGTTGCAAGTGTGTTGGCGGCAGTTGTTCTTGCGGCACTCATAGTGATTGCCCTTTTGATACGTCGTAGAAAGAAAACACCAACGTAAGTAATGTACACGTGTGTGGAAAAAGACTAGGGCTTGCATATTTACAGAATATTAAATTCAGTTGACTGTAACTGAAGTCGTCAGATGTTTTTACCTCGATTGTTCTTTGTGGGTATCTGTGGGCTATTTGTATAAGCTGTCAATTCGCACACATTACCAAGGCAGGCCAACTGACTATAAAATACCAGTTCCCACCCTTGCCGAACTAGGCTGGTATTATGGAGTTACATTTTGGCTGGACTAACGAGTCTATGCATAGTCCACTCAAAATCGCTTAACGAGCTACATGGATTTCAACGTGCAGATTTCAGTCGAGTACAGAAACTGCAAAACATGTGTACAACATATGGGTGTCGACAGATATTTTCCAAATCTGTCTTTTATCAAGGTGCTCAAGTGATGTGATGTTTTTAGCGTCGTACGATCCGTTTTATTACAATATAGATCTTTGCTACCAATCAGATCGTTTTCACTGGGAGCCGCCATTTTGTTTGAAGCAAATGCAAGTGATGGAATCTGATTGGTCAGTAGGAGGGACATAGAAGGGACATAACTCGTAATAGCCACTGGTGGCGCTACGATATAGCCTGCAAATTCCAGCCTAGTTCGGCAAGGATGTGAACTGGAATTTTGTAGTCAGTTAACGCCCTTGCCTCGGGAAGATGCAATTCGCAACGAAAGGGGTTATACCTTAGTCGAGACAGTATCCGTTGATTATTGATAAGAAATCCTCAACTCGCCTTGTGTTATTCACGCCTGAGACTTGTGTGCCACATTGAGATTTTCTCCCATAACCTGGCACTCATTATATCACTGAAACAGTTCCATTTATTGTTGAGATATTTTACTCCTCAGTTGCAATTAACACCCAATGCGAAAATGGTATTAGTCAAAGTCTTTATGAGTTGCATATTCGACGATGATTACCAGACAATTTGCTCAAAGAAGGTTGGATGAATTACATGTCGACCATTTTACGTTGATTACCAGATAAGGCATACACTAATATTCATATTCTTCCCTCAGGAATTCTGGCTCTAATGAAGGGGTGTACGAAGAAGGACATCGATGGGAAAAGAGCGATGAATACCTTTCACAGGTGACCCAGGAAAATGTCTACCATGAAATACCAGACCCGGACAATGTACCAGGGAAAACGCCGTACTACTACCACGTTGGGGGAGAGAAATATGTACCTTGTGACCCTGACCAGGAGCCCGACCCGGATGATCTGCCCAAAGGCCAACTCCAGGAACAACCAAAGGATGCTCCTGAAGCGGCTCAGGATTCACAGAGAGTGGATGGACGGGCAATGCCATCCTATCTACCAAACACCACTGAGTTCACACTATTCTTGGAAGAAAGAGTCACTTCTAACCACGACACTATTGATCCTTATTATCAGTGAAGAGACATTCATGAGTGAGACTTGTCGTTTAAGGCTAACAAAATGTCTATGAGATATTGTCGCTGTTTAATATTTAACTCACTCACTCACAATTGAGAAAAAGGCAAATCCGGACTCCGCTGGTACAAAAAAAACAGGCTTCCGGATTGACAATATTTGGGACGTCACTATACACCCAACGGAAAGTTAATCCATACATATGGTTCGTTAATCAGGTATATTCACCTGGCACGGTCTAGTCCGGTATGACGAGATGATCATATGTACAATGACTGTGGATTTTGCAGATTAAACAGGTGGTCGGCAAGTTTTTATCCGTCAAAATAATCCTTTCAGGGTTTCTTACAGTTAATATCAATAAAAAATCAACCCGTTTCGTCATATTTTTACCCTGAAAATGTACAGGCAGGTAATTCAAGAAAGAGTGAAGAAAGTTGGTTCGAATTCAAAACCATCCTTGCATAGTATTGCCGTTGTGCTCAATCTTTTGATAAACTTTTATTCAATGGTTCTATGATTTCTGTTTTCTGAAGTATTTTTGAGGACGTCAATATTTTCACGATTGGTTTTGACGGTGATATGAGGTATATCCCAAACATGATTAACCTTTTATCCAACAAAAATCTTTGAAACTGCTCCCTCAATTATTTGCAGGTGGAGGAGTTCGGTTACAATGACTTTTAAGGGGAGGTATGGATATAATTGCAATATGTATTCTGACCCAAATACTGTATAATAAATAGAAAGTAACAACACAGTACAGTACTCACTAGTTTGACATAATAGGTTTGAGTGATGGAAGTTTCCAGACGGTCCGATGATGCTTGTGAAGAGATTGTTTGAAAGTTTGAACATGCTAACTTTCCAGGATTCAGTCTCTGAAGTCAGTTTATACCCAGAACAGTAACCGTCGTATGATCATATTTATTTTATGACTGCGTTTTTAAAGGCCTCTAAATTCCAACGTGTGAGAGGGAATGTCCATGAGAGGTATGGCTTTGTCTTTGATCCCATTATGCCGGGTCTGTTTCGTCTAGAGGTGGTTTGGGTCGCAGTTAGAAGACGGATCAATCTTTGAAACCACTATATATTAGTTATTTGAAAACTGGTTTCAATTATCAGTACATGATTAACACGGAGGTTGGAATTGATCTTGTTAAGGTCCAACAAACACTGGAACTTGAATTCAGTTTGAAATCGGAAGGATTAGGAGATGTTATTACAATTTACCGCACTTGGTATTACAATTTGCCGCAGTTTGTTACAATTTGCCGCACCTGTGTTTCAATAGAAATGATAGAAATTGAAACAAAATCGCTTTTTTTATTTTCATAAACATGCTGGAGGTTGGAATTGATCTTGTTAAGGTCCAACAAACACTGGAACTTGAATTCAGATTGAAAACGGAAGGATTATAAGATGTTATTACAATTTGCCGCATCTGTTTCAGTAATGATAGAAACTGAAACAAATTAAAATCGCTTTTTTTATTTCCTTCTTAAACATGCTGGAGGTTGGAATTGATCATAGAATTTGAATTTGGTTCAGAGTAAATACAAATATCAAGAATTTAATGTTCATTAGTATTTATCAATCAATCGTTTCAAAGTCCAGAATGTGATTTCCAAACAGCTTGGTCGCACATTTTATACTTCATGCAAGTTTCTTTGTATATTTGCAAATCAATAATCTTTTATTACAATTTACCGCAGTGAAGTTATTACAATTTACCGCAGTGGTTATTACAATTTACCGCAGTTCTATTACAATTTACCGCAGTTTAAGTTATTACAATTTGCCGCAGTTTTTTTACAATTTACCGCAGTATGTATTACAATTTACCACAGTATTACATTTTACCGCAGTGCTATTACAATTTACCGCGTTATTACAATTTACGTCGAAACACCGTTCTCGTTGGTTTCACCGAAGTGGTAAACGTCCGAGACCTGCATCTCTTCGGGCTTTCCTTCCACATTAAGCTGACATGCTGCGATATAACTGGAATAATGTTAAAAGCGGCGTTAAACACAACTCACTCACTCACTCACTCACTCACTCACTCACTCATAATTACATCCTGAGTTCCAAGATATTGTGGTATCTTTTGTACACAAGGAGTTCCAGAGAATTACAACAGGGTTTAAAACAGGAGAGCAAGCAACCAATTCAATCTGCATGTTCCATTTTGCCGAATATAGTCATTTGCCACATTTCCATAGTATGGACGAGAATTATAGTCCTGAAAGATCTGGGCAATTTCGTCTTGAATAGTACCACTACTAGGACCCATATCTCATCTCTCTGCCGTTGTGAGATTCCGAACAGTAAGTGGGTGTAGGACTGCCTTATTGTGAAATGGAGCAGACATAAGTTTAATCTGAAATCTGATTTTTTCTTTTGTTGAACGCCACACTCAACAATATTCCAGCCACATGACGGTTGTTTGTAGATATTCGTGTCTGAGCCAGACAATCTCGTACAATCATGAGCATCGATCAACACAATTGCGATACGATGATTCGTATCAGCCAAGTCAGCGCGCCTGACCACCTTTTCTCATCCGGATATTCACGGGTCCTAAATACAAACATGAGATGAATTATACTCTGTGATGCAGACAGATACATTGTTAAGTCTGCATATCATATTTTATAGCAATACTTTATATGCTTAACTGGCAGAATGGTTGTTAAAGTATGTGAACATACCACATGTGCTTCTAAATCCTATAATCCTGTTGGAACTCCTGGTTAAAGTTGATCCACAGCAACCTATGCTTGTTGTGAGAGGCGACTCTGCTGCTGGTGATGATCAATCCGAGCCACCATGGCATTTGTTATCCGTTGATTGTGTGTGTGTGTGTGAGTGTGTGTGTGTGTGTGTGTGTGTGTGTGTGTGTGTGTGTGTGTGTGTGTGTGTGTACGTGTGTGTGTGTGTACGTGTGTACGTGTGTGTGCGTGCGTGCGTGCGTGCGTGCGTGCGTGCGTGCGTGCGTGTGTGTGTGATTGTGTGTGGGTGTGTGCAATCGATATCTACAATGGTTCGGCAACGCAAACTGGGTTATAGCTGGGCCAAAATATTAACCATTTGATCTCCATTGAACAGAAAACATTGTTGGTGACGTCGCGTCAATTCTTGACCATAGTGACGGTAGTGTCATGGTGCAGAGCGGTATCACACATGACATGCAAACTGATCTGGTTATTGTGAATGGCTATTTGACTGGCCAGCGATGTGTTGACGTCATTCTGGGGGCAGCCATTAAACCACTGGCTAGGATTATCGGGAGAAATATGGAACTGTAAGATGAACATGTCCAGGGTGTCACAGAGTTTCTCTGATGACTGACCCAATGTCCCCTGACATGTCCCCAATAGAGCATCTGGGGAATGTCCTCGGGCGGCGAGAGTACACCAGAGACCCAGCACCCGCCAACGTGGCCGAGCTTGGGGTAGCTCTTCAGGCGTAATAGCGGGAACAACGTTCACGAAAACAACAAACCGCCTCTGTGTATGTTGTAACTTGTAAAGCCAATAACATCATGCCAATAAATGATTGATGTATAAAATCTGTTAGTATATTGAGATGGGTCATTTGAAAACGCATCGAACAAAACATAGTTTGGCATCAGTGTGAACACAACGAGAGGGAGTGGTTAACGAAATGTCAGGTTCAGATCTGAAGGAGCCTGTTGATTCGCTTCAGTTAGTAAATTATATTCTTTGTTTTCTGTTAAATGATGCACTAATATTCCAACCAGACAGTCCAGTGATTGATATTGTGAAGAACGATCCACGCCTTAGGGGTGCGGTGTCATCAACATCGGGTCACCGGACCTGACCGCCTAATCTACCTGGCCTCCTTTAACAGAAGTAGCGTGAAAATCGCCATCCCTTACTTCACACATAATGTCCTTTCCTCAAGTGCATGTTTTGACTGGCCTGCTAGTTGTGTGGTGGTATTCGAAATGGATTAAAAACGACACTTAGGCATGGTTTGGGGTCCATCTTCTTAACCTCAATGGAATAGAGATAAAATTCTAGTACCCTTGCTAAAAGAGGATGTGGTGTCTTATGACCGCGAGATAAAATTCGACAACTGAAACAAGTGGCTGTGCCTCGTTCTGTTTGTGCGATTTCACGGTGTATCAATAACCCACAATTTGACCATGCAGGGATCGGCTGGTGATGTGTTTCCTTCAAGTCCAAACATTGCCCGCATAGTAATCACGGGTTTCTCAGACCCAGACTCATGGTTTTCACCAAATTTCAACAGGCGAAATATTGTTCAAAGAGGCGCTGAACGCAACTCACTCGTTAGTATCGGTATATGCCACAACATTCAAAACCGCTGACACATTCATTTCAAGTATACACCTAGATGGTTAGTGCACATCGTCATGGGGAATGGGTTACTATATCTGATGGACTGTGTGCCAGAAGGTGAATGCTGGAACTATCGTGGCTTTCGCTCCTCCTGCCCATACTGTGCACATCGTCATGGGAAATGGGTTACTATGTCTTTACAGATATATCTTTATGTTACGTTTGTAATTTTTGGTCAAATCCAATTTCCAAGTGTACACTTTCTTTTGACTGGCATCCTATGAGGTGTTTGTGTCAGATGCAGTGTTTACGGGAATTTACGAGCTGAATGGAGTCAACGAGACCAATGGTCGAGAGATATACAAAAACATTCATAGGGTCCAGAGGTGTACAAGAACGTTCAGAGGGACCAGAGGTGTACAAGAACGTTCAGAGAGTCCAGAGGTGTACAAGAACGTTCAGAGGATCCAGAGGTGTACAAGAACGTTCAGAGGGTCCAGAGGTGTACAAGAACGTTCAGAGGGTCCAGAGGTGTACAAGAACATTCAGAGGGACCAGAGGTGTACAAGAACGTTCAGAGGGACCAGAGGTGTACAAGAACGTTCAGAGGGACCAGAGGTGTACAAGAACGTTCAGAGGGTCCAGAGGTGTACAAGAACGTTCAGAGGGACCAGAGGTGTACAAGAACGTTCAGAGGGTCCAGAGGTGTACAAGAACGTTCAGATGATCCAGAGGTGTACAAGAACGTTCAGAGGGTCCAGAGGTGTACAAGAACGTTCAGAGGGTCCAGAGGTGTACAAGAACGTTCAGAGAGTCCAGAGGTGTACAAGAACGTTCAGAGGGTCCAGAGGTGTACAAGAACGTTCAGAGAGACCAGAGGTGTACAAGAATGTTCAGAGGGTCCAGAGGTGTACAATAACGTTCAGAGGGTCCAGAGGTGTACAAGAACGTTCAGGGAGACCAGAGGTGTACAAGAACGTTCAGAGGGTCAAGTGGTGTACGTTCACTTCGCATGTTCGCGTACATTCCAAAAGTACATTCCAAATGTAAATCATGTGAAGACATATATAGTTTTGTGTTTCATTTGAATCTAGCTTGTGTCAGCCATCAGACTTTCAGTATGATAACTCAATGACGTACCTGGGTCAATATGATGTCACAAGCAAGTGGGTTATAACAAAAATGATAACGTCATGATATCCATACATGTTGGACATCCGATTTGTATGTTTCTCATAAGACAGTGACTGTCAATCAGACAGGCGAGTTCCCTTTTACACTCTTGTGAAAATTGTGTAAGTTGCGGATGCTACCGGTAGAGCAGGACATGCTTTAACTTTTCACGAACACTCGGTGTCATCACTGATTCTCTCTCACCACTATCATGCCCTTCACGCCCAATGGAATCTGTTTCGGCAGATAATCCAGACTGGTTGTTCTCTGGCGTTGACGTCTGATACAAACAGGTAAATGCTAAACATATGTCATACACCATGGTATCAGTTTACAAGTAAAGCCTGTAATGAAATTAAGTTACATCATATCAGAAACAATTTGGTTTCACATGTGTTTTCCTTTTCGCTACGGAAACCCCTTTGAAATATATTAAGCATTTTCACACACACAAAAGTGCGTGTTAATATATACTCAGCCTTCATATTGATTTATAAAAATGGCTGCCAATCGATCACCAACAGAAAATGTAAAACGTATCGATATACATGCTGGGTCTCTAATACAAGTCGGGGCGGTCGGGTAGCCTAGTGGTTTAAGCGTTCGCTCGTCAGGCCGAAAACCCAGGTACGATTCCCGACATGGGTGAAGCCCATTTCTGATGTCCCCCGCCGTGATATTGCTGGAATATTGCTAAACCGTACTCACTCACTCTAATACACGTCGCGAACTTCATGGACGGCCTGGCGTTTAATAGAGAAAATACGGTAGTTTAATATCGGATGTTTTTGGCGTCGTTATGATGTTCTAGGCCGTAACCCTGACTGCTTCCATGACGAGATTACAGAACTTTACGAAGGCATACAAATGAAATGTTTATGAAACTGTTCGGGACAAGTTCAATGTTTTTTTAAGACACTTTATTCATGACAACATCTTGTATACAACCCTTTTAGTGATCGATATGTATTGCCATCTCCGTCAACCACCACCGTAAGGATTTGGTAGGAGGCCATTTTGAATGTCCACCAGAAAACACTCCTCCCTCGAAAGGCCACGAAAACAATGTCCCGACATCACTGATCATAATTCATCAAAACTTGATGAAACTTCCTGAAGTTCCTTTTCAGAACACGCACAATTACGAAAAACATACACGAACAACTGTTTCTGTACTACCGCTGTATCACTGCTTTCACCAGCTGGCTTTGAATCCGTGAAATTTTGAAATTGATTCTTCGTGGCAAAAGATCCGCCTCGTCTGCAGCCTAAACAGCGTATGTTCAGTCATACTGCAGTTTCTTTGGTAATCAGATTGTACCAGCAGACTCCTTCCCAGTACATCTACAGGTTATTGATGAACCAAACAGATGACCTTTGTACCCTATGCCGTTACGCGTTTCAAGACAGCACCGTTTTCAAAGCGCTGTTGTCGTCATGTCAAAATGGAGATAAACCTACTGTGTTACTGCTAAATCAGTTCCAAATTAAAATAAGAGGTATCTAATTTATTATGGGACTACATCAAACTTCAAAACACAGTAGGTTTATCTCCTCAATATATAGTACATTGGGTTTCGTAGTGGCTTTAATAGATCCCAATTTTCTACTGGTAATACATTCTTCTACATCATTATTTTTTATAAATCATTTAAATTTGGGGAAACATCCTTTTACTCATAACATCAATGAGTCTTTTTGTTAATGTGATTGAGAAAGTTGCTGTGTAGCCCTCCCAAAGGGATTTCTCTGTTAAATTGTAAAATACGCCCTTATCAACAAATTTAGAATTGTTTTAAACACTCCCAAATACTGCTGACAATTGTGCATTCTAGATAAATGTTGCATATATTTTCTGTGCTATTCCACAAAATAGGAAGGTAACTCTGTCGAGCAGTTTCATTTCCAACAATTTTAGTATAAATAAGAATATGAATTCTTATCAGTCTGGTTGGGGACACTGGGTGCTGCAATGCTCCTGGGCGAGTATCATTTTCTTTTCTTTTGTACTGGACCCCTACCAAGCTAATCACTTGAGAGATTATTTACCGTCAGCCGAAATCTCTCACATTATGTTAGAAACATTGACACAGCCTTGATTTGTATATAAACACATGTGTAAAGCTTGGGATTGCATGAAGAGAAATGTTGAATTTCACAACAAACCTTCCCAACCATGCTTTAATGAACGGCATTATGTTACATGTGATCAAATCAGACATGGGCAGGATTTACATGGAGGTACCACAGACTCCCCCGCACATCTGGGTACTTACAATATGGAGATAACAGAGGATAAATGACAAAGGTCAAGGTAATGAGAATGCAATGTCTCGTTTGTCGACTATCAGCATCAACTGGTGCTTTGCATCTCCTGCCCATGAACTAAAGAGAGTGACGATAACAAATGCTATCAGCACAAGTTCACTGTATTATCTGGTCCAGGCTCGATAATTTACTGGCCGCCGTCACATAGCTTCAATATTGCTGCGTGCGGTGTTAACTAGCAGACAAACATGATACAAAGTACAAAGGAAGGGAGGCACGAGGCGTGATATGAGACGTTTATTACATGTAGACGTGTTGCAGGATGATGTTAAAGTCACACATATCAATGTAGTAATGGAAAGGTCAACATATACATATGAAAAGTTAAACATTTTTAAGAAAACAATTCCAAAACACATCAAGCAGCTGTCAATGTTATACGATGAAGCCTTTTATAAGTGGATCAGATGTCAGCATTCTCAGTGTCATGATGAAGTCTCAATAACTACAGTTATTGTATTAGGGAGTCGATGTGCTGACGAAGTTCCCATGCCAGTAACTGGCAATGACTGGTATTCACAACAAAGAAAGTCGTCGACTTATGTTTTGTCGTAGTCTCTGAATCTTAGAGGGCTTTGAGTAAAGTCTTGCTCTTTTTGGAGGAACAATAAAACCTACCTCAGTTTCAACAACCTGGCACAGGTTCTCGAAGGCATCCGTCAGAATGGAAGAATAGCTGAATGGATACGCGTGGGATTCATGACCTTCACGAAACGTACATTCCTCTGTTTGATCAAGTTTAACAGCTTTGAGAACGACAGGTATTACTCTGTTGCGATCTTCATTCTGTATCTCCTGCTGTAGCTGCTTAGCTGCATCAAGTGTTGTTAAGTCAGAAAGTATCACAAAGGCATTGCCGATTGTAAAGATCTCCCGTCGACTTTTTCCATCTATGGCAGAAGGACAATATTTGATCATCCTATAGTCCACTGAGACTCCTATAGACCCCGTGCTGTAGATGCCACGGCCCTGTAGTGTTTCCTGTATTCTGGACTGGTACAATACCTGGAACTGTGTCCTGATGTCAGCCAGTGACTTTGAGGAGAAATTGCAAGGGAGGAAGTTAATGACCATCACAGTGAAAGTATCATTCATCTTTGCAGTGTTAGTTGGGCTAGATGCCATATTCAGTATTATTCTTCCCGTGGATAGGTAACAAGCGAAATCAAATCACAGTAGTCAAAGAATCGTGGAACTCTTCAAAGTAATTCCGTCTTATCAACCACTGCACGTTGGATAAGCACGACCAGTACATATACTATGCCCTGGCCAATAAGAAACATTTACGTATCTTTGTATTCCTACTTGCTCTTGCTATTTTTGTAGGTGTGAAACCTACATCTAAGCAAACACACTCAACTGCTATATGACGGCGGTCTGTAAATAATGGAGTCTGGACCAGACAATCCAGTGAATAATATCATGAGCATCGATCTACGCAATTGGGATCAATTACATGCGCCAACCACGTCAGCGAGCCTGACCACCCGATTGCTTTAGTCGCCTTTTACGGCAAGCATGGGTTGCTGAAGACCTACCCTACCACGGAATCTTCACGACTCAGTACATATGGAAAATAGTAGACTTGTATGTAACAACGGTGCATGATGAGCCATTCTTTAATTGGCCTGGATCCTACAACTGCAGATCCAGAACAATCGACTCGAATGTGTCTGATTTATATAGCAACTAAACTCATGGAGAAAATATGTAGTGTTTAATTATTTGTTAACCATTGCACCAAAGGGAAAATAACTCATTGTATAGCGATATCAGAAAATGCTTTGACAATCCTCTTCTTTGCCATTTGACAGTCTGGCAGTTTGATTAGAGTAATGCAAAACTATAGCTAGCAGTTACTTGTTATCTTAATGTATCATCTATAGTTATATGTGTACTATGCACTACAACGTCTTGACCTGGATATATGCACCAACCCGGGGAGCATGAACCATAACTGTCCTCTGGTCTGTATGTAAGACATATAATATTCTCTATGATTGGTGAGACATAGATGGTGAAAAGTTTTGAAATAATGTTTTTATTACATTACGAACTAATGAGAGAAAAAATAAGATTTTTTTACAGCCCGCACACATGGCGAATTTTACTGAAGTAATTTTACGTCAAACGTCTTTATTACATCACAGCACATTTCTATCCCAGCACCCATTGTGTCCTTTTTCTCCTCGTGGGCGACACATGTTAATGATTTTATGCAACTGTTCAAATGACAAAAAGAGGTCACTGTGCATTATGTTACAATAGATGCACTTATAAATATACTGGCAAAGTCACCCTTTACTTTGAGACATATTGCAAAACTCTAATGTAAGAATCATTTGTACTTTTGTTAACCACGTTCCAAAACACGAGGGGAAATCGATAAGCAACCCCATACCACGTAAACAACATATTAGATTGGATATTTAGGTCTTGTTGATAACAGGACATAAAATCTGCGAAAAACAAACAGGAAATAGAAAGGTGTTGTACATACATTTGTCATCCCTAACTTGTTTTGTTCAATGTACAAGGCGTAGATCAGTATTCTGTGATGGTGAACAAATTGATTCGGTGCTTTCAAAATGGAAACATTTCCTCCCCTAATTGTAATTTCAACTGTATCTTCTTGTGGAGTGAGTGAGTGAGTTTGATTTTACGCCGCTCCTAGCAATATTCCATCAATATCACGGCGGGGGACACCAGAAATGGGCTTCACACATTGTACCCATGTCGGGAATCGAACCCGGGTCTTCGGCGTGACGAGCGAACGCTTTAACCACTAGGCTACCCGACCGCCCCTTCTTGTGGAAAGCGTCTGCCCAGAGAATGAATGGCTGATGGTTCGTATCATGGCTGCATCATACAAAAATGCATTTAAAGAGGGTAGTTGTTTTGACCCTGCCTGGCATGTTCGAGGACATCACTTTAGGTCCATCCAAATGTATCTGATCGTTGGACACTCTGCTCCAATTTTAGGCTTGTTAACCATAAGTTGCCTTGTTACTTGCATCATCTTACCTTGTTAGAGTAGAATACACCACGCATGTGAATATTTCTCTCTCATTAAGTTTAAGGGGATGATGTACAGGGTAAAGAAAGCCTTTTGCTGGGGGTTTCTGAAGTGTTTTACGTTGCAAAAGGCCGCCCTTAAATAGTGGGGTTATGAACTATCAGCTCAGAGAATATAATATTTAACAGAATCACCAAGACAGACTTCCCTCACAGTGTAATACAGTCTATAGGAAGCCAGTGACTTGAACAGTTCAAAGAGACATCATCTTCCATCAATTGATGCCACACTTAGTAGATTCTGGTCAGAAGGTAATGCGTATAATGTTAATTGAAAACTATGTATTATGTTTATTGAAAATTACGTATTATGTGTATTGGAAACTACGCATCATGTGTATTGAAAACTACGTATTATGTGTCTTGGAAACTACGTATAATGTGTATTGGAAACTACAGCTCAGAGAATATAATATTTAACAGAATCACCAAGACAGACTTCCCTCACAGTGTAATGCAGTCTATAGGAAGCCAGTGACTTGAACAGTTCAAAGAGACATCATCTTCCATCAATTGATGCCACACTTAGTAGATTCTGGTCAGAAGGTAATGTGTATAATGTTAATTGAAAACTATGTATTATGTTTATTGAAAATTACGTATTATGTGTATTGGAAACTACGCATCATGTGTATTGAAAACTACGTATTATGTGTCTTGGAAACTACGTATAATGTGTATTGGAAACTACAGCTCAGAGAATATAATATTTAACAGAATCACCAAGACAGACTTCCCTCACAGTGTAATACAGTCTATAGGAAGCCAGTGACTTGAACAGTTCAAAGAGACATCATCTTCCATCAATTGATGCCACACTTAGTACATTGTAGTCAGAAGGTAATGCGTATAATTTTAATTGAAAACTACGTATTATGTTTATTGAAAATTACGTATTATGTGTATTGAAAACTACGTATTATGCCTATTGAAAACTACGTATCATATGTATATGAAAACTACGTATAATGTGTATTGAAACTACGTATAATGTGTTTCGAAAACTACGTATAATGTGTATTGAAAACTACGTATTATATGTATTGAAAACTACGTATTATGTGTATTGAAAACTACGTATAATGTGTATTGGAAACTACAGCTCAGAGAATATAATATTTAACAGAATCACCAAGACAGACTTCCCTCACAGTGTAATACAGTCTATAGGAAGCCAGTGACTTGAACAGTTCAAAGAGACATCATCTTCCATCAATTGATGCCACACTTAGTACATTGTAGTCAGAAGGTAATGCGTATAATTTTAATTGAAAACTACGTATTATGTTTATTGAAAATTACGTATTATGTGTATTGAAAACTACGTATTATGCCTATTGAAAACTACGTATCATATGTATATGAAAACTACGTATAATGTGTATTGAAACTACGTATAATGTGTTTCGAAAACTACGTATAATGTGTATTGAAAACTACGTATTATATGTATTGAAAACTACGTATTATGTGTATTGAAAACTACGTATTATATGTATTGAAAACTACGAATCATGTGTATTGAATACAACGTATTATGAGTATTGGAAACTACATATTATGTGTATTGAAAACTACATATTATGTGTATTGAAAACTACGAATAATGTTTCTTGAAAACTACATACCATGTGTGTTGAAAACTACGTATTATGTGTATTGAAAACTACGTATAATGTGTATTGGAAACTACGTATAATGTGTATTGAAAACTTCATATTATGTGTATTAAAAATTAGGTGTCATGTGTTTTGAAAACTACGTATAATGTGTATTGGAAACTACGTATAATGTGTATTGAAAACTACGTATTATCTGTATTAAAAATAAGGTGTCGTCTGTTTTGAAAACTATGTATAATGTGTATTGAAAACTACGTATTATGTGTATTGAAAGCTACATATAATGTGTATTAAAAACTACATATTATGTGTTTTGAATACTACGTATCATGTGTATTGAAATCTACGTATAATGTGCATTGAAAACTACGTATCATGTGTATTGAAAGCTACGTATAATGTGTATTAAAAACTACGTATAATGTGTATTAAAAACTACGTATAATGTGTATTGAAAACTACGTATCATGTGTATTGAAAACTACGTATCATATGCATTGAAAACTACGTATCATGTGTGTTGAAAACTACGTATTATGTGTATTGAAAACTACGTATCATGTGTATTGAATACAACGTATTATGTGTATTGAAAGCTATGTATAATGTGTATTAAAAACTACATATTATGTGTATTGAAAACTAAGTATAATGTGTATTGAAATCTACGAATCATGTGTATTGAAATCTACGTATAATGTGCATTGAAAACTACGTATCATGTGTATTGAAAACTACGTATCATATGTATTGAAAACTATGTATCATGTGTGTTGAAAACTACGTATTATGTGTATTGAAAACTACGTATCATGTGTATTGAAAACTACGTATCATGTGTATTGAAAACTACGTATTATGTGTATTGAAAACTATGTATCATTTGTATTGAAAACTACGTATAATGTGTGTTGAAAACTACGTATAATGTGAATTGAAAACTACGTATTCTGTGTGTTAAAAAATAGGTGTCATGTGTTTTGAAAACTATGTATAAGGTGTATTGAAAACTACGTATCATATGTATTGAAATCTACGTATAATGTGCATTGAAAACTACGTATCATGTGTATTAAAAGCTACATATAATGTGTATTACAAACTACATATTATGTGTATTGAATACTACGTATAATGTGTATTGAAAACTACGTATCATGTTTATTGAAAACTATGTATAATGTGTATTGAAATCTACGTATAATGTGCATTGAAAACTAAGTATCATGTGTATAGAAAACTACGTATTATGTGTTTTGAATACAACGTATTATGTGTATTGAAACTACGTATAATGTGTTTTGAAAACTACGTATAATGTGTATTGAAAACTACGTATTATATGTATTGAAAACTACGTATTATGTGTATTGAAAACTACGTATTATGTGTATTGGAAACTACATATTATGTGTATTGAAAACTACGTATCATATGTATTGAAGTGAGTGAGTGAGTGAGTATGGTTTTACGCCGCTTTTAGCAATATTCCAGCAATATCACGGCGGGGGACACCAGTAATGGGGTTTACACATTGTACCCATGTCGGGAATCGAATCGACTACGTATCATGTGTATTGAAATCTACGTATTATGAGTATTGGAAACTACGTATCATATGTATTGAAAACTACGTATTATGTGTATTGAAACTAGAACTGACATGAAATTATGTCTGCAGTACAAAAACAACTAAACCTGCATGCATTCTTCAAAGAACAGTCAATTAAAGTATGAATAATTTTATTTAATATATGTGAACTTGGACATGGTCTTAAGTTCACTGTTGAGGGTTTTCCCCAAATGATATACCCTCGTTGGCAAGGCACCACTCCTATGCAGTAACCGATGCTGGTCGGATGCCTTTTTCAGTGCAGTGGAGAACGAATAGTGTGGTTGACCCAGTCCCGCGCACCAAAAGGTTCGCTGCGTTGGGCCAGTGATATATGTTTCATTTGGGAAATCATCTACAGATGATGTAGATTCCAAGGGCTGAAGTTGCTGGAATACTGCTCGACACAAAAGGAAAGGGAAAAGTTGGCTCTTGGCTATAGTTGGGAAAAGTTGAAATCACCCCTCTTGTCAAAAAGCCTTGTGGAGAGTTTTTGTCACTCTGAATATTTATACATTGATCTAAATACGAAACAGATTAGGCGGTTTCACTGATCTCACTCACTCACTCACTCACTCATCCACCCAGTCACCCAACCTCTCACTCACTCACTCACTCACTCACTAACTCACTCATCCACCCAGTCACCCAACCTCTCACTCACTCACTCACATTAAATGTTTATTCTTATAAATAGGAAATATATGTTTACAGTGAATGTTTCACAACAACTATAGTAACTTTGCAGGCCAGGCTGATCGCTGCCTTGATAAGCGAAGCCGCAGCTTTTTTTAAACTACACAGTGATATCATGTTAAGTGTCAAGTTGTGCTAAACGTCACGCCAAAAACAAAGAGTTTGTTTCTACCTAATATGTAAGTAGAACAACTCGCCTTGACTTGTTCCTGTAAAACAACAAACAAAAAGTTCAAACCTGCCTGTCAGTAGATACTAAAATAATTGACACAACATTGGATTGAAGTAATATATATATATATATATATATATATATATATATATATATATATATATATATATATATATATATTTAATGTAGGTGAACTTCGATAACAATGTTTCTTCATTGTCGAGGCACTCGTGAAGAGCAACCTCCTCGTGGTGAGTGCTGGATAACGCTAATAGCTCTTCCCCCGTGTGGACTCGGGGTAGAATTTGTCCACAGCACCCCATTGCTGGTCGTAAAAGGCGACCGAATTGGGCAACCCGTTTGCCGTGGGTTGCGCCCCTGTGTCGGCGGAGGACGGGATTCTGGTGGTTGAGGGCACTGGAGCCAGGAACCGGTGTTCCTTTTGCCCAACACACCACTTCGACCCTTACTTCGCCTAGACGGGTGGTAGAATTGGCCCGATTCTATCAATCGGCTGGTCACGCCATGCCCTGCGCATGGAATACATTCATGTTGAAATAGTTCAGCTTTTTTTATTGCTGTCCTTGAATGTTGTTAACCAAAATGTTGTGATATAAATTTTTGCCTAGAGTCCTATGCCAGAAGGCGGTGGCTCATGGGCCAATCTGGTGTTGTTGACCTCCAAATTCAATATGCATCCATTTTCTTGTCATGGGCAGAACCAGCCTGGCATTTATTTTGGTATACAAATATTGCTATTTGTGTCATATTCACTGGCGTATAACAACCCTGTATCCCTGGTGTTTGCATCCTGGAGATCCGATGCAATTTAACACTGTCCTTGTTGACACTCCATGGTGGGTGGGGAGCAGGGTTGCTGAAAACTTTCCTTTCAATATGGCTCTCAATCATCCTGGTTCTAAACGGAGACATTTAGATACAAGTACATCTGATGAAACTGATACACATGTTGATTCCTGGGCTCGATTCCTTGTGGTCGAAGCTGCAGATCATGAACCAATTAAATTAAACCCCTTTGCTATATCTAAAGCTGTTCATGGCTATTGTGGGGAGGTGAAAAATGTGACGCGTTTGCGTAGTGGATCTCTTTTGGTGGAATGTATGCGAAAGCAGCAATCAATCAATTTGATGTCAATATCTCAGTTTGCTAATGTGAAGGTTACTGTTTCTCCTCACCGGACTCTGAACTCTTGCCGTGGCATTGTCCGTGACCGGACACGTTCCTTATCGGAAATGTCAGAGGAGGAAATTGTGGCTGAACTGAAAAGTCAAGGAGTTCAGGGGGTCAAACGCTTTACCAGAAAGGATGATAAATCCAATATTGTTCCTACGAACACGTATTTATTCACGTTTGCCCTTTCGTCTATTCCCAATTCAATTAAAGCTGGTTATGTCAACATCGGAGTGGAGGTGTATGTCCCCAATCCACTCCGATGTTATAAATGTCAAAAATTTGGACATGGTTCCAAAACTTGCACGCGCCCCATGGTCTGTCATCGTTGTAGTGACAACCATGACAGTACAGATTGTAACCACGATCTGAAATGTGCAAACTGTGCTGGCCAACACATGGCCTCTTCTAAATTCTGCCCTGTTTATCAAACAGAAATGAATATTCTAAAATTAAAGTGCGAAAGAAATATCAGTTTTGCAGACGCAAGAAAGCTTGTTACCAATCAGTCAACACCCACTTCCACTTTAAATTTTTCTGCTGCTGTAGCTAAATCTGTTACAACCTCTTCCTCTGTTCTGTGTCAGACTGAGTTGACATGGGTCAAGTCTGATCGACCTGTCCAAACTTCGTCTGTCACTCAGCTAGTCGTATCTGACCATCAACCAGCTTCATCATCCTCTACCTCTCCAGCTGAGACTCAGACAATTTCTGTGGAACCAGCAATGACGCAACAAAAGTTATCAAAAAAAGAAAGAAAAAGGTTAGACAGAAATCAAAAGTCAAACAAAAAACAAACGCTTGATACCCCCTCTTCTGAGGAGGTATCTCTCCACAATCCCTTTGGTGCTCTTGACATGGATGTGACGCCATCGTCAAACAGTAGCCGTAGGAGCTCTTGTTCCTCACGTTCGCGTGAGAGATCACCCATTGAGCCACCATGAATCAGTCATCAAATATATTACAATGGAACTGTAGAGGACTTAGGAATAACTATAATGACTTACAACTGTTGATTGAAGATTTCAAACCATCTGCGATATGTTTACAAGAAACATACTACAAAGATACTGATCAATTTGATATACGAGGTTATACCTCCTATAATGTCTTTTCACCTCCTGGTGCTAAAGCCACTGGGGGTTCCTCAATTCTAATGAAACACGGCGTTATCCATAGCCCTGTTCAACTTATTACTCCCCTTCAGGCTGTTGCTATCCGTGTAACTTTGCACATTGTTTTTACATTGTGCTCCCTATATATTCCACCATCTTCTTCTCCTCGACAGTCTGAACTTCAAGCTCTCTATGATCAACTCCCCAAACTCTGTATTATTATGGGCGATCTGAATGGGCACAATCCACTTTGGGGTAGTGTTCAGACAAATAATAAGGGGAAACTTTTGGAAGATTTCATTTCCAACAATGACTTATGTATCTATAACGATGGTTCAAACACATATCTACATCCCGGTACGGGTACCTACTCTGCTCTGGATTTATCACTCACTCACTCTGATTTATTATACGAATTTGAATGGTCCGTCCACGAAGACCTCTGTGGCAGTGATCATTTCCCAACTATTTTAAAATCTGTCTTACCCTCAGATGTTCCTCCTTCAACAAGATGGAACTTCACTAAGGCCAACTGGACTTTATTTGAAATGCTTGCATCCAATAAATTAAAACCTGCTCTATTTATTGATGCGACTGATCCTGTACAATTATTTTCAGATGAATTAAACAAAATTGCAGATGAATGTATTCCTAAGTCCTCTACAAATCCACACATCCGTAAACCATGGTTCAATAATGACTGCAAACAAGCTAGGAAGGCACGGAAAAAGGCTGAACACTATTTCCGTCGCCATCCCATGGTTCATAATTTGAATAAATATAAAATCTTAAATGCTAAAGCCAGGCGTACGTTTAAACAAAATAAACGGCAATCTTGGCAACATTATGTTTCCAAGATAAACTCGCGAACGCCCATGTCCAAGGTATGGAACATGATACAAAAAATTAAAGGTAAGGGTTCTAAATGTAGCGTCCACCATCTTAAGAATGGGGATGAACTACTAACTAATAAATCGGATATTGCAAATAAACTAGGTGAAACGTTAGCTAAACATTCTTCTTCCTCAAATTATGTCCCTCAATTCCAAAAATTTCAAAAACAGCAGGAACAGAAAACTATACATTTTAAATCGGATAATGGGGAAGATTATAATGAAATATTTTCGATCCATGAACTTCATACTGCTCTTGGACAAGCTCATGATACTGCTACAGGAGCTGATAATGTACACTATCAACTCCTAAAGCACTTACCAGAACCGTGTTTAGAAACCCTTTTGTTGATTTTTGATGATATATGGACAACAGGTAAGTTTCCTTCTTCCTGGCGTGATGCCATAGTAATACCCATACCGAAACCTGGACGGGATCACAGTGATCCCTCAAATTATAGACCCATTTCACTGACCAGTTGCGTTTGCAAAACCATGGAACGCATGGTCAACAATAGATTAACATGGTACTTGGAATCAAATAATTTACTTACAAATATCCAGTGTGGCTTTCGAAAGAATCGCAGTACCGTTGACCATTTAGTACGGTTAGAATCATTTGTGAAAAATGCAATCATTAATAACCAGCATGCGGTGTCTATCTTTTTCGATTTAGAGAAAGCGTATGACACAACGTGGAAACACGGGATTTTAAAGGATTTACATGATTTTGGATTGAGAGGCCGTTTGCCTGAATTTATATCCAAGTTTTTAACTGGCAGACAATTTCAGATCCGCGTGGGTTCTACCCTGTCTGATCATTATCATCAGGATCAGGGTGTCCCACAAGGCAGTATTTTGTCTGTCACTTTATTTAGTATAAAAATAAATAGTCTTTCAAAGGTTTTAAGTGATTCAGTAGATGGATCACTTTTCGTGGATGATTTTAATGTTTCTTGTCGAGGTAAAAATATGCATACAATAGAGAGACAGTTACAAATCTGTCTCAATAAAATTCATAAATGGTCACTCGAAAACGGGTTTAAATTTTCGAAATCAAAAACTAATTGTATTCATTTCTGCAGAAAATATAAGCCGCATAAGGACCCTGACCTACATTTAGATGGCACCCCTATCAAAATTGTTAAAGAGGCCAAGTTCTTGGGCCTTATTTTTGATAGTCATTTAACTTTCCTTCCGCATATTAATTACCTTAAAGCTAAATGCCTGAAGGCACTCGATTTGTTGAAAGTAGTTTCTCATTCTAAGTGGGGAGGGGATCAAACAACTCTCTTACACTTGTACAGGTCATTGATCCGTTCCAAACTCGATTATGGCTCCATCATCTACGGTGGAGCCTGCAAAAGTAACTTAAAAAAACTGGATACTGTCCATCATCAGGGCCTAAGGCTTTGCCTTGGAGCCTTTCGGACGTCTCCAATTCACAGTCTGTATGTAGAAGCAGATGAACCTTCTCTTAAACATCGCCGTCTGAAATTATCGTTACAATATGTTACTAAATTATATTCAAATCAGTCAAATCCAGCTTTTAATTGCGTCTTTAATCCTCTTTTCCAAGATATTTATAATAAAAAATCGTCTGTTGTTCCACCACTTGGAATCAGAATCCAGTCTGACATGTCTGCCGCAAATATTAAACTGCAAGATATAGCTCCTTTTCAACTGTTTACATCACCTCCTTGGCAAATGGTAAGGCCAGAGGTAGACCTGTCCTTAACAAAATTAAAGAAATCCGATACTAACCAATTAATTTATCAACAAGAATACAATCAATTAAGAACCACTTACGACACTTATAAATCTATATTTACAGATGGATCCAAGGATGGTGGCACAGTTGCTAGTGCCACCGTCATTGGATCCAGAACATTATCTTCACGATTACCTGATTGCAGTTCCATATTCACAGCAGAGGCAAACGCCATTTTTACAGCACTAAAATATATCAGTCATCAATCTAAACATACACAATTCATTATTTTCTCTGATTCACTTTCATGCCTTCAGGCAATTAAAAATATGTCATCTAAACATCCACTTTTAATCCAAATTCTCGAATTATTTAATGATCTTGCTACTGGCCAATGTGACATCGTCTTTTGTTGGTTACCAAGCCATGTTGGCATCACTGGTAACACAATGGCCGATGCTGCTGCTAAAGCAGCACTCACCAAATCTGTGACACCACTTCTCATACCCTACACTGATTATAAACCTGCAATTAGATCTTACATTCGTGATCTGATGCAAAAGAAGTGGGACACCCAAGTAGGTATCAATAAATTACATGAAATTAAACCAACTATCGGTTACACCTACTTGGGCTGTCAGTCCAGATTTGAGGAGGTCATAATGCGACGATGTCGTATTGGCCACAGTAGATATACAAATGAGTATATATTAAAAGGTGAGGATCCTCCGTTTTGTGTCCCTTGTGATGAGAGAATCACGGTCAAGCATGTCCTGCTTGACTGTATTGATTTTTCCATCACAAGGGATAAATATTTCCAGGTCAAAACTATAAAGGATCTTTTTAATACTATAAGTCCTCATTTAGTTCTTGGTTTTTTAAAAGAAATTGAACTGTATCATAAATTCTGTTAATCTGTTTTGTGTATAATAACTTTTTAAAACTTAGTAGAATGAATTTATATCTGAGATTGTTAGTGGCAGTATCCTTGAAGGGGGTTAAAGTACTGTAAAATTATTGTCCCCCTGAGAGGGTATTGTAAGTCCCTGTCATTCACAGAATATTTCCATTTACTACGCTTTTAAACGTAGAATTTCTGTCATTTTAATTGTGGCTAAAATTATGTACAATCACCAACGACTGAAGGGATGATGTAAATCCTGCTAGGGTCCATGCAGGTAGCAAAGGTACTGTAAGTCCCCATGGTCCCTAGTATGGTGATCTACCTTCAGTTGCTGGCGATCTATAGCCTGTTTTTAAAATGTAATGTATATGTATAGTGCTATTGATTTTATTATTACATACTAGTTTTAAATTAAATTGCTGTGATACGTCTAGTTGTTTTACTGTCCCTCGTTGGCAGGTTTTTACATACGTTTCATTATATGTATTATATTTAACTTTTGATAGTCACGATATGGCTGAAATATTGCCGATGTGACTTAAAATTTTAACTCACTCACTTCATTGTCGAGTTTTTTTCAAAAATGCCATAGCCACCGTGACAACTCATCACCCCTATGCGGAAACCCACGCCCACACTGTGTATTACGGAAGCGCATTTTCTCTTGTGTGCTTGCCCTGTTTTCGCGCACCAAAAGTTATCGTCGATCTTTACTCCGTTGGACAAGCGATGCGTTTTCTCGTTCCGCTACTTTCGCAGTCCAATGTAAAAAAAAAATTCTTCTTGTCTGAAAAGAAGAGGCAATGTTTAATATTTCAATATTCGATCTAATGCATCAAATTTCGAAGTGTCGTCCATATGTCTACTACAAAAGTTTTGAAAGCTTTACTGAGGCTTTTTATGTTGTAACATTGATCAAGCAAGAGCAAGAGTTGTACCATGAAATGTAAACACCGAAAGCTGGAGCTGCAAGAATAATGCTCGACATAAAGTCTTGTGGTGAGTGTAAGAATATTGCTCGACATAAAGTCTTGTGGTGAGTGTAAGAATATTGCTCGACATAAAGTCTTGTTGGGAGTGTAAGAATATTGCTCGACATAAAGTCTTGTGGGGAGCGTAAGAATATTGCTCGACATAAAGTCTTGTCGGGAGTGTAAGAATATTGCTCGACATAAAGGCTTGTGGGGAGTGTAAGAATATTGCTCGACATAAAGTCTTGTACATGTGGGGAGTGTAAGAATATTGTTCGACATGAAGTCTTGTGGGGAGTGTAAGAATATTGCTCGACATAAAGTCTTGTGGGGAGTGTAAGAATATTGCTCGACATAAAGTCTTGTGGGGAGTGTAAGAATATTGCTCGACATAAAGTCTTGTGGGGAGAGTATAGGAGTATTAGAACTAGTACATACGGTTGGTTAGTTGGTTGGTTGCTTAACGCCGCCCTCAGCAGTATGCCAGCTATATGACGGCGGTCTGTAAATAATGGAGTCTGGACCAGACAATCCAGTGAATAATATCATGAGCATCGATCTACCCCAATGGGATCAATCACATGCATCAACCACGTCGGCGAGCCTGGCCACCCGATCGCTTTAGTCGCCTTTTACGACAAGCATAGTCACCTTTTACGGCAAGCATGGGTTGCTGAAGACCTACCCTACCCCGGAATCTTCACGACTCAGTACATACGGAAAATAGTAGACTTGTATGTAACAACGGTGCATGTTGAGCCATTCTTTAATTGGCCTGGATCCTACAACTGCAGATCCAGAACAATCGACTCGAATGTGTCTGATTTATATAGCAACTAAACTCATGGAGAAAATATGTAGTGTTTGATCATTTGTTAACCATTGCACCAAAGGGAAAATAACTCATTGTATAGCGATATCAGAAAATGCTTTGACAATCCTCTTCTTTGCCATTTGACAGTCTGGCAGTTTGATTAGAGTAATGCAAAACTATAGCTAGCAGTTACTTGTTATCTTAATGTATCATCTATAGTTATATGTGTACTATGCATTACAACGTCTTGACCTGGATATATGCACCAACCCGGGGAGCATGAACCATCACTGTCCTCTGGTCTGTATGTAAGACATATAATATTCTCTATGATTGGTTAGACATAGATGGTGAAAAGTTTTGAAATAATGTTTTTATTACATTACGAACTAATGAGAGAAAAAATAAGATTTGTTTACAGCCCGCACACATGGCGAATTTTACTGAAGTAATTTTACGTCAAACGTCTTTATTACATCACAGCACATTTCTACCCCAGCACCCATTGTGTCCTTTTTCTCCTCGTGGGCGACACATGTTAATGATTTTATGCAACTGTTCAAATGACAAAAAGAGGTCACAGTGCATTATGTTACAATAGATGCACTTATAGATATACTGGCAAAGTCACCCTTTACTTTGAGACATATTGCAAAACTAATGTGTGAATCATTTGTACTTTTGTTAATCACGTTCCAAAACACGAGGGGAAATCGACAAGCAACCCCATACCACGTAAACAACATATTAGATTGGATATTTAGGTCTTGTTGATGACAGGACATGTGGCAGGACATACAATCTGCGAAAAACAAACAGGAAATAGAAAGGTGTTGTACATACATTTGTTATCCCTAACTTGTTTTGTTCAATGTACAAGGCGTAGATCAGTATTCTGTGATGATGAAAGAAATTGATTCGGTGCTTTCAAAATGGAAACATGTCCTCCCCTAATTGTAATTTCAACTGTATCTTCTTGTGTCTGCCCAGAGAATGAAAGGCTGATGATTCGTATCATGGCTGCATCATACAAAAATGCATTAAAAGAAGGTAGTTGTTGTGACCCTGCCTGGCATGTTCGAGGACATCACTTTAGGTCCATCCAAATGTATCTGATCGTAGAACAATCTGCTCCAATTTTAGGCTTGTTAACCATATGTTGCCTTGTTACTTGCATCATCTTATCTTGTTAGAGTAGAATACACCACGCATGTGAATATTTCTCTCTCAGTAAGTTTAAGGGGATGATGTACAGGGTAAAGAAAGCCTTTTGCTGGGGGTTTCTGAAGTGTTTTACGTTGCAAAAGGCCGCCCTTAAATAGTGGGGTTATGAACTATCAGCTCAGAGAATATAATATTTAACATAATCACCAAGACAGACTTGCCTCACAGTGTAATACAGTCTATAGGAAGCCAGTGACTTGAACAGTTCAAAGAGACATCATCTTCCATCAATTGATGCCACACTTAGTAGATTCTGGTCAGAAGGTAATGTGTATAATGTTAATTGAAAACTATGTATTATGTTTATTGAAAACTACGTATTATGTGTATTGGAAACTACGCATCATGTGTATTGAAAACTACGTATTATGTGTCTTGGAAACTACGTATTATGTGTATTGAAAACTATGTATTATGTGTATTGAAAATTATGTGTCATGTGTATTGAAAACTACGTATAATGTGTATTGAAAACTACGTAAAATATGTATTGAAAACAAACTTTAATGTGTATTAAAAACTACGTATTACGTGTATTGAAAAGTATGTGCCATGTGTATTGAAAACTACGTATTATGTGTATTTAAAACTACGTATTATGTGTATTGAAAACTGTGTATTATGTGTTTTGAAAACTGTATATTATATGTATTGAAAACTACGTATTATGTGTATTGGAAACTACGCATCATGTGTATTGAAAACTAGGTATTATGTGTACTGGAAACTACGTATAATGTGTATTGGAAACTACGTATTATGTGTATTGAAAATTATGTGTCATGTGTATTGAAAACTACGTATAATGTGAATTGAAAACTACGTATCATATGTATTGAAAACTTAATATAATGTGTATTAAAAACTACGTATTATGTGTATTGAAAAGTATGTGCCATGTGTATTGATAACTACGTATAATGTGTATTGAAAACTACTTATCATATGTATTGAAAACTAAGCATAATGTGTATTGAAAACTATGTATAATGTGTATTGAAAACTACGTATCATATGTATTGAAAACTAAGTATAATGTGTATTCAAAAACTACGCATAATGTGTATTGAAAATACGTATCATGTTTATTGAAAACTACGTAGTATGTGTATTGAAAACTACGTATTATGTGTATTGAAAACTACGTATTATGTGTATTAAAACTACGTATTATGTATATTGAAAACTACGTATCATGTGTATTGAAAACTACGTATTATGTTTATTGAAAACTAACTATTATGTATATTGAAAACTACGTATAATGTGTACTGAAAACTATGTATAATGTGTATTATAAACTAAGTATAATGTGTATTGAAAAATATGTATTATGTGTATTGGAAACAACTTATAATGTGTTTTGAAAACTACATATCATGTGTATTGAAAACTACGTATTATGTCCATTGAAAACTACGTATTATATGTATTGAAAACTACGTATAATGTGTATTGAAACTACGAATAATGTGTTTTTAAAACTACATATAATGTGTATTGAAAACTACGTATTATATGTATTGAAAACTACGTATTATGTATATTGAAAACTACGTATAATGTGTATTGGAAACTACATATTATGTGTATTGAAAACTACGTATAATGTGTATTGAAAACTACGTATTATGTATATTGAAAACTACGTATAATGTGTATTGGAAACTACGTATTATGTGTATAGAAAACTACGTATTGTGTGTATTGAATACAACGTTTTATGTGTATTGGAAACTACATATTATCTGTATTGAAAACTACATATCATGTGTATTGAAAACTACGTATTATGTCCATTGAAAACTACGTATAATATGTATTGAAAACTACGTATTATGTATATTGAAAACTACGTATAATGTGTATTGGAAACTACATATTATGTGTATTGAAAACTACGTATTGTGTGTATTGAATACAACGTTTTATGTGTATTGGAAACTACGTATTATGTGTATTGAAAACTATGTTTAATGTTTCTTGAAAACTATGTATTATGTGTATTGAAAACTACGTATTATATGTATTGAAAACTACGTATAATGTGTATTGAAACTACGTATAATGTGTTTTGAAATTTACATATAATGTGTATTGAAAACTACATATCATATGTATTGAAATCTACGTATCATTTGTATTGAAAACTACGTTTAATGTTTCTTGAAAACTACGTATGATGTGTGTTGAAAACTACGTGTTATATGTATTGGAAACTACGTATTATGTGTATTGAAACTAGAACTGACATGAAATTATGTCTGCAGTACAAAAACAACTAAACCTGCATGCATTCTTCAAAGAACAGTCAATTAAAGTATGAATAATTTTATTTAATATATGTGAACTTGGACATGGTCTTAAGTTCACTGTTGAGGGTTTTCCCCAAATGATATACCCTCGTTGGCAAGGCGCCACTCCTATGCAGTAACCGATGCTGGTCGGATGCCTTTTTCAGTGCAGTTGAGAACGAATAGTGTGGTTGACCCAGTCCTGCGCACCAAAAGGTTCGCTCCGTTGGGCCAGTGATATATGTTTCATTTGGGAAAATCATCTACAGATGATGTAGATTCCAAGGGCTGAAGTTGCTGGAATACTGCTCGAAAAGTTGGCTCTTGGCTATAGTTGGGAAAATTTGAAATCACCCCTCTTGTCAAAAAGCCTTGTGGAGAGTTTTTGTCACTCTGAATATTTATACATTGATCTAAATACGAAACAGATTAGGCGGTTTCACTGATCTCACTCACTCACTCACTCACCAACCCAAAACCCAGCCTATTCACTCACTCACTCATCCACCCAGTCAACCAACCTCTCACTCACTCACTCACATTAAATGTTTATTCTTATAAATAGGAAATATATGTTTACAGTGAATGTAACTTTGCAGGCCAGGCTGATCGCTGCCTTGATAAGCGAAGCCGCAGCTTTTTTTAAACTACACAGTGATATCATGTTAAGTGTCAAGTTGTGCTAAAGGTCACGCCAAAAACAAAAAGTTTGTTTCTACCTAATATGTAAGTAGAACAACTCGCCTTGACTTGTTCCTGTAGAACAACAAACAAAAAGTTCAAACCTGCCTGTCAGTAGATACTAAAATAATTGACACAACATTGGATTGAAGTAATATATATATATATATATATATATATATATATATATATATATATATATATATATATATATATATATATATATATATATTTAATGTAGGTGAACTTCGATAACAATGTTTCTTCATTGTCGAGTTTTTTTCAAAAATGCTATAGCCACCGTGACAACTCATC
Organism: Haliotis cracherodii; assembly: GCF_022045235.1. Lineage (NCBI taxonomy): Eukaryota > Metazoa > Mollusca > Gastropoda > Lepetellida > Haliotidae > Haliotis > Haliotis cracherodii. The sequence goes on from NW_027266287.1 coordinate 490,609, forward strand.
ACCCCTATGCAGAAACCCACGCCAACACTGTGTATTACGGAAGCGCATTTTCTCTTGTGTGCTTGCCCTGTTTTCGCGCACCAAAAGTTATCGTCGATCTTTACTCCGTTGGACAAGCGATGCGTTTTCTCGTTCCGCTGCTTTCGTAGTCCAATATAAAAAAAAATTCTTCTTGTCTGAAAAGAAGAGACAATGTTTAATATTTCAATATTCGATCTAATGCATCAAATTTCGAAGTGTCGTCCATATGTCTACTACAAAAGTTTTGAAAGCTTTACTGAGGCTTTTTATGTTGTAACATTGATCAAGCAAGAGCAAGAGTTGTACCATGAAATGTAAACACCGAAAGCTGGAGCTGCAAGAATAATGCTCGACATAAAGTCTTGTGGGGAGTGTAAGAATATTGCTCGACATAAAGTCTTGTTGGGAGTGTAAGAATATCGCTCGACATAAAGTCTTGTGGGGAGTGTAAGAATATTGCTCGACATAAAGTCTTGTGGGGAGAGTATAGGAGTATTAGAACTAGTACATACGGTTGGTTGGTTGGTTGGTTGCTTAACGCCGCCCTCAGCAGTATGCCAGCTATATGACGGCGGTCTGTAAATAATGGAGTCTGGACCAGACAATCCAGTGAATAATATCATGAGCATCGATCTACGCAATTGGGATCAATTACATGCATTAACCACGTCGGCGAGCCTGACCACCCGATCGCTTTAGTCGCCTTATACGACAAGCATAGTCACCTTTTACGGCAAGCATGTGTTGCTGAAGATCTACCCAACCCCGGAATCTCCACGACTCAGTACATACGGAAAATAGTAGACTTGTATGTAACAACGGTGCATGATGAGCCATTCTTTAATTGGTCTGGATCCTACAACTGCAGATCCAGAACAATCGACTCGAATGTGTCTGATTTATATAGTAACTAAACTCATGGAGAAAATATGTAGTGTTTGATTATTTGTTAACCATTGCACCAAAGGGAAAATAACTCATTGTATAGCGATATCAGAAAATGCTTTGACAATCCTCTTCTTTGCCATTTGACAGTCTGGCAGTTTGATTAGAGTAATGCAAAACTATAGCTAGCAGTTACTTGTTATCTTAATGTATCATCTATAGTTATATGTGTACTACGCATTACAACGTCTTGACCTGGATATATGCACCAATCCGGGGAGCATGAACCATAACTGTCCTCTGGTCTGTATGTAAAACATATAATATTCTCTATGATTGGTGAGACATAGATGGTGAAAAGTTTTGAAATAATGTTTTTAATACATTACGAACTAATGAGAGAAAAAATAAGCTTTTTTTACAGCCCGCACACATGGCGAATTTTACTGAAGTAATTTTACGTCAAACGTCTTTATTATATCACAGCACATTTCTATCCCAGCACCCATTGTGTCCTTTTTCTCCTCGTGGGCGACACATGTTAATGATTTTATGCAACTGTTCAAATGACAAAAAGAGGTCACTGTGCATTATGTTACAATAGATGCACTTATAAATATACTGGCAAAGTCACCCTTTACTTTGAGACATATTGCAAAACTAATGTGTGAATCATTTGTACTTTTGTTAACCACGTTCCAAAACACGAGGGGAAATCGACAAGCAACCCCATACCACGTAAACAACATATTAGATTGGATATTTAGGTCTTGTTGATGACAGGACATGTGGCAGGACATAAAATCTGCGAAAAACAAACAGGAAATAGAAAGGTGTTGTACATAAATTTGTCATCCCTTACTTGTTTTGTTCAATATACACGGGGTAGATCAGTATTCTTTGATGATGAAAAAAATTGATTCGGTGCTTTCAAAATGGAAACATTTCCTCCCCTAATTGTAATTTCAACTGTACCTTCTTGTGGAAAGCGTCTGCCCAGAGAATGAAAGGCTGATGATTCGCATCATGGCTGCATCATACAAAAATGCATTAAAAGAAGGTAGTTGTTGTGACCCTGCCTGGCATGTTCGAGGACATCACTTTAGGTCCATCCAAATGTATCTGATCGTAGGACAATCTGCTCCAATTTTAGGCTTGTTAACCATATGTTGCCTTGTTACTTGCATCATCTTATCTTGTTAGAGTAGAATACACCACGCATGTGAATATTTCTCTCTCAGTAAGTTTAAGGGGATGATGTACAGGGTAAAGAAAGCCTTTTGCTGGGGGTTTCTGAAGTGTTTTACGTTGCAAAAGGCCGCCCTTAAATAGTGGGGTTATGAACTATCAGCTCAGAGAATATAATATTTAACATAATCACCAAGACAGACTTGCCTCACAGTGTAATACAGTCTATAGGAAGCCAGTGACTTGAACAGTTCAAAGAGACATCATCTTCCATCAATTGATGCCACACTTAGTACATTGTAGTCAGAAGGTAATGCGTACAATTTTAATTGAAAACTACGTATTATGTGTATTGAAAACTACGTATTATGTGTATTGGAAACTACGCATCATGTGTATTGAAAACTAGGCATTATGTGTATTGGAAACTATGTATAATGTGTATTGGAAACTACGTATTATGTGTATTGAAAATTATGTGTCATGTGTATTGAAAACTACGTATAATGTGAATTGAAAACTACGTATCATATGTATTGAAAACTAAATATAATGTGTATTAAAAACTACGTATTATGTGTATTGAAAAGTATGTGCCATGTGTATTGATAACTACGTATAATGTGTATTGAAAACTACGTATCATATGTATTGAAAACTAAGCATAATGTGTATTGAAAACTACGTATAATGTGTATTGAAAACTACGTGTCATATGTATTGAAAACTAAGTATAATGTGTATTTAAAAACTACGTATAATGTGTATTGAAAATACGTATCATGTTTATTGAAAACTACGTAGTATGTGTATTGAAAACTACGTAGTATGTGTATTGAAAACTACGTTTAATGTTTCTTGAAAACTACGTATAATGTCTATTGAAAGCTACGTATTATGTCTATTGAAAACTACGTATTATATTTATTGAAAACTGCATATAATGTGTATTGAAACTACGTATAATGTATTTTGAAAACTACATATTATATGTATTGAAATTAACGTGGTATATGTATTGAAAACTACGTATTATGTGTATTGTAAACTACGTATTATGTGTATTGAAACTACATATAATGTGTTTTGAAAACTACGTATCATATGTATTGAAAACTACGTATTATGTGTTATTGAAAGCTACGTATAATGTGTATTGAAACTACGTATAATGTGTATTGAAACTACATATAATGTGTTTTGAAAACTACGTATCATATGTATTGAAAACTACGTATTATATTTATTGAAAACTGCATATAATGTGTATTGAAACTACGTATAATGTATTTTGAAAACTACATATTATATGTATTGAAATTTACGTGGTATATGTATTGAAAACTACGTATTATGTGTATTGTAAACTACGTATTATGTGTATTGAAACTACATATAATGTGTTTTGAAAACTACGTATCATATGTATTGAAAACTACGTATTATGTGTTATTGAAAGCTACGTATAATGTGTATTGGAAACTACATATTATGTGTATTGAAAACTACGTATCATGTGTATTGAAAACTACGTATAATGTGTATTGAAAACTCCGTATCATATGTATTGAAAACTACGTATAATGTGTATTGAAAGCTACGTATAATGTATATTGGAAACTACGTATAATGTGTATTGAAAACTACGTATAATGTGTATTGAAAACTACGTATTATGTGTATAGAAAACTACGTATTATGTGTTTTGAATACAACGTATTATGTTTATTGAAAACTACATATAATGTGTATAGAAAACTACGTATTATGTGTATTGAAAACTACGTATTATGTGTATAGAAAACTACGTATTATGTGTATAGAAAACTACGTATAATGAGTATTGGAAACTAAGTATAATGAGTATTGGAAACTAAGTATCATATGTATAGGAAACTACGTATAATGTGTATTGAAACTTGAACTGACATGAAATTATGTCTGCAGTACAAAAACAACTAAACTTGCATGCATTCTTCAAAGAACAGTCAATTAAAGTATGAATAATTTTATTTAATATAAAATGTGCTGGTTGGATGCCTTTTTCAGTGCAGTGGAGAACGAATAGTGTGGTTGACCCAGTCCCGCGCACCAAAAGGTTCGCTGCGTTGGGCCAGTGATATATGTTTCATTTGGGAAATCATCTACAGATGATGTAGATTCCAAGGGTTGAAGTTGCTGGAATATTGCTCGACACAAAAGGAAAGGGAAAAGTTGGCTCTTGGCTATAGTTGGGAAAATTTGAAATCACCCCTCTTGTCAAAAAGCCTTGTGGAGAGTTTTTGTCACTCTGAATATTTATGCATTGATCTAAATACGAAACAGATTAGGCGGTTTCACTGATCTCACTCACTCACTCACTCACTCACTCACTCACTCACATTAAATATTTATTATTATGAATAGGAAATATATGTTAACAGTGAATGTTTCACAACAACTATAGTAACTTTGCAGGCCAGGCTGATCGCTGCCTTGATAAGCGAAGCCGCAGCTTTTTTTAAACTACACAGTGATATCATGTTAAGTGTCAAGTTGTGCTAAACGTCACGCCAAAAACAAAGAGTTTGTTTCTACCTAATATGTAAGTAGAACAACTCGCCTTGACTTGTTCCTGTAGAACAACAAACAAAAAGTTCAAACCTGCCTGTCATTAGATACTAAAATAATTGACACAACATTGGATTGAAATAATATATATATATATATATATTTAATGTAGGGGAACTTCGAAAAGCATGTTTCTTCATTGTCGAGGTTTTTCACAAATGCTATAGCCACCGTGACAACTCATCACCCCTATGCAGAAACCCACGCCCACCCTGTGTATTACGGAAGCGCATTTTCTCTTGTGTGCTTGCCAAAAGTTATCGTCGATCTTTACTCCGTTAGAGGTGAGGTGAATTCATCAGAAACACAATTATGGCGGTCTCATGCTTGTGATGAAGATGTTGCTTCTGATTTAATTTACGATTATTCATGGAAGAAATGCAGGTTTCAGTGGCCAATCAACAGCTAGGTGTGTCTGCTTATTCAGAAGTGGATAATTTCTGTCCAATCATACCAATATAAAACATTAATTTGGCGAGAATTTGTATCCTGTTCAAATTACCAATAAATATTTTTATAATTTATATCACAGATGAAAAATACAGATTGCAATGGGGCTAACAGTTTTGGTATGGACTGTTGATAAGGAAACCTGATGTATATATCCTGGGCCCACTTGCACAAAGCGATCTTAGCGCTAAGATTATCGTAACTCCCATACTTTAAAATAGGCTAACGCTGCTCTTAGCGCTAAGACCGCTTTGTGCAAGTGGGCCCTGGTCCTCATCTCAACAAGTATCCTGGATGAACTGAGTGCTTCTAATCTCTCCCCCAGTGAAATGGCACTTGACATTAAAAAACATCAAAATTCTACCTGAAATTAAATACATGTGATTGGACCTAGATAATGGTCATGTTCAGTGCAAAGTGGTCATCTCTGAACTAACTTAGTAAGATCTATATGTTATTCACACAAACTTCAGTCACAATTTTCTCTTTATTTTTTTAATATTTTGAGACGAAGTCACTACAACTAAATATTTAACCTAGAATAGACAAGTGTAAACTCTGATGGTAACATACAAGCTGACTTTGTACAAAAAATGTACTAATATGAATATCACCAATGTTTTGTTGAACAACAAAGATTTATAAGTACTTTATTTGCCGGTCCACAGGGACTGTCAGTCACATGAATTACTGGTCCAAGCCTAATTTTACCGGTAAAAAACTGGTAATTACCGGTAAACGGGAACACTGACTTAGTTGTGCCAGAATCCTATGAAGGTGAAATGGTGTTTAACAGGATTATTGCACTTATATAGCGACGTGCATACGTGTGTGAGTGAGTGAGTGAGTGAGTGCGTGCGTGCGTGCGTGCGTGCGTGCGTGCGTGCGTGCGGGTCCGGAATACTAGTCCGGAATGATGCCGATTTATAGTGCAAGCCCACTGAGATACCATGATGCAGTGTAACATGAATACCCCACTCAGACAGTTTTCTGACTCCAAGCCGACAAGTCTTTGTTTTAGCCGCTAAATGCCGAGTGCAAAACAGGGTAGCAACAAGTATCATCTTTTAAAGTCTTTTGGTATGACGCGCCCAGGGATCGAATCCCGAACCTTCCGCTCTCCGGGCAGACGCTCTACCACAAGACCACGGAGGCAGTCCCCTGGATATAGCATGTTAACAAATGCATCTTGAAGGACGCCAGTTCGTTCCATTATATTGCTACAGTTACAGCGGTTGGGTAGCCTGGTGGTTAATGCGTTCGCTCGACACGCCGAAGATCCGGGCTTGATTCCCGACATGGGTACAATGTGTGAAGCCCATTTCAGGGTGTTCCCCACCGTGATATTGCTGGAATATTGCTAAAAGCGGCGTAAAACAATACTCGCTTACTCACTCACTCAGCGTTCTTCTGGCATAGCGTCGGTTATTTACAACAACCTGGGTCTTGAATAATGAGTGAGCAATATTCCCGTTATATCACGATGTGTCAGCTCAATGTGGGAGAAAGGCCCGAAGTGATGCAGGTCTCAGGCGTTTACCATGTTGGTGAAACCCACGAGCACGAGTATGGTGCTGACGAGCCTAAAAACCCAAACGGAGGGAACCGGGACTTGAATTATGATCTTAGTTTTCTGGCGTTCCCAAAAGGACGCAGCTCTACACTGCGAATTGACGCCTTGGTGCGAACCTTCGTCGTCATGAATATAAAACACACATTGCTGTGCAAGCGAACTTACCGCCATGTTTCTCTGTGACGACCTCCGTTTCAATCTCTGACATGTTATTTGATACCGCAGAGCCAACTTGGACTTTACCGTGTTGGTGAGCCTCAGGTTTCCCAGTGGTTACGACCTTAGCTTCCATCTGTTGCAGCTTTTCTTTAATGTTTGACAAACGGGACTTCTCTTCCTGTTGTGATGCATGCATCTGTGACAACTGATCCAGTCTGCCAATGTGCTTTTCTTGGTCCTTTTGTTGTCTATCTTGATCCTTCAATAATTTCTCTTGTTGGTCCAGATGCCTTCCCAGCTTATTCAGAAGCTCTGCTTGCTCTGAAATCAGCTCTTCCTGTTTCTCGAGGCGACTCCCTTGTGCCTTTAGATCACTTACGGCCTTCTTAACCTCTTTGTCCACAGTTGAAGGAGGATTGAACTGACTTGGATGGGATGTTGGAGACCCAAGACTTTGAAACTCAAATGCAACTGTTATGTGTATGACAGTTAGGAATACCAAACCCAGTTTTTCCATCATCTTTTGTCAGTGTCCGTCTTTACGAGAAGACGCAGTAACTTCTCAAACTGAATCTGACTCCTTTTATAATGACCCATGGCAAAGGATTTGGCATAATGAGTTGCTGCCAAGTGACAAACAAACCTTGCCATTCGTGTTCCAGTTATATACTACTATTGATTCGCAATCAGTTATTACCTTGGACACCAAATGCCTTGGTTGCTTTTAATGCACAAGGGTTATTGTATAGTAACACGTGTGTTCATGTGTATGGTATTGTGATATTAAAGATGAATGTAACATCACACGGAAGTCGGCAAATGGAGAGCATTTATGAATGCCGAATACATTTGATAGTTTGGTTTCTGTGGCCATTTTATTTTTGGAAACTTCTATTTTTTTATAATTTTGTCAGCTCAATAACAAAAAAATGATATTCGGAGGGACATACATGTACATTTGTTTGTGAGTTTTGACTTGGTGGGATTGAACTATACACATGGAAATTAGTTAAGCAGCACCCGTATATTCTCAGACTGAGATAATATAATGAACAAGTGCCTGAAATGGGTCAAATATTTCCATACCAAATAAATTATTTAGTAAAAGAAAATGGTTGAGGAGGGACATAGCTAATATTACCATGAAATAATGTTGGGTTTTTTCAGATGTTACAGATTTGGAAAATGTCTTAATTTCATCCCAAAACATTACGAATGTCAATTTTGTTGCACAGACTTAACTGTCAGTACCATGCACACTTCTGGTTCAGAACAATGTCCTGCCGTCGTGTTCGACAAAGAGACCCACCTATCCATACGCCCAATGAATTGACTGTTGCTTTGCATGAGAAAGCGGATCATGATTACTCACAGAAGGTCATACTTCATAGAAAGTTTGTTGTTTGATCAGTTTTACAGCATGCAATGCCTCAGCTGTCAAAGAAATTATGGTCGACTTGTGAAGGATATTTGCTAATGTCACGCATCAGTAACCATGGTGACGTCTGATGAATTCCCTTTTGAATTGTATCACATGTTCCCGTATTTTTTAATAGACTTTCCTTTGCCTGTTTTGGTGACGAATGCCACTGGTGAGACACGACACTGTCAACGTTTGCCGAACATCTGGTATCGTCACTAACTGATTGTAATTCATAAACCTATGCTTATGAAACAGTCAGAAAATTTCCTTCAGCAAAGACTTCTCATGATTATGGAAATGAATGCGTTGCTTTATGTCTATATTTGTGTTTTCCGAGATATTTCAAATCTATTTACTAACCTTTGGCATTTACACAAAGGTCAATTTAACAAACAAAACGTTGTACATATTCATTTTAAAGGAAGGTTCATTTGTGCATATTTATGTTTCTTGTTTCGTGAGCAGGTTTTAACCCGCATCGTGTGTGTATTGCGTTTTAGTGACGTGTATCATGGGTGGACATGGTTTCTCACTCGAATCGTACCATTCATTTATTTACAATTAGGACGTGCTAAAGTTGTAACAGATGACGGCTCATTCTTTGATTACAGGTCACATTAAATACACGTATAGTGTGGTCTGAATTTTTTGGCACCCTCAATGTGAGGAGAATGTGAAAACCCATCGCGTCCCCTGACTTGATATTACTTGAATAATATTTTTGTTTAAAGCGCCGTTGCAATGTTCTCACTCTTCATTAAGTAAATAATAAAAATCCATACACGAAATGTTGGGATTATGGTAACAATGAAAACCTTATTTCCACTGCATTGATATGCTACTCAAATGCTGCTAGTGGGTCAGGTTTTGATGATAAAAACATCATCCAACAACAAGATTGAAATATCACGGTATTCAGTGATTGTGTAACCCATATAGGGTCTCAATTTAATGCTAACATAACGTTGGAAATGTCTTTGGTGTCAGCCAAAGTGTGATGTGCATGGAATCGATTCTAGATGTTCTGATCAGCTACCCTGCGACATGCAGGCGGTCGACAGCGTTCAACCACACAGCGAGAAGATAGGTTTCTTCTGACTGCAGCAAGACGTCCCCACACCTTGACTGCCACCACACTCAGGAACGACCTGCGGCACGCAAGAGTGAGTGAGTGAGTTAAAATTTTACATCGCATCGGCAATATTGCAGCCATATTGCGATGAAAACAAGTTAATTATAGTAAATACCCGTCGACAAAGGATAGTAAAACAGTGAGTCATGTATCACAGCTAATGTATAAAACAAACCAGTTCACAATAAAAAACAAAGAATTCTTCAGTAGACTTTGTACAAGATAAAATTGGGCTATATACCTCTGGTAACCAAAGCTAGACCACCTAACTGGGGATCATGGGGACTTACAGTGCCTTTGCTACCTGCATGATTCCCAGCAGGATTTATGTCATCACCTTGGTCACAAGTGGTCATCTTCAATGCTAACCAATATTAAAAGATCAAACCATAGTCAAGTAGTTAAAACACTAGTTGATATTACACACTTTTATTTAGATGGACTTGCGTACCAGAGTCAAGAGGACAATAATTTTATGCTACTTTAACCCCCTGAGTAGCACCGCCTTCAAAAATATTAGTTGTTAATAATATCACACTAATTTAAACCAATTCAAAATTCAAAATTTATCAAATAACTCTATTTCTTTTAAAAAACCGAGAATTAAATGAACGTTGATATTATTAAAAAGATCCTTTAAAGACGTTGAATGATAATAAGAATCCCTTATGAGAGAAAAGTCTATACAATCAAGCAAAATATGCTTGATTGTAATTCTCTCATCACAAGGGATGCAAAACGGAGGATCTTCACCTTTAAGCAAATATTCATGGGTATAACGGCTATGGCCAATGCGACATCGTCGTAAAACAACTTCATCGTGTCGTGACTGGCAACCCAAGTAGGTATATCCAAGAGTAGGTTTTATTGCATGCAGTTTGTTCATACCTAACTGGGTATTCCACTTTGTTTGCCTTAAATGTCTGATATAATCTTTTATACAAGATTTAAAATCAGAGTGTGGAATCAGAATATTAGATACAGGCTTTACAAGGGCAGCCTTAGCTGCAGCGTCAGCTTTTGTATTGCCCACGATGCCAACATGGCTTGGTAACCAACAAAATATGATGTCGCATTGGCTAGTAGACAGATGATTGTATAATTCTAAAATGTCAAGAATATATGGATGATTTAGAGAGACATTTTTTAGCCCTTGAAGGCATGAAAGAGAATCAGAAAAAATGATAAATTGTTTACTGTTAGATTGATGTTGAATAAAGTCCAAGGCTGTTTTTATAGCGTTTGCCTCAGCAGTGAAAATGGAGCTATTGTCTGGGATTCTAGTAGATATGGTTTTTGATCCAATAACAGTGGCACTGGAAACTTTACCACTATCCTTGGATCCATCCGTGAAGATTAACGATGGGAATCATATTTGCGGCGTAATTGTAAATATTCCTGTTGATATTCTAAATCATTTGTGTCAGATTTTTTGAATTGAGTGAGTGAAAGGTCCACTTCTGGTCTGACCAACTGCCAAGGAGGAGTAGAGAGTAGTCGATAAGAAGTGATTAAATCTAAATCTATATTAGCAGCAATGACATGCGGTTGAATACGAATCCCGAGTGGTGGAACGAGATGCGGCTTACGATTGAACAGGTCCTCAAAAGGGGGATTGAATACACAGTCATATGCTGGGTTTGAAGGATTTGAAGCCAATTTTGTGATATATTGTAGTGATAATTTTATACGGCGTTGTTGAAGAGAAGGTTCATCAGCATCTGTGTATAAGCTGTTAACAGGAGATGTTCTAAATGCTCCAAGGCAGAGCCGTAGTCCTTGATGGTGTATTGTATTTAACTTTTCTAAATTACTTTTACAGGCTCCACCATATACAATGGAGCCATAATCAAGTTTTGACCGGATAAGTGAATGATACAAATGAAGGAGAGTTGTTTGATCCCCACACCAATTTGTATTTGAGACAACTTTTAGCAGATCAAGGGCCTTCAGGCATTTAGCTTTAAGATATTTAATGTGTGGTAGAAAGGTTAAATGTCTGTCAAAGATTAACCCCAAAAATTTGGCTTCCTCCACCATTTTAATTGCAGTACCATCTAAAGACAGCTCCGGATCCTTATGAGGTTTATATTGACGACAGAAATGTATACAGTTTGTCTTGGATTTGGAAAACCTAAAACCATTTTCAAGACACCATTTCTGAATTTTATTGAGACACAGTTGCAGTTGTCTCTCAATGGTATGCATATTTTTACCACGACATGATAAATTGAAATCATCCACAAAAAGTGATCCATCAACTGAATTATTTAAAACCTTCGAAAGACTATTTATTTTAATACTAAATAAGGTGACTGACAAAATACTGCCTTGTGGGACACCGTGATCCTGATTGTAATGATCAGACAGGGTAGATCCCACACGAACTTGAAATTGTCTGTCTGTTAAAAACTGGGATATAAAACAAGGCAAGCGGCCTCTCAAACCAAAGTCATGTAGATCTTTCAGAATGCCATGCTTACATGTGGTATCGTACGCTTTTTCTAAATAAAAAAAGATAGATACAGCATGTTGTTTAGAAACAAACGCATTTTTTATGAAAGATTCTAAACGTACTAAATGATCGATAGTACTGCGGTTTTTACGGAAACCGCATTGAATATTTGTAATCAGATTATTAGATTCCAAAAACCACACTAACCGATTATTAACCATTCGTTCCATAGTTTTGCAAACACAGCTTGTTAATGATATAGGTCGGTAATTAGTAGGATCTGAATGATCCTTGCCCGGCTTAGGTATAGGGATAACTATTGCATTATGCCAAGAAGGAGGGAAATTTCCTGACGTCCGAATTTCATCAAATATTTCTAAAAGTATGGCAAGACCGGATTCGGGCAAATGCTTCAAAAGCTGATAGTGAATATTATCAGCCCCTGTTGCCGTGTCATGAGCTTGCCCAAGGGCTGTTTGTAGCTCATGTAGTGAAAAGACTTCATTATAGTCTTCGCCATTTTCAGAGTTGAAATTAATCCTCTTCTTTTCCTGAAGTATCTGATATTTTTGAAATTCTGGGTGATAGTTTGATGAAGAAGAGTGTTTAGCTAACGTTTCGCCAAGTTTATTTGCAATATCTGAATGATCTTCCAAGAAGTGATCACCTTCCTTAAGATGATGAACACTTGATTTTGAGCCTTTGCCCTTAATTCTTTGGACCATATTCCACACCTTTGATATAGGTGTACGTGAATTAATCTTGGAAACGTAGTTTCTCCACGAATGACGTTTTTTTTGTTAGAAAGTTCGTCGTGCCTTGGCACTAGTAATCTTAACAGTATTCAAATTATGTACAGTAGGATGTTTTCGGTAATACTTCTCCGCTTTCTTCCTACATTTTCTTGCCTGTTTGCAATCATTATCGAACCATGGCTTGCGAATGTGTGGATTTGCAGAGGACTTAGGAATGGTATCATTGGCAATTGCATTCAGTGCATCTGAAAAAAACTGAATGGGGTCAGCAATATTCCTGAACATTTCAGGTTTTAGGTTATTGGTACATAGAGTTGTGAATTGAGCCCAATTGGTCTTTGAAAAATTCCATCTTGTTGACTGTGGAACGTCAGATGGATTATTGACTGTCAGAATTGTAGGAAAGTGGTCAAAACCACATAGATCATCATGAACTGACCACGAAAATTCATCCAAAAGTGTTGCATCTGTGAGTGAAAGGTCCAAGGCGGAATAACTACCTGTTGCAGGGTGTAAATATGTGTTGGAACCATCATTAAAAACACATAGACTATTGACAGATATGAAATCCTCTAGCGTGTGTCCCTTGGTGTTAGTGCTGCTACTTCCCCATAAAGGGTTATGTCCATTCAAATCACCCATGATTATGCAGGGCTGAGGCAGCTGGTCATATAAGGACTGCAACTCAGATCGCTGAAGCGTAGAAGATGAAGGTATGTACAAAGAGCACAGAGTAAATCCAAGATGCAAAGTTAGACGGACGGCAACAGCCTGAAGAGTAGTGTTACGATGAACAGGGCTATGTATAATACCCTGCCTCACCAAGAGAGAGGAACCGCCAGTGGCTTTGTCGCCTGGTGGAGAAAAGGAATGGTAAGCATTATACTGACGCAAATCAAACTTATCTGTCTGCTTTAAATATGTTTCTTGAAGACAGAAAACAGAAGGTTTAACATCTTGTACCAATAACTGTACCTCATTAAAATTGGTCCTAAGACCTCTGCAGTTCCACTGAATTAGTGGGTATTTAGTGTTCATGTTACAGGAGGTGGCATTACAGGAGATCTGTTTCTAGCCCGAGGCGAATGACTTTTCTTTCGCGTTCGGGGATGAGGTGTGACATCCATGTCCTCTAGAATCTGAAATTTGTTGAAAAGTTGGACAGGATCACGTTGACCTTTTGGTATTCGATCAGATTTCTGTGAATAGTTGAATGTCTTGCTGGCATTTACCACAGAGGGAGATGGTGAACGAGATGTTGAACGAGACAGTGATTTAGATGGAGAGTTTGTTTGGGTAGATGCAACAGACTGAGTATCGAGAAGTGAATACTCCTTGGTCCTAACCCAGGTGACGACCGTCTGGCATTCAACAGAGTGAACAGATCTGGAGTTTTGTTTAGGTGGACGTGCAACGGCTGCTGAATAGGAAACAACTGCAGTTGGAGTGGTAGATGACATTACCAAATGTTTGGCATCTGAAAAAGAAATATTCCTCTCATGTTTCAATTTTACTATCTGGTGTTGTTGTTGCCAGACAGGACAAGATTTTGAAGATGCAACATGATCTTCAGAGCAATTAGCACATTTCGGATCGTTTGAGCAATCTAATGTATCATGGTCAGTTTGTCCACATCGGTGACACTTTTTTCTGTTGGTACATGATTGGGCACCATGCCCAAACTTTTGACATGAGTAACACCGGAGTGGATTCGGTATGTACTTGTCCACACCAATATTACAATAACCTGCTCTGATGGATTTTGGTGGAACCGGAAGAGAAAAGGTAAAGAGATACGTGTTTAGCTTTTCAATTTGACCGTTCTGTCTCTTGGTAAATCGTTTGACTCCTGAAACACCCTGGTCTTTCAGTTCAAAGGCTATATCATCTTCAGACATGTCTGAGAGACAACGTTCCCGATCCCTGACAATGCCTTTAGAACTGTTGAGTGATTTGTGTGCTGATACAGTAACGGGCACAGAAACGAGATGTTTAACAGCCAACAGCGTAGCTGATTGTGAAGCAGATTTACATTCAACCAGGATACAGCCAGATCGTATCTTTTTCATGGTCAGGAAGGTCTCCAGCAATACCATAAATTGCTTTGGAAAGAGCAAAGGGATTTATCTTCAGAGGACCACCATCAGATGCTGAGATTACCAAAAATCGAGACCAAAAGTCAGACTTTTTCCTTGAAACAGTATCATCATCAGATGTACTATCATCTAACGTACGTTTAAGTTGTTTTGGGGGTATCATGGTAATTGTATAGAGATTCATCGGCCCAGCTCCCCACCCACCATGGAGTATCAATAAGACAATGCTATATGCCAGTGGGCCTCCAACTGACAGCACCAAGGATACTGGGGCGATATACTCAAGCAGAAGTATTAATGCAAGATTAATAGATCCACCGGATTGGCCCATGAGCCACCGCCTTCTGGGCATATTTGACTCTAGGCAATGATTAGTATTCATTTTTTAACACGTATTGAAATTAAATGAACTGAGTGACCAAGACCAAAAAATATACAATTAAATATGACATTAATGTGCAAAACAAAGAAACTTCACAATTCAATGAACTTGTCCAAGTTGAAAACAGATTAACTGCAACTGTTGACATATTGTAGTTTGTTCAATTTTGTGCAAGACAATGTTAATGCACAGGGCTTGGCGTGACCAGCCGATTGATAGAACCGGGCCCATTCTACCACCCGTCTAGGTGAAGTCAGGGTCAAAGTGGTGTATTGGGCAAAGGAACGCTAATCCTGGAACCAGTGCCCTCAACCACCAGACTACCTTCCTCCACCGACACAGGGGCGCAACCCACGGCAAACAGGTTGCCCATTTTAGTCGCCTCATACGACCAGCAATGGGAGGCTGTGGAAATATTCTGCCCCGGTTCCACACGGGGGAAGAGCTATTAGCGCTACACAGCACTCACCACGAGGAGGTTGCTCTTCATGAGTGCCGGCACGCAAGAGGCGTTTCTAATATAGACAGTGCGTAATCGTCTCTGTGACGCTGGTCCCCTGTCATAGAGTGCATGCATTCACATCCTAGTGACCCAACATCAAGGCAGGCACGTTTAGATTTGGCTGACGATTTCACAGATTGTTGTGCCAGAGTGTTGGGGAAACAACGATAAAAAATCAGGATTCCAACATAGGCAGACATGACGGCTATGGAGGGTTCTCAATCATTTGGGGTGGGATCAGTAGAACTGGAAGAACCGATCTCCATGTCCTGCAGCAGCCCACAAAGGTAGATGTGTGCTACAGGGATTGACATTCTGGATATGTACATGAGACCGTAAGCTGACCGGACTTTATTCTGATGGAGGATTTTGCACGACCTTATCATGCCAGTGCCGTTGATGGCTACTTGGAGACCATTGTCCACATGGAGTGTCCGGCTCGGTCACCAGACCCCAACCCCATCGAACTCACTACACCCTGTGACTCAGCCATGATTTCACTGAAGAGTGGAACAATCGTATGGCACCCATCCAGACACTGAACGGGAGCATGAGACGATGGTGCGAGGCTGTTAACACATACCCGCTATTGGTTTTTAGTACAATGATTTTGTTTTCGTACTTTTTTACTCTCGTTTTGACATGTGATCTGACAGACTTATAGGCACATATTGTTTGTTGGCATTGTGTGGCACATGACAACGGATTTTGGTTCATCAGAGAGTGAGAGAGTGAGTTGGGTTTAACGCTGCTTTTAACAGTATTCCAGTTATATCACGGCGTGGCAGCTTAATGTGGGAGGAAAGCCCGAAGTGATGCTGGTCTCAGACGTTTGCCACTTCAGTGAAACCCACGAGCACGGGTATGGTGCTGACAAACCTAGAAACATAATCGGGGCGAACCGGGATTCGAACCCACAATCATAGGTTTCTGGCGGGTCCAAGAGACGCAACTCTGCACAGCGAATCGCGGCGCTCTAGACGACTGGGCCACCCGTGCCCCCTTTAGTTCATCAACAGACGCACACGATTTGACGTATTACCTTTAAAAGTCATGATAAAATTCAAAACAGTGAAATGTAGACCACGATTTCGACTTTAACGCAGGAGAACAACGTATTTTACCCCAGTGAGCGTAATTGGCAACTTAGCTGTGAATATAATATTAATAGATAAATCCGCTCTGACACCAAACAATTTGCATGAAAAGGTAGATGTTGCCTGCCGCCGCAGAGCAGTACTCCTGCCTAACTGATAATTGTAGATGAAGCTACAGGAACCTTTAATGTCGGGTGCATTTTGTTTATCAAAAGCAAAGTACACAATATTTCGGTCAAAGGTCATGGAAACATAAACATCTGTGGGCATGGTACGGATTTCTATTCGTATATTTACGTTGTCCAACAGCCTGTGAAGGCACCTGATGAGATAAATGAATTGTGTGCCAAGAAACCGTTTTCATCCTGAGCGTGCAATGTTTGCCATGACAGTTTTCAGTTCATAGTTTAGTAACAGTTTCATGAATTATTATATTATTGTTCCATTACTATTTCCTAAAACAGTTGGTATTCTTAAACAAATTTGGAAAAGTACATTTAAATCGTTGCTGCAGTAAGCAAGGTACCAATGATTAAGAGAAATTGTTGCACTGAAATCAACCAATACCTTTATAGTTTACAATTATAGTTTACTTCTTCTCAAATGTTTTCAAGATACCAGTACCAATTAATTACGTTTCAGATAAATATTTATCTGGTACAATGTTGGTAGATCATCTTATTACTTTGACGATGTTAGTGACTATTATATGTGGCCACTGAGTTTTTTTCTATAGATTTCATTTTAAGGAACCATGTTGCATAAAACCAACGATTTGTTGGTCATACAACTTTCAAACGTGAATTTAGGATGTGCTGACCTTTTTCGCTTTTTTTTCACTATTTGTTTTTAAATCATGTTTACACACATATTTTCGTCTGTATATGAACAAAATATTAGAATGTATATATGGAGAATGTTGTTATTTTATGTATATATACTAATTGTTGCATGTTGTCGATTGAACAAGAAAAAAAGTAGCATCACGTATACATGCATTTTGTCGTTTATGAGTGAGTGGCCGTGTATTGATTTTAGCAATATTCCAGCGAGGTCACGGCGGGGGACACCGTAGGTTCACGCAGTGTTCCCATGTAGGGAGTCGAACCTGGGCCTTCGGTGTGATAAGCGAAACATTTAACCACTTGGCTACCCCAGTGCTTCCTTTGTCGTTTGTACCGGAACAATAAAAGATCGTCTTTGCGTCCTGAAAGTCATTTGCATACTAATCATATAATTGCATCTACGCATGCAGAATGTTGTTTGCACATGAACAAAATAATACTATCTTTACACGCATATTGTTGATTGTACATAATGTCGTTTGAATCAAATATCGTAATACAAAGGCAACCCGTTTGCCGTGGGTTGCGCCCTGTGTCGCCGGAAGATGGGAGTCTAGTGGTTGAGGGCACTGGTTTCAGGAATAGCGCTCCTTTGCCCAATACACCACTTGAACCCTTACTTCGCCCGGGCCGAGACGGGTGGTAGGATGGGTCCGGTCCTATCAATCGGTTGGTCATGCCAAGACCTGAGTACTTTTTGTGTTTCTACTGAAATGACTTTTGATTTAACGTTTTACTTTAGGACTTGGGCAAATTCTTATGTAACAAATCTTGTATTTTGATTGTGAAATATTTCAGTTACCTAGAGTCGTATCCCCAGAAGGCTCATGAGCATATCTGGTGGATCAATTGATTTTTCGTTAATCTGCATCAGTGTACCATCTCAGTATCCTTAGTGCTGCCAGTCGGAAATCCACTGGCTTACAGCATTGTCCTTGTGACATTCCGTGTCGTGTGGGGAGCTGGGATGTGAACTAATTACAACTTCACCATGGCTCGACCAAAATACAACAAACACGAGCATTAGATGATTCCTCTGTAAGGAACATGCTACTCCAAATATTGTTCTAATAGTTGGTCTCGATTTGTAGTCATTTCCGCTGCCGATTGTACACCAATGAGACTCAGTCCTTTGGATATCTCCAAGGCACTTTATGGCATTGCCGGAGACGTGCAAAATGTCAAAAAAACTTCTACCTGGATTGTGTCTTGCCGAATGAAGACAGAAAAACAATCTACAACCTTACAAGCTGCCAAACATTTAGTCTCCACTGCTGTTCTGATTTCGCCACACAAAACTCGAGCAAAGGCATTATCAGAGATAGACACGTGTCGATGTCGCTATGACATGACTGAAATTGAAATTGCAGGTGAATTGAAAGATCAGGGAATTACACATGTCAAACGTTTCACATACAAAAGAGATGCCATCTACAAATCAAACACATATTTAATGACTTTTTCAAAACCGGCTCCTCCAAAAAGCATCAAAGCAGAATATTTTAACAACGAAATGGATAAATACATTCCAAATCCACTTCGGTGTTACAAATGTCAGCAGTTTGGGCATGGTGCCCACTCATGTGACCACTGCAAGAAATGCCATCAAACCTTGGAGGATATGGATGTCTCTCCACATTCTCAAGGGTACAACACAAGTAAATTGCCAAGAAATGGGAGATCTCCTGTTTTCCAACCTGTAACATTGCATTCCACTAGTGCAGTGGAGCTGCAGAGGTCTCAAGACCAATTTTAACGAGTAACATCTTTTAATACAATTACACGCGATCTGTCTCTAGGAGACATATCTCACACAGGCTGACAATTTGAATTTGCGTCAGTACACTTCTTTCCATTCCTTTTCTTCTCCAGGTGTTTTAGATATTTTAGAACTATACAATGACCTTGCTTCTAGCGAATACAACATCGTCTAATGCTGGTTGCCCAGTCATGTTGGAATAGTAGGTGATGCTGCAGCAAAGGCAGCTCTCGACAAATCTGTGACACCTCTGTTTTTAGTGAGTGAGTGAGTTGGGTTTAACGCCGCTTTTAACAGTATTCCAGTTATATCGCGGCGTGGCAGCTTAATGTGGGAGGAAAGCCCGAAGTGATGCAGGTCGAAGACGTTTACCACTTCGGTGAAACCCACGAGCACGGGTATGGTGCTGACAAACCTAGAAACGTAATTGTGGCGAACCGGGATTCGAACCCACAATCATAGGTTTCTGGCGTGCCCAAGGGACGCAACTCTGCACAGCGAATCGCGGCGCCTTAGACGACTGGGCCACCCGTGCCCCCACCTCTGTTTAAACCACACATTGTCTTCAAGGCTGTAAGCCGATCCTATATGAAAAACCTAATGCAAAAGAAGTGTGACTATGCTTATTAATCCTCTCTGTGGGTGGATCATCGGGCATATTCCACCTAAGAACAAGAGCATGCTGCATATGTAGTTAATCAAAATCCAAGTCAGTCTCGATAGCTCTTTCACTCATAATTTTCAGAACTTCATGCGAATTTGATTAGCTGCAATAGCCGGATAAGTTGTTGCGACAGGCATTTAGCTTCATCTTCAGACTCCACAGATATAATTAGGTCATCGACGACGAAGTCGTGCGGGACACTCCGACGAGCAATAAAACTGAACTTGCCTGCATTGTCCTGAGCGGATCGTTTGATCGCATAGTTCGAGGCGAGTCAGCAGCACCAACTATATGTAGACGGACATTTTGTGCACTTCAGGAGAGCACGGTTGATTCATGTCAGGTTTCCAGAGGAAGCGCAGCGAATCCGAATCAGTTTCAGGCACTCACGCATCCCACAATGTCGACTGCAAGTGCGACTGATTACAGTCTAAATCTCAGAGGTGAGGTGAAATGGGGTTTAACGTCGCGTCCAAGATTATTGCACTGATACAGCGACGTGCATGTACGTGTGTGTGTATTTGTGTGGCTGCTTGTACTAGTCAGGACTGATGCCGATTTATAGTGCTAGCTCTCTGAGATACCATGCCGCAGTTTGACATGAATACCCCACTCAGTCACAGTATACTGACTCCGAGCCGACCAGTCCTTGTTTTAGCCCTCTAATGCCGAGCGCAAGACACAGTAACAACAAGTACCATCTTTTAACGTCTTTTGGTATGACGCGGCTGGGGATCGAACCAATTGCAAGGACCTTGCTGCAGAATTAATTACAAAATAAACTTATTTGGGTTTACAACACCATGGTGTTAATCTACCTGGTCCGAGTTGAGATAATACCCCGACTTAGTACTGATATCGAACATCTACTCAAGACCTGACCTCGACCGTGTGAGATATTTAGTCACTAATCTAAACCAGCTGGTTCTTCTTGAATCAATCCGTTCTTAACCAAACCATGTTAAACAGAGCCATCATATTTCTGTAGCCATGCACTTTAAGTCCGGGGGGCGGTCGGGTAGCCAAGAGGTAAAAGCGTTCGCTCGTCACGCAGAATACCCGGGTTCGATTCCCGACATGGGTACAATGTGTGAAGCCCATTTCTGGTGTCCCCCGCCGTGATATTGCTGGAATATTGCTAAAAGCGGCGTAAAACCATACTCACTCACTCACTCATTTTAAGTCCGGAGAAGTACAAGCAGCCACACCCACATATACATCGACCTGGCTGTGGAAGGCGATGTTCAACTCCACCATCTCGTATCCACGCCAAGGGACGCAACTGTGTCAGACCCCGCCGTGTTACTCTCTGGGATCTCTGATCACCCAGGAACTGACACACATGCATTGATCGATTATTTCCTGTTTGTTATGCGTTAAATACTGACAGGTAGCTCTACCGCTATTCGAGTATGGCCAGTATAGCGACTACACGAGTTGTGTCCCTTTGTCATACCTAGTCTTGTACCCACCATCGATGTAGCCAGCTGTGTTTGTGTGTGTTTCCCTGGCTCAGTCCCCGATACACTGCAATGTTAACGACCTCCCTCCTTAAAACATGACCTCGACTGTGTGAGATATATTGTCACTTACCCGGCAAACTGTTTTTTTTCATCAATCCGTTCCTAACCTTTCTGAATGAAAGCTGGGGTCACGTGATGTGAAGGGGGTTCCCCTGTGGTATAACCCGAGTCGGAGGCGGCAAGTCACAAGCAGCAAGCAGGAGTGTTTAGCGGACAGAAATCTCCAGGTATTCATCGTAAATCTGTAAGTTGATGATTTTATAATGAAAGATCGTCATTAGTGACACAAGACGGCAACTTTGTCTGATTCCTACTCTCTGAAAACCTCACTCACCTTAAATCAGTATGTTGTCTCAAGTTTGTCCTTCAGATTTTTACACACTGAACTTAAACACGTTTTAAAATATTTCTATAAAATTGTATTTGAAATTGTTCAATAACACCGAATGAAATCGACATACAAAAGGACCGACTGTGTGACTCGCTGACGTCAGCTCCTATCACCTTTACCGTTACCTAGCAACAAACACATAACATCTTCGTACATCGTTCAGGGCTCCATCTTAAATAGGGGAAAAACAGATTATATATAGGTCAGTTTATAACAGTATCGGCTGAACCAGTGACCAAACAACCAGTGTATCGGGGACTGAGCCAGAGAAACACACACAAACACAGCTGGGAACATCGATGGTGGGTACGAGACTGGGTTTATTGATGGGAACAATGACGAAGGGACACAACTCGTGTAGTCGCTATACTGGCAATACTCGAATAGCGGTAGAGCTACCTGTCTGTATTTACCGCATAACAAACAGGAAATAATCGATCAATGCATGTGTGTCAGTTCCTGGGTGATCAGAGGTGCCAGAGAGTAACACGGCGGGGTCTGACACAGTAGCAGTTCAACCAGAGACCATTGTATATCACAGTACTAGTTGAACCAGTGACCATTGTATATCACAGTACTAGTTAAACCAGTGCCATTGTATATCACAGTAGCAGTTGAACAAGTGACCAGTGTATATCACAGTACCAGTTGAACCAGTGCCATTGTATATCACAGTAGCAGTTGAACCAGTGCCATTGTATATCACAGTACCAGTTGAACCAATGACCAGTGTTTATCACAGTAGCAATTGAACCAGTGTCATTGTATATCACAGTATCAGTTGAACAAGTGTCATTGTATATCACAGTATCAGTTGAACCAGTGACCATTGTATATCACAGTACCAGTTGAACCAGTGACCAGTATATATCACAGTAGCAGTTGAACAAGTGACCAATGTATATCACAGTACCAGATGAACCAGTGACCAGTGTATATCACAATACCAGATGAACCAGTGACCAGGGTATATCACAGTACTAGTTGAACCAGTGACCATTGTATATCACAGTACCAGTTGAACAAGTGACCAGTGTATATCACAGTACCAGTTGAACAAGTGACCAATGTATATCACAGTACCAGATGAATCAGTGACCAGTGTATATCACAGTACTAGTTGAACCAGTGACCAGGGTATATCACAGTACTAGTTGAACCAGTGACCAGGGTATATCACAGTACTAGTTGAACCAGTGACCATTGTATATCACAGTACCAGTGAAACAAGTGACCAGTGTATATCACAGTACCAGTTGAACAAGTGACCAATGTATATCACAGTACCAGTTGAACCAGTGACCAGTGTATTTCAAAGTACTAGTTGAACCAGTGACCAATGTGTATCACAGTACCCATTGAACAAGTGACCAATGTATATCACAGTACCAGTTGAACCAGTGACCAATGTATTTCACAGTACCAGATGAACCAGTGACCAGTGTATACCACAGTACTAGTTGAACCAGTAACCAGTGTATATCACAGTACCGGTTGAACAAGTGACCAATGTATACCACAGTACTAGTTGAACCAGTGACCAATGTATATCACAGTACAAGTTGAACCAGTGACCATTCTATATCACAGCATCAGTTGAACTAGTGACCATATTGTATATCACAGTACTAGTTGAACCAATGACCATTGTATATCACAGTATCAATTGAACTAGTGACCATTGTATATCACAGGACTAGTTGAACCAGTGACCAATGTATATCACAGTACTAGTTGAACCAGTGACCAATGTATATCACAGTACTAGTTGAACCAGTGACCAGTGTATATCACGGTACTAGTTCGGGCTTACCCCCCACATTAAGATGACAAGCCGCGATAAAACTGGAATACTGTTAAAACTCACACTCTCACTAACAGCAAAAGTCATCAAATCATCCCCTCAACAGAATTATATGCGGTGTCGGCGAGTCCCTGACGGTCGCCCGTGTTCCCCCTGCAAAACTGCCAAGTGCAAGTCAAGAAAGAGGGCGTGATCTTCCGAGGTGGTGATGTGACCTGACATTTGATTGACAGGTCCATGCTACAAGCTGGTTATTGAATGGATACCTCTTGCACTCGATAATTAGAGGGGCGTAACTCGTTATCAACGCGAACTCCTAACCACACTTGAAATAACTCACGATACACTCGAAATTCCATTCAACAATGAAGATATAGCTAATACTGACACTCTACTTATCTGTTGTAGTCAGCATGTTGCTGGAGAACATTTGAACAAGTCAAAACGTTATAATTACAATGAGAATTGATCATATTTCTTCAGCGATGATCATATTGCTCTTGTGGTTAAAGCCTTTCCTCATCACGCCATTTCATACATACATGGAACAGGGCGGTAGGGTAGCCTAGTGGTTAAAGCGTTTGCTCATTCCATTCATACATACATACATGGAACAGGGCGGTAAGGTAGCCTAGTGGTTAAAGCGTTTGCTCATTCCATTCATACATACATACATGGAACAGGGCGGTAAGGTAGCCTAGTGGTTAAAGCGTTTGCTCATTCCATTCATACATACATACATGGAACAGGGCGGTAAGGTAGCCTAGTGGTTAAAGCGTTTGCTCATTCCATTCATACATACATACATGGAACGGGGCGGTAGGGTAGCCTAGTGGTCAAAGTGTTTGCTGGTCACACTGAAGACCCGAGTTCGATTCCTCACATGGGAACAATGTGTGGAGCCATTTATCTTGCTGGAATATTGCTAAAAGCGTCGTAAAACTGTACTCACTTACTTCTACATGGTACAGTATTTGAATCCCATTGCTGGTGCCTCCCCGCATGTAACCCAATTCACTCACGTGTTTGATACTGTTCATGTGTTTGCATTTATGTGACCTCTGTTTCTGCAGACAAAATGGCGGAGTCACCCTTGTCTGGACCGAAGAAAGTGATAGACATCAATGGGGAAGTAATTCAAGTTGGTGAAAACAACAACACCAACAAAATATTCCAAAACTGTATCATTAATATTAACTACTACAACCAACTACCTCCCCCTACAGCTGATACAGTCCCTGTACGAGACCACACAACTAAACCTTATCTCCGTCAAGTCCAAGGTCAGGTTAAAAAGAAGGTCAAGAACAATGGCCGATCTGCAACGGCCCCAGGTAAAGTCACGTGATTACACATTATCCCAGCACCTATAATTATATTAAGTCATATCACATTGCATGTTTCATGTGTATCTTAAATGTCCAGTGACATGTTATCATGGTTATATGTGTCTAGTCATGGTGATATAAACTGATGGCTGTCATGGTGATATCATGATGGTAACAATGGTAATATATTCATGGTAGTCATGGGGACACCTTCATTGTAGGAATAGGTATATACTCGATACTTCAGTCAACGTCAAGGCAGTAGTCAGCCAGCAGTTGTGTTGGTTCAGCAAACAGTGTTTGGATGTTCGCACTTCTGCCAGATATCTGTGTTTGGTGGCAACACCATGCTTTATGTCCTTTTGTCTTTGTCTTTCGCGTTTGTAGTCTCTGTGTCATTCATGCATATATCACGAGTTTGCTGAAATCTGTAACATATACATCTCATACATATAGTAGAATTTGCTGAATTTTAATTAATGCAAATAATCCATGATTCATATTGACTTGGTACATATCTACAGTCCTGTGAAAAAAGTAACAGCGAGTATTGATTATAGTGGACTTGTCAGTCAAATAACAATGGTGAGTCTTTCCAGACCATATTGTGTAATTGGTAAATATACTCAACACCAAAAGTTCCTGTGACACCAATTCTTTAGTGTATTTTTCAAACAAGTAAAGTTTGGTTTTCAATATTGTAGTACATGTATGGAATCAAGTCACAAAAACGCAACTCCTACAGAAAAGCATGCATTCCATGCAAAAGTTGACTTTTATGCAAGCCCCATACATTTCACTACCAAAGGATGGGTATAAAAACAAGTGCGTTAACGGGATTCCATATCAATCTCATTAAAACCAGATCTTTGTTCTCGTTACCGCTAAAAAAGATCTGAGGGCATCCTATTACGGGTCACGTCAGACTGACCTTGCACGAACTTTGACCGACCAATGGAATGACGGCACAAATTTCAAATTGGCGACTATGCTTTGAAACATATGTTGACAAATTCTCGATTACAAATTTGAAACCTGAACAAAACAACATTCTGGAATGGCTAATAGATTGACTAGATTGTAAGGATTCAGTCGCTAAACCCGTAACTACCGTTCGGAATACCCCATGTAAAAGTTTTCGAGATTGCATGATTAGAAATCACATTCCGGCTGTCACTTTCATGATATTGTAAGCGACGCGCTGATTGGTCGGATGAAAGGTCGTTCTGACATGACCCCTAATGGGATGTCTTCAGATCTCCGTTTACCGGTAGCGATAAGTAAGGTCTGATTTTAATGAGATTGGATTCCATATGCATTGTTTAGCATCGTGCTGACAACAACCACTCAGAAAAACAACAAAATTATGCAATTATTCAACATTACGAAATGCCACGCCTGTCCGAAAATGAGCGTCTGTGAGCCATTGGTGTGCTTGAAGCAGGATCGAGTCAACGTGCCATTTGGTGTTTATGGCAACATTGGCAACAGACGAATGCAGTCAGAGACCAACCATCCTCGGAGTGGCAGGCCACGTGAAACCAATAATCGACAAGACAACTGGATTCGAACAACACACCTACGAATTCGATTCCAGCCAGCAACAGTGACTGCAAGAAGCATCCCTGGCCTTTGACGAATATCTTCACAAACCGTACGTCGCCGTCTCAGATGTGCAGGGATTGTCGCCAGAAGACCCGCCAGACGTCCCATTTTGACAGGAAACAGTGGTGCAGACAGCTATGCAGTGGGGACAAGTTCTCTTCACTGATGAGTCTCGTTTTCACCTCAGTCACAGCGAAGGAGGGATTGGAGTCTACCTACGTCGATGTGACCGTTACGTCAATAATTGTGTCATGGAAGAAGATTGGTTCGGGGGCAGCAGCGTTATGGTATGGGGTGGAATTACAGCAAGACTGAGGACCCGTTTGATAGTGGTAGAGGGAAATCTCAATGGACAGCGCTACCGCGACGAGATCATCGGCCCTGTTGTTCTACCGTTTTTTGCGTCGTCATGGCCCAGGCATTACTTTTCAACATGACGACGCCCCTGATCTCTCACCAATCAAGCACATGTGGGATGAGTGGATTGGCGACTTCAACGTCAACCACGTGTTCCACAGACACTCAAGAAACTTCGAAACATGCTCCAGCAAATATGGACAGATATCCCACAGGACAGATATCCCCATGCAACACAAGTGGACACACAAGCTATTGATTTGTAAATTGACATTTTGACATGTTCATGTTTTTTTTTATTAAATCAGGCATTTTCTGAAGTCAGTATGGCAAATTAAAACATTTGAAAACTTACAGGAGTCTTTTATCTCTTGCAAACCGAAATTATTTCAGATTTGATGAAAAGCATAACTTTGCATGAAATCTTATTCAATGTCACAGGAAGTTTTGTTGTTCAGTATATATACATTCCTTTGATAAAAGTAACAGTGTGTACTGCTCATGCCGAGGAAAATGTAGCGGATATTTTGAAAAGTATCAGGTCGGAAATTTCAGGCTTGAACAAAAAGTTTGATAATGTGAAATCTGAATTCACTAAGGAATTTGATCAACTGAAATCAGAAAATACTGAACTGAGGAACCGTGTGACAGAGTTAGAGGATAGTGTTGATAAGGCTGACGCTCAGAGTAGATGCAATAACATTATAATGCATGGCACTGAGGGGTCTCCGGGTGAGACATGGGATAAGACTGATGAATTAGTGGGAATTAGAGATGAGACCTGGTAATATCTATAGGGCATCTTCTGGCGCATCCCCCCAAAAATAAGTCCATAAGAATTGTAGTACCATCAGGTATATCCTTCAAGTTATTTAATACATCATTGAATCCAGTCACCAAATCTAAGCTAACATCTTTTAATGATGGACGGCTCAATGACATATAGCCTGGGTCATCGGTTTTTTATATAGTCTACTAACATCAACATCATTTAAATCTCCTAGATTAGGTGTTGGTCCTGTGAATATAACTTCTTTCCGCTTGTAGACAGTATCTTGTAAGTGTAAAGTACATAACTTGCCCTTGATAGCAGGTTTGTCAAATCATTCTGTGTCTCCAAGATCGGAAAGCGCAAATGTATATCATTCTCGAAGGTAATGCGTTCCATGACCTGAAGAATCAACCATTATTTATAACATGGAGTGTCACACTCAAATATCGTATATGTACAGGTTGATGTTTTACATCTAATACAGAAATTTTGAGATCTGTTATAATACCCTGCTTAAACTTCTTATACTGCAAAGATGAGAAATATTCCATTCTACCACCATTGTATTTTTCATCTTTGACTGGAATAGCTCTTAGCAGTGTTAAAGGACTCTCATGTTGAATATTATCCGTTGTACTAATCTGCTCAAGATGGATGCACAACTCTTGATAGGGAACTATATCGGGTAATTTAACTCCATGCACTGTTGTGATTGATACTACGTCTCTTCTTATAAATCCAAAAGTCCCTTTCAAGTTTTATAGAATGTGCTCCACTGACAAAAATCAGCACCCCATTCCATTCATTTCGTGTGAGGCTAGCTCCCAAAGGCTTTAAAATTTCATCACTGAGTGAGCAAATGCTGTAATACCCATCAGATATAGTGCGACATTCTTTATCGAGTAATAACTTATAATTACCTCTCTTTATTGGTCCACCGTGGGTGATACGTTCCATCACAGAGAGCAACTTAAGGTTGCCCAGCCGAGTTTTAGAGCAATTCCCAGAAGTGTAACATGCATATTAAATATACAAAGATACTGTATTATATGGGAGGTGTTAATACCGAGTGTAGTTATGAAGCAACCTATCTTACGAACCTGTCGATTTTAGTAAGAGACTCTGCTGCTCATTTTTTGTTCATTTCCCTGTTATCTTTGAAAAATAGAGGTTCACGGCAACTAGTGCCAAAATGGTTTCACAATCCAATGCAATTTATGCAAAACTAGTTACACTTTGCCATGTGATGTGCTACAACAGGATGTTATGTATCTCTTTATGCCACCAGCTTTGAACTAAATGAGTTTGTTTTATCATTTCATGTATACTATCAGATTAGACGTATACTTAAAGAAATTAGTGCCCCATTACCGCAGGATCAAGCATGGAATGCATCAAATAATCCGTACAATAGGTGGGCATATGAACTTATTTGTCAGGGATTTTATGTTTCTTCTCCTAACGATTGGCGTCTGCTTGGAGTTAACCATGGTCTAGGTATTCCATACGCTGGCGCACACTCTGTTGAAGAAGTCAGCGATGATTTACTGAAAAGAGGTCGACTTCTTCCAAGCTTTGCTCTATCGAGTAACGAGTGGAGAGACGATCGTATGAACTATAAGGGTGGTGTTGCTTTCACACTGTCACGACGAGTGACCACCACATTGTTTGCATTGCCTTGTCAAGACCTCGTAATTCTCAAATATTGTACTCCAAGGATGGTACCTGTAATGTGGTATTATCGTAGGTTTCCAAGAGTTCTCAAAGACCATCCAAGACCTGCTTTGTGTCATGTGGTACTTCTTCCAAACCTTTATCTATGGAAGCCACCATTGCCCTGAGTTCAGTCCGCACAGTCTGAAGAACCTTAGTAGTCTTTACAGAAAGTTTTCCTTGTGAGTTGTTGTAGTCTATAAGACCTAACTCATTACAAATGATGTGGATGCTATATCGTACAAGAATTCATAAGATCAATATTCGGAGAGCCACACAGTCGCAATATTCCTTTACTATCTATTGTAAACTTGGAATAGTTTCGGCCAATTGGAGTAACATATTTTTTTAGGTCTTCTTTTAAGACATTGTAATAATCATTAATGGTTGATTGCACAAGTTCCTCATTAAGATTCATAAAGCTGGTTTCATCAGTACCCTCATCGATCGTACTAGTATCAGTTAGGTAATCTAGATTAATATCATCCATTTTTAATTTAAACATAAGGTTACATCATTTCAATATAGACAATGTCTTCGCAATACGGACGCAAGTTAAATCCCCAGAGTAGACTACGGCATCCATTAGAAGCCAAAGCAATTCACCACTCTGTAACTATAACTAATAACCCGAGTACCATTGATCAGAATCAAACACTTCTGGTTCGCTTTCCTAATCTCGGCGCTCATGATGTGTTAGTTCCAGGAACTGCCCAACTATGATTTACAATTAATTTTACTTCTGATAACCCTGTCAGGAAGCTTGTTCAGAAAAAAGGCTGTGCGATTGTAAAGAAAATCATGATTAAAATTAGCGGTAATGAGGTCTTGAGTATTGACAACGATGTACACTTCTGTTACATGGATCTCTGGAGAATAACGAAAGAACAGAAAAAACTTACAGTATCAAGGTTTTGACACAAGCACTAGACTGCATGTGGGTGCTTCTGCTGGTGATATTAACATCATAGAAGATAAGGCTGTTGCTATTGCATTGGGTAGCCAACTCGACTTTGAGTAACTGGATAGTCACATGCTCTTCTATCAAGCATCCCACTAGGCGATAGGTTAGAATATGAACTCACTTTTAATGACTACGGCAGAGAAATCAAAACCGGTGGCGATGATGCTCGCTATTCCATTGACAATATCCCACTGGAGTATGATCTGATAACGGATCCTGAATTAGACAGACAAACTCATAACCAGCATAAAAGAAGTTTAGCCAGGAACAAAAGAGATACAACGTGGAATATCAATCTAAGTCTCCCCGTTAGATCGTTGAAGGGTAGTTTAATGTTGTTAAGGACCCTTCTGAAACATTTTCCAGAGATACCAAGGCGTTCTACAACCCCAAGATTACAAAGTGGAATTGACTATCGAAGGTGTGCCTAATCGACTATATAGTCAAAGCATACAAGCATATCAACTGTGTGATGAGATTAAAAAACTCCCTTCTATAAGATGAAGCCCAGAAGTTAACACGGTCGCAAAAGATCTGGCTCTGGCGCTATGGCTCGACATGCAAACTACAGATAATGACCAACTACACGATACTGGGTGGAGCACAGAGAATGCTACTGAGGGGGTTACTATACAGATAACGAAGTACATTGAAGGCTGAAACGCCTGGTAAATTAAACATATATTTGTACGTGATTATGGACGTGCAACTTAACATACAAGATGGAAGATTCGTGCAAGCGATCTGTTAATAATAATTTACCTAGGGTACCACGCTGTGCTATCATCTTAGGGCAAACGGGGAGTGGAAAAACAGCTTTTATTCTAGATATTCATCAGAATTTTTGCGCCCATATTATTATTCTGTGCCCAACTATAAACGTTAAAATAACCTACCTAAAAAGCGATTGTGTAAAGAAGGATGTGCACAACTTCGATCTGTGCAATCGTTTACAAGACTGTTTACGAGTATGTCACGAAATTGCAAAGGAGAATCAACTCTTTTCATAATGGACGACTGCAGTGCGAGTAGAGATGAACTTACCAAAAAGAAAGATATGCTTTCATGTTTAGTATTCTCCTGACAAATTATGGAGCACAGCGTTTGGGTTCTTACTCAAAAATGCAACTCTGTCCTCAAAGATCTCAGACAGCAGACGAAATGGGTTGCCCTGTTTCACTGCAAAGACCGAGATTCATTTGAGGAATGTCTATGTGAAAATGATGTTATTTATACCAAGCTCGAGCGAGATAAGTCAGAAAACTGTTAGCAGAAACGAAGCACTGTAAACTGCTTATGCAATTGCTAAGCAAACTTTAACAACTGATGATCAAATTATAGCAACTGATTAGCAACTTTAGCAACTGATTAGCAAAATATGGCAAAAATGTAGCAAAATATAGCAAAATATGACGAGCAGCGATTATGTGGTTTGAAATCCTCATTCTTTTGCAACAGTTTATTATTTCTGGCTGTATTGGATATGTCACATTTCATTATGTTAGACTTAAATATCGGCTAGGGTATTACATTAAAAAGATGGAATGCTATGAACTTCTCAGGCAACTGCTCAACGATGAGCCAGAACCTGTAGCTACAGATCAACATAGAGAAAGACTTGCATCTTTGGTAGCCGATGGAAAATGTTCCAAAGACTTGGGGAAAAATTCTACCACTGAAAAAATCGATAACGTCACTGATGAAGAAAAAAAAATATATGTGCGTTACGAGTCTAGACTAGGAGCTACCATGATTAAAACAATAGGTTCTGTTATGGTACAATTATACACAGCTGTGACTAGTACGTTTCTTCCTATCCCACCAGAAAATCGCCTGTATTTATGGCAATCTCTCGACAAAGACTGTTTATCGAACACTCTTTAACTGCAGTAGGCTGTGAGTTTTACCATAGATACGGAATGTTCTTAACGCCACTTACCAACGGCTAAAGATTGTCAATTTA
Organism: Haliotis cracherodii; assembly: GCF_022045235.1. NCBI lineage: Eukaryota > Metazoa > Mollusca > Gastropoda > Lepetellida > Haliotidae > Haliotis > Haliotis cracherodii. Next base: position 523,025 of record NW_027266287.1, read on the forward strand.
AACATGAGTGCCAACCTAATAATATTAATGGAGGTGGAAACGCCACAAGTGATTGCAGAAACGCCATAAGTGAACGGGGAAACACCAAATGTTAGAGTGACTTAGAATCCTTGAAAAGTTGCAGCCGGTAAAAGGGGAACGCTAGCCAGGAAGGCAAAAACCCTCACTGAACATAGTACACACGCAATGAAAGCTTGAGCTCCCGATGACCTAGGTATTATAGCATTGGTATGGTTGTTTTTTTAAGACCAGAGAAGAGAAAACACCACCAGTTCAAAAACTGGACGAGGTTCAAATAGAGTTAACTCCTCATGTTATAAAAGCATAACTACTCCAGTTACAGACAGTAAGAGAAGAAAACAAATTAATGGACTTAGATTCATAGACCCCGTACAGTTTCTGTTATCTTCCCTGGACAATTTAGCCAATAACAAATCAATATACTGATCGGTTAACACGGCATTTGTTGTTGAAAAAAGGTGTATATCCTTTTGAATATATGGATGATTGATCTAGATTCGACGAAACTAAATTACCACACATTGAATCATTCTATGGTAACTTAATAGAATCTGAAATAACTGATGCCGATTATGAACATGCGGTGTGGGATAAATTATGTTGTAAGAATTCAGGCGATTATCACGATCTGCACTTAAAAAACGATGTACTGTTACTCGCTGATATATGTGCTATATTTAGAAATACTTGTTTAAAACAATACGGCTTGGACCAAGCATGGTACTGTTCCAGTTCCTGACTATTCTGGGATGCATTATAAGAAGACCACTGTGGAATTAATGTTACTCACCAATTATGATATGCACTTGTTTGTTGAGAAAGGATTAATAGGTGGTAGATCGATGATGACGAAAAGGTATTCTAAAGGCCAAAAATAAATAAGTGGAAGGAAATGATTTGAGTAAACCTGAGCGCACATATTAAGTTAAGTAATGAAGAGTAATGAAGAGTTACGGTAATAAAGAGTTTAAAAGACGATCAAACTCTGATATGGGCAGTCTTATAGTTAATGATTTTCTTGATATTGTACATACTAATGTATACATACGAATGTATATGCAGCGACTGCTAAAATTGTCGAATTACTCCAATATGCTGGGAATCACTTTAAAGTTGAAAATAGAAATAGATCATATGATAGAGTGAGACAACCTCCTAGGTTTGACTCTGAATGTTCATGTGCCAAGAGAAAGAAATATATATGTTTCGATTTTTTAGGATTAACTACAGATTTGGACAACATTTAGATAACTACTTGACAACAAAGAAGATAAACCGTAAATTGTGTTATGAGAAGAAGAAGAAAACTTTTACAATGTCTGTCGTCCATTAGATTGAATCTGCTGTACAGGCAAACGACTGTAAAATGTTCTGGAGAAAAATCAGATCCTTGCTGTGCTGTAACAGTGTTCACAACAGTGTATCAAGTTCTGATTCGTTCAACTACCTCCAAAAATTGCTAATTATCAAAGATACAGAATCACATAGTGATTTTGATATAAATGTGAAAGAGTTTCTTATCAAACATGATTATGATAACTATTAGCTATTAGAAGTTTAAAGTCTGGTAAAGCACTTGGTATTGACGGTGTTCCTTCTGAACTTTATAAAAATGCTCTTTCCATTGTGTCATATTTAAATATATTTTATAATTCTGTATAGCATCGTGGCGAATGTCCAGATGAGTGGAATATAAGAATGATTGTCCCACTATATAAAAAAGGTGACGCTCGAAATCCGGATAATTAAAGGGAAATTTCGCTTTAAAATATTGTTGGTAAAATTTTCACTTCAGTACAGGAACTGACAATACGAAACTGGGTCGAAGTTAATGATATGCTACACAAAGGATTCAGAAATGGTTATTCCACCACTGATAAAAAGAAATGTTCTACAATCCCTATGTCAGGTTGGTTTCCTATATAAGAAAATTATTGTTTCAAACTGGGTTTTCATATGTTTGGTTGTCTCAGGATTGCGGCGATATGAAATGCCTCATGGTTATATTCAAACAAGAAAAGATGTAGAATTCCAAAACTGGCATTACAAAATCACCAGTTCTTCTTCCCTTTATTCATCTCATAAATCACTACTCGAACCAGAAAAATATCTGTCTACTTTAGCATATGAAAGAGATCTTCTTGGAGCTTTATGTAAATTCCGTTGTTTAAGCCATACTCTTTATGTACAGAAAACTCGATTTAATACAACCACAGAATCATCGTTTAGTTCATGTTTGAAATGTAACCGCTATGAAATGAATACCATTTTTTGTTAATTTGTCCTTTTTATAAAAGTAGTAGAGAAAATTTAATTCCAAAATGTTACCAACCATCTGTTCAAAAAATTATCAGTCTTCTATCTACCAAACATGATTCTGTTATTAAAAACCTGTCCATATATTTAAAAAGACATATTTCAAAAACATTCTTCTTCTTCTTTCGAGACCATATTGTGTAATTCGGATGCATCACCTTGACTGCGTAAGTTGCTAAACATGTGTGTGTTATTCCGCCTGCAGGCAGACCATGTGACCAAGGACCAGCCTCCCATGCAGTGAAGATCTGCACCCAGACAGTGTTGGACAGTAGGGGGAGTGTGCTCGAGCCGGGGGATGGTGTGGTGATAGGCAACAAAGGAAACTATAACTACGGTATCTTTGTTGGTGAGACGAAAACACATCACAGACCCCACATTACTCCACATGTACTCTCGACTTCAGCTGTAAGATGCGTTGTGTTTGTGCAGTCTACAGTTAATACGTTGTAAACTGCTCATTGAATGTTGCTGCTTTGTTTGTTGTTTTATGCCACAGGCATCAATGTTCTAGCTACATCACGGCAGCTGTAGGCAATCAATTCCGGGGAGGTCGCTGATAGCATTATCAACTTTCCCAACTTTTCCGGGTCAACTGAAATACATTCATCCAAGGGATCATGACAGAGCCTTCCAGCCATCTTATTAGCGACTGACCGATCGCATAAGCGACTGAACTTTAATTTGCCGATTTGGTTGCCTCATTATTGTTTACTTTTCAGTAGAATTAACAGATACGTAGCTGGAAGTTAATCGCAGGATGTACTTGAGAAAACGATGTCCGTATTCCATAGCACATGTCCGTCATGTTAACACTGCAATATCACAAATTATGCTGTGTCTTAAAGGGTTTTTTCAACTATAAGTCGTAATATCGCATGCGCATTTTCACCTAAAGTCCAGTTTCCTAAGATGTGCATCCAATGAAAAGCGTAGTAAGCTCCGTACATACTGAATAGAATGTGCTATTGCCTTGTTGTTATACAGTGGTGGTGTTTAGAGTATTGACTTTGCAGTTCGACAGTGACATGCCCGACAAAACAACGACAGACAAACACCCCCTTGCATCTTTTGTAAGACGTGGCTAAAAGTGTTTGAATGTTCACATTTCAACAAAACTGTGATCACATGTGCTTGTTGTTCATTTGGCTCAGGTGGCTCCAAGGAACATCATTTTGGCTCAAGTATGTTTTCATTTAGGAGCCAAATGGCTCCTTTGGGAAAGAAATTAAAAAAGAGGACTGACTGAGTGAGTCCAAACTTATACTGCTCTCTCAACAGGCTTGAAGTACTTTGGTCCGAGTCTGTCCAGGGATCCCAACAGATTACGCATTTTGAGACACACGCTACGTGTAACATCTACATCTGCATGGTGTGTGTGTGTGTGTGTGTGTGTGTGGGGGGGGGGGGGGGGGGGTTGGCATGGGAGGCCCAGTCGTCCGGCCCCGGCACCGCGATTCGCTGTGCAGAGTTGCTCCCCTTGGGCACGCCAGAAACCTATGATTGTGGGTTCGAATCCCGGTTCACCCCGATTATGTTTCCAGGTTTGTCAGCACCATAGCCGTGCTCGTGGGTTTCAACGAAGTGGTAAACGTCTGAGACCTGCATCACTTCGGGCTTTTCTCCCATATTAAGCTGACACGCCGTGATATAACTGGAATAATGTTAAAAGCGGCGTTAAACCCAACTCACTCACTCACATCAGCATGTACATGTACGTTATAGGGCATGTTAGTAAAAGCATGTATTTTTAGAAATACACCAAGAACAGGTTTATTGCTCAGGTGATTTTATGAAAAAGCTTCTGGTTTTTTCTCCCTCTGCTTCAATGCAACTGGAAGGAATACACACATCATCCTATACTGATTAAATTGAAGGAAAACTAAGTTACTCCGTGCTATATTTTTTAGGAAAACGTACACATGGTTACAACGATCACGATTCAGTTCACTGAAATATGCACAGATGTTTGACATACAAAATGTAATATAATGACATGACTAAGTACTTTAGGTGACGTTGACATTATTATCATTGTGAACATACCTGCTCACTTTCTCGTGAATGTCCTGATAATATGTTGATGTTGTGATGTCGTATGTCGTGCTGAGTGCATGGTGACGTTGTTGCAGGAGACAGGATGGTCGTCACAGTCGACAACACAACGAAGGTAGTAAAGGTACCACTGGACGTTAATGTGCCTTTCAGGAAAAGTTGGGGAATGTTGTTGTAAGTATCTTCCAACTACTATATACACTTCCCTATTTCCATTTGCTCTGCTGTAAATGGAGATAGCATTTGTAATACTGAACTACATGTTTACAGAATATAATATTATTGCAAGGTGACAGCAAAGGTCAACTGTTTAACTTAATCAAACCAAAGATTTACTCTACTGTAAACGAACAGGACGTCCACGTCCACATCACCAACATGATATTTCTATTCCACACACTACCCTAATATTAAACCATAAAGTGGATCTGCATGTCAAAATGAAAATAATCACTCAGCCGCGGGAAAGCGGCGGGGGTAACTTGGACTCCCTTCACGGGTAGAACTGGTAACGGACCCTACGTTACCCTAGTTACATGGTTGATTCTTATTTATTGCAACACTCATTCCCCATGTCCCTTTCTTGACATGATATCTCGCGCTCGAGTCTCTGTCGTGACTTATTTATGAGGATTAGTAACCACGATCAGTCAAATTAACAGTTGATGAACTCGTATGAAGCACAGGAAAAAGGACAAAATACGATTTCTATGGCCTGACACATATTGACGCATGTTCAACACCTAACTCGGCAATATGCCAGCTGCATGACGGCGGTCTGTAAATAATCGAGTCCGAACAACACAATCCAGTGATTGACATCATGATCACCGATTCAGTGAATTGATGACGTAAAAACCACCAATTCAGTAACTGACCACCTGATCCACTTGCAACAAGCATACATATAGGTTGCTGGGGGCCTACATTCGTACTTGGAAATCCCACTTGACATTTCACATGAATATACTCCGATACTATACTATCCAAATAACACAATTGTCTTTTTGTTTGATTTAATTTTTAACTTCGAAATTACTGTCATACCATACATATACATTCTTCTTTGGAAGTTGGATTTACGGTAATTGTTTTATTTGCTCTTCACATGACCCATTCTTTTCTCAACAATATGTATGTATATATTTAGCGACTAGTTGAAAGTATATACATGCAGCAGTCACATGTCTTTGAATCATATTTTGTTACTCAGATCAAATTATTTTCATTCCATTATAAATGGCAAACTGTCACAATGTATTGAGAGATGCCTGCTACTGTTCCCAAATTCGTATAATGATCACGTGCAGTTTTAATCCACCGCTTACTTGTGTAGATCTTCAGAAAATACAACATTTCTATCAAGAGTTCTTCAAAATAAGTTTTCTACCCATCCACAAATAAACCATCTCCCTGTTCATATGTGGATAGAGTTATGTAACGTTTTTTTATGGCGTTGTCCAACCGACGTTTGCTCCTTCTATCAAAGCTGCCCAGCTGCACTGACATGCAGTTCTAGTCTTATGTCTGAATGAGTTACCGCCCTTCCTTGGAGGATGAGAATATAGTGTATTTCTATCTCGCCTTTTGAATGTTCCAGTATCGATTTCAATTGTCTCCTGTTTATCCTGAGATACGAATAGCATAAACAGAGCAGGACCTTACTACTTAATTTTACAGAATGAAATGTATTTTCACGACACCGTTGGTATGATACCTTAAGTTTTGATAGCGCATTGAGTATGATGCAACTAGCGCTGCACCTTGGTTGGAGGGGAACATATATATGCCACATGATAAAATTATCTCTCTGGTAATATAGCAGAGACAGGAGGAGGACGTATGTGTACATATATGTGTGATCTAGATTTCAGTTGTGATGTGTCCGGCTCTAGATGTTGTGTTAATATTGCAGGGACAGGAGGAGAACATATGTGTACATGTATTTGTGTCTACATTTCAGTTGTGATTTTTCCGACCCTAGATGTTGAAGCATGTTAATATAGCAGGGAAGGGGGAGAACATATGTGTACATGTATTTGTGATCTACATTTCAGTTGTGATGTGTCCGGCCCTAGATGGTAAAGCATGTTAATATTGCAGGGACAGGAGGAGAACATATGTGTACATGTATTTGTGTCTACATTTCAGTTGTGATTTTTCCGACCCTAGATGTTGAAGCATGTTAATATAGCAGGGAAGGGGGAGAACATATGTGAACATGTATTTGTGATCTACATTTCAGTTGTGATGTGTCCGGCCCTAGATGGTAAAGCATGTTAATATTGCAGGGGCAGGAGGAGAACATATGTGTACATGTGTTTGTGATCTACATTTCAGTTACCAGTACTATGACAGTGTAGAGAGGGTACAGCGAGCTACAAGAAGAGTCGGACAGGTGTTTTATGGTCATGACTTTGACTTTGTATGGTGGTGTTTCACAGGCAAGAAAGTAGGTACCATGATGTTTAAAGCTTATATATGCATGTTCAAACAATATGCATTCCACTCTAATCACCAGCATTGTGCGCGTGAAAAGATGTTCGGGTAACCATGCATGTTTGTGTAGACAGCTTGAAATAGGTAATCAGTTACATCAACACTCGCTTCTATTCCTTGATCGTTGTCAGATATAAGCATACAGGTCATACTGCGAGGCCTGATGTATGGACGTGAAAATTGGACACTATTTGGATAATGTTGACAGCGTGAGAATGGATCACAGGCAAACACTATGGACACATAGTCACTGACTTAATATAACCACACAAACAACATATGAACGATAACTTGTCAGTTAGGACTGGAATATTTAAATATTTACAATTGGGTGACCCTATATGTTCAGGGCCCATTGTGAATCGTGGTCATTCCAGAGTAGAAAGGTTTACAGTACATTGTGCATGTTGTAAAAGACGACGAGGGGAACGACCAGATGGTTAAAATGATTTACCCGGTTGACTGAGTATCTTTGTAGTAAGACAGCCTTGCTCTAATGATCACGTTACTGTTAGGCCTCGTTATGGGGAATTAATTATTAGTAGCTAGCCTTGAAACAAGAGAGCTGTGATTTCCTAGGGTGTATTCAAGCTAGTGTTGCGACATATCATTCAAATTACATTAATTCACATGTAATCATGACAAACAATGATAATAATAGCCTGAGACAGTTTCAATATAATTCTGGGAATAAATGTTTGTAATGCTTAAGTATTTTCGGTAAATGCGCATATAGGCAATATACAAAGGATACAACATTTACTAGAGTAAGCACGGTAATGATTATAACATTAGTTTACAGAAAGCCTTAGTAATTATAACATTTTAATAGAGCATGTATGGTACAACCTTCATGACAATTCTATGTATGGGATGTCGCGCCTGTTTGGGTAGCTACATGTATGGTAAGGATTTATTACTAACGGTAACATTAATTTGATAAATGAAAAATACATACGTACATGTATGGCATCTACGGTAAACTGTGTGTTTAGATGAGGAACGTTGCATTTACTTCGGTAATGACGGTAAACTTTCATACTTGTAGTTTTACTTATAACTTACCTGACATAATACTTTCGGCAATTACGGTAAATAAAATAAGCAGAATAAAGATACGATGGTACACAGTAGAAGCTATTGCTCAGTTTTAGCGAGAGAATAACTACTTTCAGTAGTGAATATTGTGGTGACTATGGTAATGTATCACTAAGGCGACGTAATAATTTCGGCAAATACGGTAAGAAGAGTATAGTAAGTTTCAGAAGTAATTATTTTTCTGACTACGGTAATGCATCACGAAGGCGATGTTGGTATTGATTACGTGCGTAATGTACGGACCTAAACGATAACAGATAATGGAGTAGTGAAAACGGTAAATATATATTTAAACGATGCGCACATGAAGCTGCATTGTCGTGAGATACAAAAGAAGACCATAGCTGAATTTTCATGACTACGGTAATGAAATTGGGCGTGTGGATTGTGTTGCACTGGACATAACTGAGTAATTGTTATATATATACTTATACATGATGATAAAACCTAAAGAATGCGTTGTTGTTATAGATTATACTGTAAGCGCGTACAGGAGGTAAATCTACTCCCACATAATGGGCGACTGACGGAAAATATTTAAAAAATGAACAACGTATAACATAAACATTGCTTGAAGTAGTTGCCTGAACTCTAGGAACCGTTTTGTGACCACGCTACACGTACGCTACCGCATGAAAATCTAGACTTTGTATACATTGTTGAACATTGACATAGACTGGGGATATGGTAGTGGATGTGGAAATATAGAAATGGAACACTGGTTTTGTATATAAAAGACATATAACTGAATGATCCCTCGACGCAATGTACCTAAAATAGTTTGAATAGTGCCTAAGTATTAAACAATAAATAATATATTATTAGCAGCCGTTTAGAAATATCATGTTCTTGTACATGTTAAACTGACCGTTACAGTACGGCAGTTTTGATTCAAACTTAATTCTCGAATCATCTAGAAAATAATAATGAAATAGGAAGTTTAGACATAAAATTACAAAACAATTTAACAGTTTCTTACCTTGAAACAAGAGAGGAGAGAGCTGTGATTTTCTGGTGTGTATATTCAAGCTGGTGTGCCTTAGCAGTTAAATACCCCACAGCTCTCTGTATAACATTTACCATTTCTCTGATGTTGTGGGTTTGACACAATGCTATCTGCCCAAAGCCGATAAAGTTCAGTTCAGTATATGGTAAGCAACTAATGAGAACTTATATCAATTACTGGTATGTCCGTTTTTAAACATATGTCTGCGGCCAAGGGAATAGGTCTTAACGCTTGACCATGGTATTCACGACATTAAAAGGGGCTGATAAGATGGTAATCTCAATATTGCCAAACAAAGTTTTTATGATAATATAATTATAAAAGTCTATTTCAATTATAGTTTGGAAGATCGTTAAACATTTGCCTGCTGCGGATGAATATTTATCGACACTTGACCAAGAGAGGAAAACTCGTGCCGCCATGGATACGACATGCTTTATGTAGGATTACGTAATTTAAGGTTCACATTAATAAGTTTGCTGAGGGAATTCTGTTGTGTTTTATCAGTGTCGTGATAAATGATAAATCAGCTATACCGTGCCTACCGATTTGCAAATATAAGGATTTCCTTTGTGAAGGGTAATTTGTGAAAAATTGTTAAGGGTAATTTGTGAAAAATATATAAAAGTATCAAGAAATATATGCACTGTAGTCGATGCTCAAACAGATGACCACACGTATTTGACGAAACTGTTTCCAGACTATGTCTACACTATTTTGTCTGGAAAAACAACTTTTACCCAACAGGAGTGACAGATGACCACAAGTTTGTGCTGACTATGTCTGTACTATTCTGTGTGGAAAAACAACTTTCACCCAACCGTCTAAACATCTTGCCTTTACTCGTCGCCATGCCTTGCCTGTAATCAGTCACTGTTCAAAAGTGTTCAAAACTGACCAGTGCAGTGACATAAACATGACTTGTCACGTCACAGAGATGTTCTTGTGACGATGTAATCAAATTGATTTATACACAAATTTGTATCCGTTATCTTTCATTGCTGTGTAATTTTGTGGAAGATCTCGACATCTTCTGCTCTGTAGGGTGTTATGATCACTGCTTTACTGACTGAACACGAATAATCAGGAATGACTTGCATGATACATCAGCAAATTTGGACAAAGAAAAGGTAATGTTGAACGTTCTCTGGCAGCAGATGGCTTGACACAGTGGCGCACAGTGGCGTTCTGTCAAACACAAAGCAGGTACTAGGGTAGTTTACTTGTCGAATTGTCAGTGAGCACGCTGAAGACCCAGGTTAGATTCTTCATATGATTAGTATGAGTGAAAATGAGAGTGCATTGCTAGATTAGCAACACAAGACCACTCTCACACTCACTGACAAATCAGACTGGTACATATGATGTGCGCTGAATGCAATTAATTCTTTCACTACCACATAGAAGATTACAGATACGATAAACGTTGGGTTCCAAGTAAGTAACACAAGGCATCCGTATTTCAAGGCAGAAAAGTGGGAAACACAGTTGTTTCACTCCGAAATTATGTAAAAACTAGATATTTTAGTTCATCCACTTGTCATGCTAGAATATTGCACAATACAAAGTGAATCAGAAATCATTATGTATTTTAATGCACAGTAGGAAATGTCTCTCACACAAGATGCTGCTATTTATTCCACATTAGATCAATTTTTGTACAATTTCATCTTTTATCTTTCAGCTCTGCGATTTTTGACGACATCTGACAACAGTACAACTCGTTGGTCGCCTGCCGGTTTTAGTTCTCTTTGTATATTTCTCAACTGCATGTGGTGTGTATCAACACAGAAACTGCACATATGTAGTGTTTGTATTTGTATGTCAAACTGTATTTAACAGTGTATATTGTAAAAATGTTCTTGTTTGTTTCACTCATGATCAGTTAGTTAATGTGTTTCAATGCTGGGATAAAAACGGATCACTTTTTGCCATCATCTGCAGGCAGTAATTTCAGCTCACCTCTAATTTCAGTGAGTTTATAGCGACACGTATCATCCTTCTGTTCATAGATACCGGAGAGGGTCAAACTATTATAAACGTTACACAGTAAAGCGCAAATCTACCATGAATGTTTAAATTACTCGATTCTGATTGCTGAATCAGAGGCTATTAAATCACAATAAACCTCCTTTGACTGAAAGAGCTGAATTGACGGCTGCATCACCGCGGAAGCTAATACTCATAGAATAGTACTTTTTTCAGTCATTGTCGGTAGGCATATTTATATAATTATATGTATAATTACATGGTACAAAATGCAGAGTTGCGGTAACTAAAATATTCAAAGGATGTGTGGCAACACATTACGTGCAGAAACATGATAGAAATCTACAAAAAGAATATATGTACGTTTTGGAGACAACAGAAAGCTTGGTGCTTTTCTATTGACGACTGTGACCGTCATATCTTTTGCGTCACAATGAGCGATATGACATCATAATGGTGACGCGCGGTGTAGAACGAAAGTCTTACAAAGTTTGCTTAGTTTTATTTAGGGATGCCCACCTCATGTTAGCTTTCCGTGCTTATGTTTTCAATGCTTGTCATATGTTCGAGTGAAATATTACGGTGGAAACAAACTGCTTGGTCATATAAAGCGGCATATTTTGTTTACAGACTGTTGTTGGTGATGCAAATTGTCTTTACGCCTAACACGTAAAGCTGAAGTCAAAACACATACAGCCTTTGACCAATGAATATTGATGAACGTTTACACACTCATTTCCCGTAAAGCTAACGTCTTTACATGTAAACATTATATCCAATCCAGGAAATTGAGCGTTACCGATAATATACTACCTTTACGCTTTGCAATTTGTTTAGTCGCAAAAACCAAAGGAATTGTCACTGTAATGATTAACAATGATTAACGTGTTATGATTAACAAGTGTTACACATAATCATTCTGTAAATTTCCATCGGTCAAAGCATCTACACGTAATGAATTTAGCTTTACCGTAACGTTTATCATCGTCTTATGCTCATACTGGATAAATAAATTTGGCGAACTTTCTGAATGATGTATTCCTATTTTGTGACAGAGGTAGTAGTGGCTGTGAGGGAGTGAGACTGTTTTAGCGCGCCTTTGAAATATATTCCAGTTGTATCATGGCGTGTCAGCATAATGTGAGAGAAAAGCCCAAAGTGATGCAGGTCTAAGATGTTTGTCACTTCTGTGAAACCCACGAGCACGGGTATGGTGCTGACAATTGTATCGGGCAAACCAGGGTTCGAATCCACGAGCGCTGGTGTGACCAAGAGCGCAACTGGTACAGCGTATTACAGCACCTTCGAAGACCGTGCTCCAAGTAGTGACCCCAACCCCAACCCCATCGAACTCACTACACCCTGTGACTCAGCCATGATTTCACTGAAGAGTGGAACAATCGTATGGCACCCATCCAGACACTGAACGGGAGCATGAGACGATGGTGCGAGGCTGTTAACACATACTCGCTATTGGTTTTTAGTACAATGATTTGGTTTTCGTGCTTTTTTACTCTCGTTTTGACGTGTGATCTGACAGACTTATAGGCACATATTGTTTGTTGGCATTGTGTGGCACATGACAACGGATTTTGGTTCATCAGTGAGAGAGGGAGTGAGTTTGGTTAACGCCACTTTTAACAGTATTCCAGTTATATCACGGCGTGTCAGCCTAATGTGGGAGGAAAGCCCGAAGTGATGCAGGTCTCAGACGTTCACCACTTCGGTGAAACCCACGAGCACGGGTATGGTGCTGACAAACCTAGAAACATAATCGGGATGAACCGGGATACGAAACCACAATCATAGGTTTCTGGCGTGACCAAGGGACGCAACTCTGCAGAGCGAATTGTGGCGCCTTAGACGACTTGGCAACCCGTGCCCCCTGCCCCCAGTAGTAGTAGTAGTAGTAGTAGTAGTAGTAGTAGTAGTAGTAGCAGTAGTAGCAGCAGCAGTAGCAGCAGCAGCAGTAGTAGTAGTAGTAGTAGTAGCATTAGCAGCAGCAGTAGTAGTAGTAGTAGTAGTAGTAGTAGTAGTAGTAGTAGCAGTAGTAGCAGCAGCAGCAGCAGCAGTACTAGTAGTAGTAGTAGCAGCAGCAGCAAACGGATTTGGGATGCTACAAGAAACTTCTTTCTCTTCCAAATTGCATGAAAATCGCTGAGACGTAATGGGAAGGTTCTGCTGTGTTAAAAAATCTGTACAAACTGATGGCGTTTCCTTGACACATGCTTTTGTTTCTTAAGTCCTCGTGTTCAGAGTGCAGAGAATTGACTGTCGGTAAAACCTTGGACTGTTTATTGTCTACACAGGGAGCTGAGAAAGAAACATCCTTGCACACTGATGACAACATCTGATACAAGCGTACCCCCGAGAGACGCATAGCAGATTTCCTTCCTGGTTTCAATTTGTATATACATTGCAGCAGTGGGCGAATAATTCGGGTGTTACGCCGCGCATTCACAATAGAGAACCAAACTCGATTTACAGACCGCCATCATAGAACTGGAAGAGTGCGGCGTTAAACAACAAACAAACACAACAGAAAGACAGAAATATGCAATCAAAACCATTACTAACATACACATTTGATAAAACATGCACCTTGAATGTTTTTAAATGTCACTTAAAAAGTCTAAAATTTGAGTTTCTCTGTCTTAAAAATCAAGGGCATAAGGCTTACGTATTGGAATTTTAACTTGGATAATCACACACAACCAACTCGTGAATGGAAAAGCATAGATGAACAATAATAGAGTGCCTGGACAAAATTTCAACATGTTTTTTGGCTGTTTGATGCAATAGGCAGAAAGATAGTCAGGGAGGAAATAATGGTTTCTGTGGCCACAGTTCTTGGATCAAACACTTCGCTCTTACAAAGCTAGAAATCCACATGGGTCAAAGAACTGACCTTGCTTATTAATCATCTCTGTGGGTGGATCATCAGGCATATTCCACCTCAGAACAAGTGCATGCTGCATATGTAGTTAATCAAAATCCAAGTCAGTCTCGATAGCTCTTTCACTCATAATGTTCAGGACTTCCTGCGAATTTGGATAGCTGCAATAGCTGGATAAGTTGTTGCGACAGGCATTTTGCTTCATCTTCGGACTTCACGGATATAATTAGGTCATCGACGACGAAGTCGTGCGGGACACTCTGAAGAGCAGTAAAACTGAACTTGCCTGCATTGTCCTGAGCGGATCGTTTGATCGCATAGTTCGAGGCGAGTCAGCAGCACCAAATAAGTGGACGGACATTTTGTGCACTTCAGGAGGGCACGGTTGATTCATGTCAGGTTTCCAGAGGAAGCGCAGCGAATCCGAATCAGTTTCGGGCACTCACGCATCCCACAATGTCGACTGCAAGTGCGACTGATTACAGTCTAAATCGCAGAGGTGAGGTGAAATGGGGTTTAACGTCGGGTCCAAGATTATTGCACTGATACAGCGACGTGCATGTACGTGTCTGTGTATTTTGTGTGGCTGCTTGTACTAGTCCGGACTGATGCCGATTTATAGTGTTATCTCACTGAGATACCATGCCTCAGTTTAACATGAATACCCCACTTAGACACAGTAAACTGACTCCGAGCCGACCAGTCCTTGTTTTAGCCCCTTAATGACGAGCGCCAGACAGGGTAACAACAAGTACAATCTTTTAACGTCTTTTGGTATGACGCGGCCGGGGATCGAACCAAGGACCTTCCGCTCTCCGGGCGGACACTACACCACTAGACCACGCAGGTCAGAAGATCCGTTACGGTCATGAGATTATCATTCACTGACGTGTCAGAGTATCTTGCTTCAGAATCAAATACAACTCGGACTTATTTGGTTTACAACACCATGGTGTGAATGTTCCAGGTCCGAGTTGAGATAAAACCCCGACTTAGTCCCCGATACACTATACGGATAACGAACATCTACTCAAGACCTGACCTCGACCGTGTGGGATATTTAGTCACTAATCTAAACCAGCTGGTTCTTGTTGAATCAATCCGTTCTTTACCAAACCATGTTAAACAGAGCCATCATATTTCTGTGGCCATGCATTTAAAGTCCGGTTGGCGGTCGGGTAGCCTAGAGGTTGAAGCGTTCGCTCGTCACGCCGAGGACCCGGGTTCGATTCCCGACGTGGGTACAATGTGTGAAACCGATTTCTTGTGTCCCCCGCCGTGATATTGCTGGAATATTGCTAAAAGCGGCGTAAAACCATACTCACTCACTCACTCACTCACTTTAAGTCGGGAGAAGTACAAGCAGCCACACCCACATATACATCGACCTGGCTGTGGAAGGCGATGTTCGACTCCATCATCTCGTTTCCACGCCAAGGGGCGCAACTGTGTCAGACCCCGCCGTGTTACTCTCTGGGACCTCTGATCACCCAGGAACTGACACACATGCATTGATCGATTATTTCCTGTTTGTTACGCGTTAAATACAGACAGGTAGCTCTACCGCTATTCGAGTATGGCCAGTATAGCGACTACACGAGTTGTGTCCCTTTGTCATACCTAGTCTTGTACCCACCATCGATGTAGCCAGCTGTGTTTGTGTGTGTTTCCCTGGCTCAGTCCCCGATACACTGCAATGTTAACGAACTCCCTCCTTAAAACATGACCTCGACTGTGTGAGACATATTGTCACTTACCCGGCAAACTGTTTTTTTTCATCAATCCGTTCCTAACCTTTCTGAATGAAAGCTGGGGTCACGTGATGTGAAGGGGGTTCCCCTGTGTTATTACCCGAGTCGGAGGCGGCAAGTCACAGGCAGCAAGCAGGAGTGTTTAGCGGACAGAAATCTCCAGGTATTCATCGCAAATCTGTAAGTTGATGATTTTATAGTGATAGATCGTCATTAGTGACACAAGACGGCAACTTTGTCTGATTCCTACTCTCTGAAAACCTAACTCACCTTAAATCAGTATATTGCCCTACATTCATCTACATTAAGATAAACACATCCGGAAAATAGCATGTTTATGCTTTAATATTACGTATTGGATATTTTGTATCGCGTTGAGTTGTTTTTCAAGACCTTCAAACACTCAGTTATAATTCAATTGTCACTTGACATCTATAAATAGATCCACCGTGTCAATGAGTGACGTCAGCACTGTATAACTGAATACACCTCATACTGTCCTCAAACAGTACAATGACATCTGGAGGAAACTACATGTAGATGTTTATAAGGTTGAAGTGTTCTTTACTTTATTCGATCACCATCACTTAATTTTATCAAGAAACCGGTAGGAACTTCTCTTTCATTCCCTTATAATCAAAACGTTTTGATAAGTGAAAGATTTGTAATATTACAGATAAAGTAAATAAAGACCACATGCCAGCCGACAGACAAGTAAATAACAATAAGAAACAGCAGTGTTGTCCCGACAGGAATCAACAGTTACCCAACGTGTCAACATCAATCTATAATGTACTGATTATATTGATTGACATGTTTTCATTGCCCGTCAAGTGGAGCGACCTGACAAAATACTGCGTAAATGATGGTCTGAAGTTTGTCCTTCAGATTTTTACACACTGAATATAAACACGTTTTAAAATATTTCTATAAAATTGTATTTGAAATTGTTCAATAACACCTTATGAATATCGACTTACAAAAGGATCGACTGTGTGACTCGCTGACGTCAGCTCTTCTCACCTTTACCGTTACCTAGCAACAAACACATAACAACTTCGAACGTCGTTCACGGCTCCATCTTAAATAGGGGCAAAACAGATTATATATAGGTCGGTTTATAACAGTATCGGTTGAACCAGTGACCAAACAATAGTCACTGGTTCAACCAGTGTATCGGGGACGGACCCAGAGAAACACACACAAACACAGCTTAGTACATCGATTGTGGGTACGAGACTGGGTTTATAGGGGGTGTAAGTAGGTCACGGGACTACGCGAGACCTAACGTTATTAGTACTTCCGGTGACAAACGACGTCTCGCGGCAATGGCGACAGCAGTGTCACGTCGGACAGGGCCCGGCGAATCATATTTGGAACACGCAGGTGTAACTTAGAAAAACATGACATTGTCACAGGCATTAAAACACTCGAGATGGGGAACATGAATAGCAAGTGTTGGCTTGTCAAAGCGGTTGCAGTGTTGTCAAGACGTCTTATGGTCGATGTCAAACTGGCCGCTACCCATTCATAAATATTGAGGTAAGTTTTTTGCACACTTCTGATAAGTTGGTATAATTGTCAGTGTTGATAAGGCAATACTGATCGGTTCATGGTTCATCATCACACGTACAATGGTGATGGCGTTGAAAAATGAGCATAAACATTCGTTCTGAAGGTATTTGCAATATGCTCTCGGTTTATGCACCATACAATGTTATGGCAAATTTCCATTACATCTATCCTGAGCCTTTTCCAATAATAAATGTTCAGCTCTGATAGAGAACGTCACAGAATTATATATTTGTAGGTCCAGGGGAGATGACACAAACTATAGTCATATCTAAAGAAGGCCTATCATGTGCATTTTGGCAATGCAAATTTTGTCAATACTTAATGTTGTGCAAGGAGACTTATGGGGGTGCCTGTGTTAATAAATAAGGATATGTGCCAATATCACGATGATAATGTTATGTGCACTGAAAAATTAGGTTTTATTCACACACAAAAAATATTAATCTAATTTGTAAATAATGATGATTAAATCCGTGCGGTGTTTGTTTTTAAGATCTCTGAAAAGTGACCTCACTTCAATGTATTCTGTATGATGCGAATAGACTTGATCATTACAACCCCATTTAGCATTTGTTTATCATATTCAGTTGAAGGTACAATGTACATGCATAATTTATTAAGTATATCTTGATGTGGGCATTGTAAGAAATGGTTGGTATTTTAGAAGTATATATTATATGATCTCATAAGTGTTATTTATCTTTTGCAGTTGGGCCATATTTCCATGTTTGAGTGGAGAAAGATTTCCTCATCTAACTCATGAGTAGATGCATATGGATCACCAGAATTACCTTGATGCCAAACATAACTGCACCTCAAGAGCATCTAGGACTATGACATATTTCTTGGAATATTTTGTGGTCAAGCATTGCATTGCCTATGAAAGAACAACTCTTGTTGTGTTACAGTGTATACAGGTGTAAACATATTAAAGTTCTATCTGAAGTACTGGTTCTGTAAATGATGTCTGTGACCATCAGAATACACCATATACACTGGACACTTGCTGGAACAGGACCTACTTGTCATCAACATGGTGTTGCAGAACATCTTAGGACTCTCTCATAAAGTCCAGTGTGAATCTAGATACTGACACCAGTAACAGTTCATGCTGGCATTTATTTGTTCAGGCTTGGCATTTGGGAATATTTGCCATGAATGTTTAATACTCTTGACCTTGGAATAAAATTACTGAATAGATCTGAAGCTTATTTATTGTTTTTTGTCTGGGATAATGCCATACAAAAAATGATTTTTAATATTTCTGGTATCAGCCATGATAGTGAATTGATATTGAATATAATATCATAACAAAGCACAAGGAATGTGTGATAATAGATTTCCAGTTTATGGGTCAAAAGTTTCCACAAAAAATACAACAGATGCTTACCAATGAAAATTTAACTTAACCAATGGCATATCAGTTGTTGCTTTGTGAAATGAATTCTTTGTTGAAATATCAACATGTCTTGTTTTTACATCGCTGTTTTAGGGTCCAGCATGCAAATTACACTGATTCATAGAACAATAGCCAATAAACATTGACATTTCTTGACCAGATCTTAGAACAGATTGGTCCAAATGGATAGCGGAAAATCTGAAATGTCAGTTACCTCATTTGTTTGACTTGGATTTATTGGCAGAATATTTGAAATACACAAATATATGAAAAATAGGTGCAATTGTTTCTATCTCTGCATCAAGTCAATATGGTTGCACTAAATTTGTGTTCATCAGTGTTGATTGAGTGATAAGGTGAATGTATTAACGTTTTGAACTTGTGGCCATTTTCTTTACTTGGTTCAATTGAGCCTCACAACCAGAAATATTAATTTAAAAAAACCTACCGTTCATCACAATTAATCTTTTAATCTTGCCCCTGCTATCAATCACAGTCTGCAGTGTCATAACAATTATATTGCTGACAAGGTGTAACACTTTTATTTCTTCCCTCAGAATAACATTACGCTTCATATATTAGTAAGTATCTTTCTTAATGTAGGACGTCATTGGTGATCGCCTCCATAATTCAGTGTATTTGTCTTGCATTTTGGCCACTTCTGACTTGAAGTTGCTGTGTGCTGGATGCTGCTTTATCTTTTGGTTGCTGTACAGCAGGAATTCACTCTATGACCAAGAAAAAAACCCATTCATGTTCTGCACCAAAATAGAACTAGACATCAAGTACATACATGTAAAGTGTAAAATAACTATTGTCCAACACCAGTTCTATTCATCACCGGACTTAACAAATAATGTTTACACAATTTGAAAAATAGGTATATCACTGTGAATATTCATATGTAATACTAACCGCAGTTACTTGTTTCACAAACCTGAAACCACCTGAGACTAAGAGGTCTTTCATTGAAATATGTGACTAAAATAAAACAATTTGACTTACTTACTTTTATTATAACATGATAATGCATATTCAAATGTGATTCGAAATTAAGGGGCATGCATGTTTTACAGGTTTGTGACACTATAAGTTTTTATGTTTATTTTCCCATACATTCTTTTTTGGTGCATGTTGATGAGAAGAACTTTATTTAATTTAATTTGGATAATTATTTTTGGGATCAATATATTTACAGGCAGGGCTAAGAAAATCTATTTGGCATGCAGTAATGACTGTCATTCATCCAAAGTAGAGGAGATCATTCATTTTCTCTCAACTTTTGATTATTTAAAAAAACAAAACATTTTTTTTACTATTATCTTTTGAGGGGGGTGTCTTTTGAGTCTTTCTTGTTAATTTCTGACATCCGCAATTCCATACAGTCATCCAGTACATGTAGCTGAGAGTTATTATATATCTATTCACATTTAAACTAATTTACAAACTAATTTATGCACAAGGTTTCTGCATTGCATAAAAACCCTCTTGTCTCCTTCATAAAAAAAAAATATTTAAAAATACGTTTCTTCTCAAAACTAACAAATTTCTTAATGGAAAATTATTTACTTAATTAAAGTTGTGTGACAGAGTAAACATGGTAAATATGACCAAATATAGTGAACCGTATATTAAATTTTAAGTTCCAAACACATGACTGGGTTATTGAGTACTATAATTACTAAAAAAATAAATTAATACAATATACTGAAATAAACTTCACGTTTACAAATATATTCATAGCATAGATTTTCCAAATTTCATCCTCCAAATCTTGCCTAATTTAATGCCTATTCAAACTGTCAAAGGCACGGCTTCCTTGACACTGCTCATGCTGTCATATATCAGAATAACGTGGTAAGTTGGGTAAAGTGGCCTACCTATTAGTAGTTACATCTTCATAAATAATACTACATCACAGAAACAGGCAACACATCCTCAGTAATCATAAAACACTGTCCACTGAGACTATAAATACACGTCTGAACGATAGTACCGCACTGGTTGTCAAAATTATTTTAAAGGTAAAGAAAAGAACACATACCTTTACGAACGGTCCCATGGTTGTCAGTTGTCAGTCAGGAACCGATAAACCTAACATGAATGACAAATAACCGATCATATTATTCTGAAACAAGTAAACTTTTACGACTGTCAACAGCGGTGACAACCAAGCGTGGTAGTTTACTTGGTACCGTCTACAGAGTTAGCTTTGGCGGTCGCGCATTTCGAAAGCAGAACTAGTTCACGAGTATAGGCATGTCACCGGAAATGCTGGCACCGGAAGTAGCGCTTCGCGAGACTTACGGGCCCTATTGATGGGAACAATGAAGAAGGGACACAACTCGTGTAGTCGCTATACTGGCAATACACGAATAGCGGTAGAGCTACCTGTCTGTATTTAACACGGCGGAGTCTGACACAGTTGAAGTTGAACCAGTGCCATTGTATATCACAGTAGCAGTTCAACCAGTGCTATTGTATATCACAGTAGCAGTTCAACCAGTGCTATTGTATATCACAGTAGCAGTTCAACCAGTGCTATTGTATATCACAGTAGCAGTTCAACCAGTGACCATTGTATATCACAGTACAAGTTGAACCAGTGCTATTGTATATCAAAGTATCAGTTGAACCAGTGACCATTGTATATCACAGTACTAGTTGAACCAGTGACCATTGTATATCACAGTACCAGTTGAACCCGTGACCAGTGTATATCACAGTATCAGTTGAACTAGTGACCATTGTATATCACAGCACCAGTTAAACCAGTGACCATTGTATATCACAGTACCGGTTGAACAAGTGACCAATGTATATCACAACACCAGTTGAACAAGTGACCAATGTATATCACAGTACCAGTTGAACCAGTGACCATTGTATACCACAGTACTAGTTGAACCAGTGACCAGTGTATATCACAGTACCGGTTGAACCAGTGACCAGTGTATATCACAGTACCAGTTGAACAAGTGACCAATGTATATCACAGTACTAGTTGAACCAGTGGCCATTGTATATCACAGTACCAGATGAACCAGTGACCAGTGTATATCACACTACTAGTTGAACAAGTGACCAGTGTATATCACAGTACCACTTGAACAAGTGACCATTGTATATCACAATACCAGATGAACCAGTGGCCATTCAATATTACAGTACCAGCTTAACCAGTGACCATTGTATATCACAGTACTAGTTGAACCAGTGACCATTGTATATCACAGTACTAGTTGAACCAGTGACCAGTGTATATCACGGTACTAGTTCGGGCTTACCCCCAACATTAAGCTTACAAGCCGCAATATAACTAGAATACTGTTAAAACACACTCACTCACCAACAGCAAAAGTCATCAAATCATCCTCTCAACAGAATTATATACGGTGTCGGCGAGTCCCTGAAGGTCGCCCGTTTTCCCCCTGCAAAACTGCCACGTGCAAGTCAAGAAAGAGGGCGTGATCTTCCGAGGTGGTGATGTGACCTGACATTTGATTGACAGGTCCATGCTACAAGCTGGTTATTGAATGGATACCTCTTGCACTCGATAATTAGAGGGGCGTAACTCGTTATCAACGCGAACTCCTAACCACACTTGAAATAACTCACGATACACTCGAAATTCCATTCAAAATGAAGACACAGATAATACTGACACTTTACTTATCTCGACCTACTGTTGTAGTCAGCACGTTGCTGGAGAACATTTGAACAAGTCAAAACGTTATAATTACAATGAGAATTGATGATATTTCTTCTCTTCAGCGATGATCATATTGCTCTTGTGGTGAAAGCCTTTCCTCATCACGCCATTTCATACATACATGGAACGGGGCGGTAGGGTAGCCTAGTGGTTAAAGCGTTTGCTGGTCACACTGAAGACCCGAGTTTGATGTGTGAAGCCCATATCTTGCTGGAATATTGCTAAAAGCGTCGTAAAACTGTACTCACTCACTCCTACATGGGTAAGTCTTTGAATCCCATTGCTGGTGCCTCCCCGCATGTAACCCAATTCACTCACGTGTTTGATACTGTTCATGTGTTCGCATTTATGTGACCTCTGTTTCTGCAGGCAAAATGGCGGCGTCACCCTCGTCTAGACCAACGAAAGTGATAGACATCCAAAATGGCGAAGAAATTCAAGTTGGTGACAACAACACCAACGCCAACAACATTTTCCACAACTGTATAATAAACATCAACTACTACAACCAACCTCCTCCCCCAACAACTGATACAGATGGCAAAACTGAACCTTATCTCCGTCAAGTCCAAGTTCAGGTTAAAAAGAAGGCCAAGAAAAATGGCCGACCTGCAACGGCCCCAGGTAAAGTCACGTGATTACACATTATCCCAGCACCTATAATTATGAGAATTCATATCACATTGCATGTTTCGTTTGTATCTTAAATGTCCTGTAACATGTTATCATGGTTATATGTGTCTAGTCATGGTGATATATACTGATGGTAGTCATGGTGATATCATGATGGTAACCATGGTAATATATTCATGGTAGTCATGGGGACTCCTTCATTGTAGGACTAGGTATATACTCGATACTTCAGTCAACGTCAAGGCAGTAGTCAGCCAGCAGTTGTGTTGGTTCAGCAAACAGTGTGTGGATGTTCGCACTTCTGCCAGATATCTGTGTGTGGTGGCAACACCATTCTTTATGTCCTTTTGTCTTTGCCTGTCGCGTTTGTAGTCTCTGTGTCATTCATGCATATATCACGAGTTTGCTGAAATCTGTAACATATACATCTCATACATATAATAGAATTTGTTGAATTTTTATTAATGCAAATAATGCATGATTCATATTGACTTGGTACATATCTACATTCCTGTGAAAAAAGTAACAGCGAGTATTGATTATAGTGGACCTGTCAGTCAAATAACAATGGTGAGTCTTTCCAGACCATATTGTGTAATTGGTAAATATGCTCAACAACAAAAGTTCCTGTGACACCAATTTTTTAGTGTATTTTTCAAACAAGTAAAGTTTGGTTTTCAATATTGTAGTACATGTATAGAATCAAGTCACAAAAACGCAACTCCTACAGAAAAGCATGCATTCCATGCAAAAGTTGACTTTTATGCAAGCCCCATACATTTCACTACCAAAGGATGGGTATAAAAACATGTGCGTTAACGGGATTCCATATCAATCTCATTAAAACCAGATCTTTGTTCTCGCTACCGCTAAAAAAGATCTGAGGGCATCCTATTACGGGTCACGTCAGACTGACCTTGCACGAACTTTGACCGACCAATGGAATGACGGCACAAATTTCAAATTGGCGACTATGCTTCGAAACATATGTTGACAAATTCTCGATTACAAATTTGAAACCTGAACAAAACAACATTCTGGAATGGCTAATAGATTGACTAGATTGTAAGGATTCAGTCGCTAAACCCGCTAAACTACCGTTCGGAATACCCAATGTTAAAGTTTTCGAGATTGCATGATTAGAAATCACATTCCGGCTGTCACTTTCATAATATTGTAAGCGACGCACTGATTGGTCGGATGAAAGGTCGTTCTGACATGACCCCTAATGGGATGTCTTCAGATCTCCGTTTAGCGGTAGCGATAAGTAAGGTCTGATTTTAATGAGATTGGATTCCATATGCATTGTTTAGCATCGTGCTGACAACAACCACTCAGAAAAACAACAAAATTATGCAATTATTCAACATTACGAAATGCCACGCCTGTCCGAAAATGAGCGTCTGTGAGCCATTGGTGTGCTTAAAGCAGGATCGAGTCAACGTGCCATTTGGTGTTTATGGCAACATTGGCAACAGACGAATGCAGTCAGAGACCAACCATCCTCGGAGTGACAGGCCACGTGAAACCAATAATCGACAAGACAACTGGATTCGAACAACACACCTACGAATTCGATTCCAGACAGCAACAGTGACTGCAAGAAGCATCCCTGGCCTTTGACGAATATCTTCACAAACCGTACGTCGCCGCCTCAGATGTGCAGGGATTGTCGCCAGAAGACCCGCCAGACGTCCCATTTTGACAGGAAACAGTGGTGCAGACAACCATGCAGTGGGGACAAGTTCTCTTCACTGATGAGTCTCGTTTTCACCTCAGTCACAGCGAAGGAGGGATTGGAGTCTACCTACGTCGATGTGACCGTTACGTCAATAATTGTGTCATGGAAGAAGATTGGTTCGGGGGCAGCAGCGTTATGGTATGGGGTGGAATTACAGCAAGACTGAGGACCCGTTTGATAGTGGTAGAGGGAAATCTCAATGGACAGCGCTACCGCGACGAGATCATCGGCCCTGTTGTTCTACCGTTTTTTGCGTCGTCATGGCCCAGGCATTACTTTTCAACATGACGACGCCCCTGATGTCTCACCAATCAAGCACATGTGGGATGAGTGGATTGGCGACTTCAACGTCAACCACGTGTTCCACAGACACTCAAGAAACTTCGAAACATGCTCCAGCAAATATGGACAGATATCACACAGGACAGATATCCCCATGCGACACAAGTGGACACACAAGCTATTGATTTGTAAATTGACATTTTGACATGTTCATGGTTTTTTTTATTAAATCAGGCATTTTCTGAAGTCAGTATGGCAAATTAAACCATTTGAAAACTTACAGGAGTCTTTTATCTCTTGCAAACCGAAATTATTTCAGATTTGATGAAAAGCATAACTTTGCATGAAATCTTATTCAATGTCACAGGAAGTTTTGTTGTTCAGTATATATACATTCCTTTGATAAAAGTAACAGTGTGTACTGTTCATGCCGAGGAAAATGTAGCGGATATTTTGAAAAGTATCAGGTCGTAAATTTCAGGCTTGAACAAAAAGTTTGATAATGTGAAATCTGAATTCACTAAATAATTTGATCAACTGAAATCAGAAAATACTGAACTGAGGAACCGTGTGACAGAGTTAGAGGATAGTGTTGATAAGGCTGACGCTCAGAGTAGATGCAATAACATTATAATGCATGGCACTGAGGGGTCTCCGGGTGAGACATGGGATAAGACTGATGAATCAGTGGGAATTGGAGGTGAGACTTGGTAATATCTATAGGGCATCTTCTGGCGCATCCCCCCAAAATAAGTCCATAAGAATTGTAGTACCATCAGGTATATCCTTCAAGTTATTTAATACATCATTGAATCCAGTAACCAAATCTAAGCTAACATCTTTTAATGATGGACGACTCAATGACATATAGCCTGGGTCATCGGTTTTTTATATAGTCTACTAACATCAACATCATTTAAATCTCCAAATATACCGTGAATATAACTTCTTTCCGCTTGTAGACAGTATCTTGTAAGTGTAAAGTACATAACTTGCCCTTGATAGCAGGTTTGTCTCCAAGATCGGAAAGCGCAAATGTATATCATTCTCTAAGGTAATTCGTTCCATGACCTGAAGAATCAACCATTATTTATAACATGGAGTGTCACACTCAAATATCGTATATGTACAGGTTGATGTTTTACATCTAATACAGAAATTTTGAGATCTGTAATAATACCCTGCTTAAACTTCTTATACTGCAAAGATGAGAAAGATTCCGTTCTACCACCATTGTATTTTTCATCTTTGACTTGAATAGCTCTTAGCAGAGTTGAAGGACTCTCATGTTGAATATTATCCGTTGTACTAATCTGCTCAAGATGGATGCACAACTCTTGATAGGGAACTATATCGGGTAATTTAACTCCATGCACTGTTGTGATTGATGCTACGTTTCTTCTTATAAATCCAAAAGTCCCTGTCAAGTTTTATAGAATGTGCTCCACAAAAATCAGCACCCCATTCGATTCATTTCATGTGAGGCTAGCTCCCAAAGGCTTTAAAATTTCATCATTGAGTGAGCAAACGCTGTAATACCCATCAGATATAGTGCGACATTCTTTATCGAGTAATAACTTATAATTACCTGTCTTTATTGGTCCACCGTGGGTGATACGTTCCATCACAGAGAGCAACTTAAGGTTGCCCAGCCGAGTTTTAGAGCGATTCCCGGAAGTGTAACATGCATATTAAATATACAAAGATACTGTATAATATGGGAGGTGTTAATATCGAGTGTAGTTATGAAGCAACCTATCTTCCGAACCTGTCGATTTTAGTAAGAGACTCTGCTGCTCATTTTATTGTTCATTTCCCTGTTATCTTTGAAAAATAGAGGTTCATAGCAACTAGTGCCAAAATGGTTACACAATCCAATGCAATTTAGGCAAAACTAGTTAAACTTTGCCATGTGATGTGCTACAACAGGATGTGGTGTATCTCTTTATGCCACCAGCTTTGAACTGAATGAGTTTGTTTTATCATTTCATGTATACTATCAGATTAGATGTATACTTAAAGAAATTAGTGCCCCATTACCGCAGGATCAAGCATGGAATGCATCAAATAATCCGTACAATAGGTGGGCATATGAACTTATTTGTCAGGGATTTTATGTTTCTTCTCCTAACGATTGGCGTCTGCTTGGAGTTAACCATGGTCTAGGTATTCCATACGCTGGCGCACACTCTGTTGAAGAAGTCAGCGATGATTTACTGAAAAGAGGTCGACTTCTTCCAAGCTTTGCTCTATCGAGTAACGAGTGGAGAGACGATCGTATGAACTATAAGGGTGGTGTTGCTTTCACACTGTCACAACGAGTGACCCCCGAATTGTTTGCATTGCCTTGTCAAGACCTCGTAATTCTCAAATATTGTACTCCAAGAATGGTACCTGTAATGTGGTAATCGTAGGTTTCCAAGAGTTCTCAAAGACCATCCAAGACCTGCTTTGTGTCATGTGGTACGTCTTCCAAACCTTTATCTATGGAAGCCACCATTGCCCCGAGTTCAGTCCGCACAGTCTGAAGAACCCTAGTAGTCTTTACATAAAGTTTTCCTTGTGAGTTGTTGTAGTCTATAAGACCTAATTCATGACAAATGATGTGGATGCTATATCGTACAAGAATTCATAAGATCAATATTCGGAGAGCCACACAGTCGCAATATTCCTTTACTATCTATTGTAAACTTGGAATAGTTTCGGCCAATTGGAGTAACATATTTTTGGGTCTTCTTTTAAGACATTGTAATAATCATTAATGGTTGATTGCACAAGTTCCTCATTAAGATTCATAAAGCTGGTTTCATCAGTACCCTCATCTATTGTACTAGTATCAGTTAGGTAATCTAGATTAATATCATCCATTTTTAATTTAAACATAAGGTTACATCATTTCAATATAGACAATGTCTTCACAATACGGACGCAAGTTAAATCCACAGAGTAGACTTCGGGATCCATTAGGAGTCAAAGCAATTCACCAGTCTGTAACTATAACTAATAACCCGAGTACCATTGATCAGAATCAAACACTTCTGGTTCGCTTTCCTAATCTCAGCGCTCATGATGTGTTAGTTCCAGGAACTGCCCGACTATGATTTACAATTAATTTGACTTCTGATAACCCTGTCAGGAAGCTTGTTCAGAAAAAAGGCTGTGCGATTGTAAAGAAAATCATGATTAAAATCAGCGGTAATGAGGTCTTGAGTATTGACAACGATGTACACTTCTGTTACATGGATCTCTGGAGAATAACAAAAGAACGGAAAAAACTTACAGTATCTAGGTTTTGACACAAGCACTAGACTGCATGTGGGTGCTTCTGCTGGTGATATTAACATCATAGAAGATAAGGCTGTTGCTATTGCATTGGATAGCCAACTCGACTTTGATTAACTGGATAGTCACATGCCCTTCTATCAAGCATCCCTAGGCGATAGGTTAGAATATGAACTCACTTTTATTGACTACGGCAGAGAAATCAAAACCGGTGGCGATGATGCTCGCTATTCCATTGACAATATCCCACTGGAGTATGAGCTGATAACGGATCCTGAATTAGACAGACAAACTCATAACCAGTATAAAAGAAGTTTAGCCAGGAACAAAAGAGATAAGTCTCCCCGCTAGATCGTTGAAGGGTAGTTTAATGTTGTTAAGGACACTTCTGAGCCATTTGCCAGAGATACCAAGGCGTTCTACAACCCCAAGATTACAAAGTGGAATTGACTATCGAAGGTGTGCCTAATCGACTATATAATCAAGGCATACAAGCATATCAACAGTGTCATGAGATTAAAAAACTTCTATAAGATGAAGCCCAGAAGTTAACGGTCACAAAAGATCTGGCTCTGGCGCTATGGCTCGACATTCGAACTACAGATGATGACCAACTACACGATACTGGGTGGAGAACAGAGAATGCTACTGAGGGCGTTACTATACAGATAACGAAGTACATTTAGGCTGAAACGCCTGGTAAATTTATCGTATATTTGTACGTGATTGTGGACGTGCAACTTAACATACAAGATGGAAGATTTGTGCAAGCGATCTGTTAATAATATTTTACCTAGGGAACCACGCTGTGTGGAAAAACAGCTTTTATTCTAGATATTCATCAGAATTTTTGCGCCCATATTATTATTCTGTTCCCAACTATAAACGTTAAAATAACCTACCTAAAAAGCGATTGTGTAATGAAGGATGTGCACAACTCTGTGCAATCGTTTACAAGACTGTTTACGAGTATGTCACGAAATTGCAAAGGAGAATCAACTCTTTTCATAATAGACGACTGCAGTGCGAGTAGAGAAGAACTTACCCAAAAGAAAGATATGCTTTCATGTTTAGTATTCTCCTGACAAATTATGGAGCACAGAGTTTGGGTTCTTACTCAAAAATGCAACTCTGTCCTTAAAGATCTCAGACAGCAGACGAAATGGGTTGCCCTGTTTCACTGCAAAGACCGAGATTCATTTGAGGAATGTCTATGTGAAAATGATGTTATTTATACCAAGCTCGAGCGAGATAAGTCAGAAAACTGTTAGCAGAAACGAAGCACTGTAAACTTGAACAACTGATGATCAAATTACACCATGACTAAAACAATAGGTTCTGTTATGGTACAATTATACACAGCTGTGACTACATGTGTAGTCCGTTTCTTCCTATCCCGCCAGGGAATCGCCTGTATTTATGCAAATCTCTCGACAAACACTGTTTATCAAACACTCTTTAACTGCAGTAAGCTGTGAGTTTTACCATAGATACGGAATGTTCTTAACGTCGCAGAAACGCCACAAGTGAATGTGGAAACACCATAAGTGAACGGGGAAACACCAAATGTGAGAGTGACTTAGAATCCTTGAAAAGTTGCAGCTGGTAAAAGGGGAACGTTAGCCAGGAAGGCAAAAGCCCTCACTGAACATAGTACACACACAATGAAAGCTTGAGCTCCCGATGACCTAGGTATTATAGCAGTGGTATGGTTGTTTTTGTAAGACCAGAGAAGAGAAAACACCACCAGTTCAAAAACTGGACGAGGTTCAAATAGAGTTAAGTCCTCATGTTATAAAAGCATAACTACTCCAGTTACAGACGGTAAGTGAAGAAAACAAAGTAATGGACTTAGATTCATAGACCCCGCTCAGTGTCTGTTATCTTCCCCGGACAATTTAGCCAATAACAAATCAATATACTGATCGGTTAACACGGCATTTGTTGTTGAAAAAAGGTGTATATCCTTACGAATATATGGATGATTGATCTAGATTCGACGAAACTAAATTACCACTCGTTGAATCATTCTATGGTAACTTAATAGAATCTGAAATATCCGATGCCCATTATGAACACGGGGTGTGGGATAAATTATGTTGCGATTAACACGATTTGCACTTAAAAACCGATGTACTGTTACTTGCTGATATATGTGCTATATTTAGAAATACATGTTTAAAACAATACGGCCTGGACCCAGCATGGTACTGTTCCAGTCCCTGACTATTCTGGGATGCATTATAAGAAGACCACTGTGGAATTAATGTTACTCACCACTTATGATATGCACTTGTTTGTTGAGAAAGGATTAAGAGGTGGTATATCGATGATGGCGAAAAGGTATTCTAAAGGCCAATAATAAATAAGTGGAAGGACATGATTCAAGTAAACCTGAAACGCACATATTAAGTTCTTAAGTAATGAAGAGTAATGAAGAGTTACGGTAATTGAAAGTTTAAAAGTCGATCAAACTCTGATATCGGCAGTCTTATAGTTAATGATTTTCTTGATATTGTACATACGAATGTATATGCAGCGACTGCTAAAATTGTCGAATTACTCCAATATGCTGGCGATCACTTTAAAGTTATAAATAGAAATAGATCATATGATAGAGTGAGACAATCTCCTTGGTTTGACTCTGAATGTCCATGTGCCAAGAGAAAGAAATAGATATGTTTAGATTTTTTAGGATTAACTACAGATTTGGACAACATTTAGATAACTACTTGACAACAAAGAAGATAAACCGTAAATTGTGTTATGAGAAGAAGAAGAAAATTTTACAATGTCTGTCGTCTGTAACACTGTTCACAACAGTGTATCAAGTTCTGATTATGATAACTTTTAGCTATTAGAAGTTTAAAGTCTGGTAAAGCACTTGGTATGGACGGTGTTCCTTCTGAACTTTATAAAAATGCACTTTCCATTGTGTCATATTTAAACATATTTTATAATTCTGTATATCATCGTGGCGAATGTCCAGATGAGTGGAATATAGGAGTGATTGTCCCACTATATAAAAAAGGTGTCGCTCGAAATCCGGATAATTACAGGGGAATTTCGCTTTAAAATATTGTTGGTAAAATTTTCACTTCAGTTCAGGAACTGAGAATACAAAACTGGGTCGAAGTTAATGATATGCTACACAAAGCACAAGCGGGATTCAGAAATTATTATTCCACCACTGATAAAAAGAAATGTTTTACAATCCCTATGTCAGAAATCTCTTAGAAAATCAAACCACAGATTTTATGCCTATTTCATGGACTTTAGTAAAGCAGTCGACTATGTAGATGGAAATAAGTTGTTATATGTGTTATTAAAGAGAGATGTTCATGGTAAAATGTTTAAAATCCTTAGAAATGTGTATGAACATATACAATCATGTCTACGGGTTGAAGATGTGAAAACAGGTCTTTTTAAACACAAGTGGTATTAGACAAGGATGCATATATCCTGTTCTTTTTATACTTTTTATAAACGAGTTTGTACGTGAAATGGAGATTCGATTGTGAAAGATAATTTTGATGAATCGTGTTGTTATTTTTTGCTGATGTTGTCACTCTTATTGATGATAGTGTAATTGGACTGCAGAGAAAACTAGATGCTTTAGACTCTTATTGTGACAAATGGGGCCTTGAAGTTAATATAGATGAGACAAATGTCATAGTTTTTTAGAAAGGGTGGTTATCTGAGGAAAACTTAGAAATGGTTTTATAAAGGTTCGCAATTTGAATAAGTATCATATTTCAAATATCTTGGTCTCTTATTCTCTTCAGGCTTGTTTGGACCAAAGCATGTGAAAGCACTATCTATTCAAGAAAGGAAAGCGAATTCCCTGTGTTAGATATGATTAAAAATTCCCATCTCTCCCACTTTCTACTGCTACTAAAATATTTGATTCAAATATTGCTCCTGTTCTTTTAAAAGGCTCGGACATTTGGGGATGTGCCATTTGAAAAAGCGTTGAAAAGGTTCAGAGTTATTTCTTTAACAGTACTTCTTTCCGTGGTTGAAAGAACATCAACAAATGCAATTCTAGGAGAGCTTGGAAGAACATGAAAGTGTGTACACTATTACAGTCGTTGTATTAAGTACTGGTGTTGACAACTTAGATTACACGAAACAAGATATCTCTATGCCTGTTACCATATGTTAAAAGCATTTGACGAAAATGGTCAAACTAACTGGGTTTCCTATATAAGAAAATTATTGTTTCAAACTTGGTTTTCATATGTTTGGTTGTCTCAGGATTGCGGTGATATGAAATGCCTCATGGTTATATTCAAACAAGAAAAGATGTAGAATTCCATAACTGGCATTACAAAATCACCAGTTCTTCTTCCCTTTATTCATCTTATAAATCAATACTCGAACCAGAAAAATATCTGTCTACTTTAGCATATGAAAGAGATCTTCTTAGAGCTTTATGTAAATTCCGTTGTTTAAGCCATACTCTTTATGTACAGAAAACTCGATTTAATACAACCACAGAGTCATCGTTTAGTTTATGTTTGAAATGTAACCGCTATGAAATAGAAAATGAATACCATTTTTAGTTAATTTGTCCTTTTTATAAATGCAGTAGAGAAAATTTAATTCCAAAATGTTACCAACCATATGTGTCTTCTATCTACCAGAAATGATTCTGTTATTAAAAACCTGTCCATATATTTAAAAAGACATATTTCAAAAACATTCTTCTTCTTCTTTCGAGACCATATTGTGTAATTCGGATGCATCACCTTGACTGCGTAAGTTGCTAAACATGTGTGTGTTACTTCCCGCCTGCAGGCAGACCACGTGACCAAGGACCAGCCTCCCATGCAGTGAAGATCTGCACCCAGACAGTGGTGGACAGTGAGGGGAGTGTGCTCGAGCTGGGGGATGTTGTGGTGATAGGCAGCAAAGGAAACTTTAACAGCGGTATCTTTGTTGGTGAGACGAAAACACATCACAGACCCCACATTACTCCACATGTACTCTCGACTTCAGCTGTAATATGCGTTGTGTTTGTGTATTCTACAGTTCATACGTTGTTTTCTGCTCATTGAATGTTGCTGCTTTGTTTGTTGTTTTATGCCACAGGCACCAATGTTCTAGCTACATCACGGCAGCTGTAGGCAATCAATTCCGGGGAGGTCGCTGATAGCATTATCAACTTTCCCAACTCTTCCGAGTCAACTGAAATACAATCATCCTAGTGATCATGACAGAGCCTTCCAGCCCTCTTATTAGCGACTGACCGATCGCATAAGCGACTGACCGATCGCATAAGCGACTGAACTTTAATTTGCTGATTTGTTTGCCTCATTATTGTTGACTTTTCAGTAGAATTAGCAGATACCTAGCTGGAAGTTATTCGCAGGATGTACTTGAGAAAACAATGTCCGTATTCCATAGCACATGTCCGTCATGTTAACACTGCAATATCACAAACTATGCTGTGTTTTAAAGGGTTTTTTCAACTATAAGTCGTTATATCATATGCGCATTTTCACCTTAAGTCCAGTTTCCTAAGATGTGCATCCAATGAAAAGCGTAGTAAGCTCGGTACATACTGAATAGAATGTGCTATTGCCTTGTTGTTATACAGTGGTGGTGTTTAGAGTATTGACTTTGCAGTTTGACAGTGACATGCCCGACAAAGCAACGACAGACAAACACCCCCCTTGCGTCTTTCGTAAGACGTGACTAAAAGTGTTTGAATGTTCACATTTCAACAAAACTGTGATGACATGTGCTTGTTGTTCAGTTGGCTCCATGGATTATCATTTTGGCTCCAGTATGTTTTCATGCAGGAGCCAAATGACTCCATTAGGAAAGAAATTAAAAAAGAGGACTGACTGAGTGAGTCCCATCTTATACTGCTCTCTCAACAGGCTTGAAGTACTTTGGTCCGAGTCTGTCCAGGGATCCCAACAGATTTACGCTTTTTGAGACACACGCTACGTGTAACATCTACATCTGCATGGGGGGGGGCACGGGAGGCCCAGTCGTCCGGGCCAGGCACCACGATTCGCAGTGCAGAGTTACGTTCCTTGGGCACGCCAGAAACCTATGATTGTGGGTTCGAATCCCGGTTCGCCCCGATTATGTTTCTAGGTTTGTCAGCACAATACCCGTGCTCGTGGGTTTCACCAAGTGGTAAACGTATCAGACCTGCATCACTTCGGTCTTTCCTCCCACATTAAGCTGACACACCGCGATATAACTGGAATACTGTTAAAAGCGGCATTAAACCCAACTCACTCACTCACTTTCCTCCCACATTCAGCTGACACGCCGTGTTATTACTGGAATAATGTTAAAAGTGGCGTCAGAATGTTCACATCAGAATGTTCGTGTACGTTATATGTTAGTAAAAGCATGTATTATTTAGAAATACACCAAGAACAGGTTTATTGTTCAGGTAATTTTATGATAAGCTTCTGTTTTTTTCTCCCTCTGCTTCAATGCCACCAGAAGGAATACTCACATCATTCTATACTGATTAACTTCAAGGACAACTAAGTTACTCCGTGCTATATTTTTAGGAAAATGTACACATGGTTACAACTATCACGATTCAGTTCACTGAAATATGTACAGATGTTTGACATACAATATGGAATATAATGATATGACTAAGTACTTTAGGTGACATTGACATTATTATCATTGTGAACATACCTGCCCACTTTCTCGTGAATGTCCTGATTATATGTTGATGGTGTGATGTCGTATATCGTGCTGAGTGCATGGTGACGTTGTTGCAGGAGACGGGATGGTTGTCACAGTAGACAAGAACACAAGGAAGGTAGTAAAGGTGCCACTGGACGTTAAGGAGCCTTTCACGAAATATTGGGGAATATCGTTTCAGTAAGTATCTTCCAATCACTATGTACACTTCCCTCATTTGCTCTGCTGTAAATGGTGATAGCATTTGTAATACTGAGCTACATGTTGACAGAATATAATATTATTGCCAGGTGACAGCAAAGGTCAACTGTTTACTCAATCAAACCAAAGATTTACTCTCCTGTAAACGTGTGTAACGTCCACGTCACTAACAAAATATTTCTCTTCCACACACTACCTTAATATTAAACCATAAAATGGATCTGCATGTCAAAATGAAAATAATCACTCAGCCTCGTGAAAACGGCGGGAGTAACTTGGACTTCCTTCACGGGTAGAACTTTAACGGACCCTACGTTACCCTTGTTACCCTTGTTACATGGTTGATTCTTTTTAATTGTGACACTCATTCCCCGTGTCCCTTTCTTGACATGATATTTCGCGCTCGAGCGTCTCTGTCGTGACTTATTTATGAGGATTAGTAACCACGATCAGTCAAATTAACAGTTGATGAACTCGTATAAAACACAGGAAAAAGGACAAAATACGATTTCTATGGCCTGACACATATTAACACATGTTCAACACCGCACTCGGCAATATGCCAGCTGCATGACGGCGGTCTGTAAATAATCGAGTCCGAACAACACAATCCAGTGATTGACATTATGATCACCGATTCAGTGAATTGATGACGTGAAAGCGACCAAGTCAGTAACTGACCACCTGATCCACTTCCAACAAGCATACCTTTAGGTTGCTGGGGGCCTACAAGTGCAACACAAGTGCCTTTTTGTTTGATTTAATTTTCAACTTTGAAATTACTGTCATACCATACATATACATTCTTCTTTGGAAGTTGGATTTCCGGTGATTGTGTTATTTGCTCTTCACATGACCCATTCTTTTCTCAACAATATATATGTATATATTTAGCGACCAGTTGAAAGTATATACATGCAGCAGTCACTTGTCTTTGAATGATATTTTGTTACTCAGATCAAATTATTTTCATTCCATTATAAATGGCAAACTGTCACAATGTATTGAGAGATGCCAGCTGCTGTTCCTAAATTCGTATAATGATCACGTGCAGTTTTAATCAACCGCTTACTTGTGTAGATCTTCAGAAATTACAACATTTCTATCAAAAGTTCTAAGTTTTATACACATCCACAAATAAACCATCTCCCTGTTCATATGTCGATAGAGTTATGTAACGTTTTTTATTGGCGTTGTCCAACCTACGTCTGCTCCTTATATCTACGCTGCCCAGCTGCACTGACATGCAGTTCTAGTCTTATGTCTGAATGAGTTACCGCCCTTCCTTGGGGGATGAGAATATAGAGTATTTCTATCTCGCCTTTTGAATGTTCCAGTATCGATTTCAATTGTCTCCTGTTTATCCTGAGATACCAATAGCATAAACAGAGCAGGACCTTACTACTTAATATTACAGAATAAAATGTACCGTTGGTATGATATTTTAGGTTTTGATAGCGCATTGAGTATGATGCAACTAGGACTGCACCTTGGTTAGAGGGGAACATATATATGCCATATGATAGAGTTTTCTCTCTGGTAATATAGCAGAGACAGGAGGAGAACATATGTGTACATATATGTGAGATCTACATTTCAGTTGTGATGTGTCCGACACAGGATGTTGTGTTAATATTGCAGCACCGGAGGAGAACATGGGTGTACATGTGTTTGTGAATAGTTCCAGGTACTATGACAGTGTAGAGAGGGTACAGCGAGCTACAGGAAGAGTCAGACAGGTGTTTGATGGTGATGACTTTGTATGGTGGTGTTACACAGGCCAGAACGTAGGTGCCATGATGTTTAAAGCCTATACATGCATGTTCAAACAATATGCATTCCACTCTAATCACTAGCATTGTGCACCTGAAACCATGCATGTTTGTGTAGACTGTTTGAGATCAGTTACATCAACAGTCGCTTCTAGTCCTTGATCGTTGTCAGATATAAGCATACAGGTCATACTGCAAGAAGGTCTGATGTATGGAAGTGATAATTGGACACTATTTGGATAATGTTGACCGTGTGAGATTGGATCACAGGCAAACACAATGGACACATAGTCACTGATTTAATATAACCTCACAAACAACATATGAACGATAACTTGTCAGTTAGGGCTTGAATATTTAAATATTTACAATTGGGTGACCCTATATGTTCAAGGCCCATTGTGAATCGTGATCATTCCAGAGTAGAAAAGTTTACAGAACATTGTGCACGTTGTCAGAGAAGACGAAGGGGAACGACCAGATGGTTAGAATGATTTACACGGTTGACTGAGTATCTTTGTAGTAAGACAGCTTTGCTCTAATGATCACGTTACTGTCAGGCTTCGTTATGGGGAATTAGCTATTAGTAGCTTGCCTTGAAACAAGAGAGCGGTGAGTTCCTAGGGTGTATTCAAGCTAGTGTTGCGACATATCATTCAAATTACATTAATTCACATGTAATCATGACAAACAATGATAATAATAGCCTGAGACAGTTTCAATCTAATTCTGGGAATAAATGTTTGTAATGCTTAAGTAGTTTCGGTAAATGCGCATATAGGCAATATACAAAGGATACAACATTTACTAGAGTAAGAACGGTAATGATAATAACATTAGTTTACATAAAGCCTAGTAATTATAACATTTTAATAGAGCATGTACGGTACAACCTTCATGACAATTTTATGTATGGGATGTCGCTACTGTTTGGGTAACTATGGTAAGAATTTATTACTATCGGTAACATTAATTTGATAAATGAAAAATACATACGTAGGCATCTACGCTAAACTGTGTATTTAGATGAGGAACGTTGCATTTGCTTCGGTAAAGACTTTCAGATGAGTAGTTTTACTTATAACTTTCCTGACATAATAATTTCGGCAAATACGGTAAGTAAAAAAGCAGGGTTATTGTTCAGAATAAAGATACGAAGGTACACAGTAGAAGATATTGCTCAGTTTTAGGGAGAGAATAGTTACTTTCAGTAGTGAATATTGTGGTGACTGTGATAATGTATCACTAAGACGACGTTAGAATTTCGGCAAGTACGGTAAGTAGAGTATAGTAAGTTTCAGAAGTAATTATTTTTCTGACTACAGTAATACATCACGAAGGAGATGTTGCTATTGATTACGTGTGTTTCCTATATATACACGGACCTAGACGATAGCAGATGATGGAGTGAATACGGTAATTATATATTTAAACGATGCGCCTTTCAAGGTGCATTGTCGTGAGATACAAAAGAAGACAATAGCTGAATTTAGATGACTACGGTAATGAAATGGGTGTGTGGGTTGTGTTGTGCCGGATAAGAGAGAGTAATTGTTTATATATATGCTTATACATGATGATAAAACCTAAAATACAAAATGCGTTGTTGTTGTTATAGATTATACTGTAAGCGCGTACGGGAGGTAAATCTACTCACATAACATTTGATGGGCGACTGGGCAGCATTTAAAAAATGACCTATGTATAACATAAACAATGTTTGAAGTAGTTGCCTGAACTCTAGGAACCGTTTTGTGACCACGCTACACGTACGCTACCCATAAAAATGTAGACTTTGTATACATTGTTGAACATAGACATAGAATGGGGATATGGTAGTGGATGTGGAAATATAGAAATGGAACACTGGTTTTGTATATTAAAGACATATAACTGAAAGATCCCACGACGCAATGTACCTAAAATAGTTTGAATAGTTCCTTAGAATTAAACAATAAATAATATATTATTAGCAGCCGTTTAGAAATATCATGTTCTTGTACATGTTAAACTGACCGTTACAGTACGGCAGTTTTGATTCAAACTTAACTCTCGAATCTTCTAGACAATAATAATGAAATAGGAAGTTTAGACATAAAATAACAAAACTATTTAACAGTTTATTACCTTGAAACAATAGAGGAGAGAGCTGCGATTTTCTAGTGTGTATTCAAGCTGGTGTGCCTTAGAAGTTAAATACCCCACAGCTCTCTATATAACATTTACCATTTCTCTAATGTTGTGGGTTTGACACAATGCTATCTGCCCAAAGCCGATAAAGTTCAGTTCAGTATATGGTAAGCAGCAAATGAGGACTTCTATCAATTACTGGTATGTCCGTTTTTAAACATATGTCTGCGGCCAAGGGAATAGGTCTTAACGCTTGACCATGGTATTCACGACATTAAAAGGGGCTGATAAGATGGTAATATCAGTATTGCCAAACAAAGTTTTTATAATTATATAATTATAAAAGTCTATTTTAATTATAGTTTGGAAGATCGTTAAACATGTGCCTGCTGGGGATGAATATTTATCGACACTTGACCAAGAGAGGAAAACTCGTCTCGCCATGGATACGACATGCTTTATCTAGGATTACGTAATTTAAGGTTCACATAGATTAGTTTGCTGAGGGAATGCCATTGTGTTTTATTAGTGTCGTGATAAATGAGCTATATCGTGCCTACCGACTTGCAAATATAAGGATTTCCTTTCTTTGTTAAGGGTAATTTGTGAAAAATATATAAAAGTATCAAGATATATATGCACTGCAGTAGTAGCACACAGACAGGAGTCGTTGCTCAAACAGATGACCACACGTTTGTGACGAAACTGTTTCCAGACTATGTCTACACTATTTTGTCTGGAGAAACAATTTTCACCCAACAGGAGTGACAGATGACCACAAGTTTGTGCTGACTATGTCTGTACTATACTGTGTGGAAAAACAACTTTCACCCAACCGTCTAAACATCTTGCCTTTACTCGTGCCAATGCCTTGCGAGTAATCACTCACTGTCCAAAACTGTTCAAAACTGACCAGTATAGTGACATAAACATGACTTGTCACGTCACAGAGATGTTCATGTGATGATGTCATCAAATTGATTTAGACACGAATTTGTATCCGTTGTCTTTCATTGCTGTGTAATTTTGTGGAAGATCTCGACATCTTCTGCTCTGTAGGGTGGTATGATCACTGCTTTACTGACTGAACACGAATAATCAGGAATGACTTACATGATACATCAGCAAATTTGGACAAAGAAAAGATAACTGTGGGGTTTATTTAAAACTTCTGGAACCATTTCACCCGTTAGTGGTCTCTCTGTAATCTAAGACGTTTATACCGTCTTGATAATACATGTACGATAAACGTTGGGTTCCAAGTAAGTAACACAATGCATCCGTATTTCAAGGCAGAAAAGTGGGAAACACAGTTGTTTCACTCCGAAATGATGTAAAAACTAGATATTTTAGTTCTTCCACTTGTCATGCTAGAATATTGCACAATACAATGAGAAACAGAAATCATTATGTATTTTAATGCACAGTAGGAAATGTCTCACAAATAAGATGCTGCTATTTATTCCACATTAGATCAATTGTTGTACTATTTCATCTTTTATCTTTCAGTCGTTCTTGGGTCTTTGACATCAATTTATGATGGCTGACGACATCTGACAACAGTACAACACGTTGGTCGCCATGCTGAACTGTTATGATGGACGCCTGCCAGTTTTAGTTCTCTTTGTATATTTCTCAACTGCATGTGGTGTGTATCAACATGGAAACTGCACATATGTAGTGTTTGTATTTGTATGTCAAACTGTATTTAACAGTGTATATTGTAAAAATGTTCTTGTTTGTTTCACTCATGATCAGTTAGTTAATGTGTTTCAATGCTGGGATAAAAAAGGATCACTTTTTGCCATCATCTCATCATCATCTTTAATTTCAGTGAGTTTATGGCGACACGTATCATCCTCATGTCCATAGTTACCGAATAGGGTCAATCTATTATATAAACGTTACACAGTAAAGCGCAATTCTTCCATGAATTTTTAAATTACTCGATTCTGATTGGTGAATCTGAGGCTATTAAATCACAATAAACCTCCTTTGATTGAAAGGGCTGATTTGACGGCTGCATCACCGCGGAAGCTAATACTCCCAGAATAGTACTTTTTTCAGTCATTGTCGGTAGGCATATTTATATAATTATATGTATAATTACATGTTACAAAATGCACAGTTACGGTTACAATATTCAAAGGATGTGTGGCAATACATTACGTGCAGAAAACATGATAGAAATCTACAAGAAGAATGTATTTACGTTTTGGAGACAACAGAGAGCTTAGTGCTTTTCTATTGACGACTGTGACCGTCATATCTTTTGCGTCACAATGAACGATATGACGTCATGATGGTGACGCGCTGTGTAGAACGAAAGTCTTGCAAAGCTTGCTTAGTTTTCCTTAGGGATGCCCACCTCATGTTAGCTTGCCGTGCTTATGTTTTCAATGCTTGTCATATGTTCGAGTGAAATATTACGGTGGAAACAAACTGCTTGGTGATATTAAGCGGCATATTTTGTTTACAGACTGTTGTTGGTGATTCCGTAATTCAGATCAACAACCCGCTCAAAACACTGGACTCAACCCATGCCGCTTCACTCAATATATTTCCAAACCCCAAAGAGTTCGCGTTTTATTTAGTCATGCGCGTTCGATTCCAAATTCATGCGGTTAAATCCACAGGTAACCTAGCCCTACATTGAAAACACAGTATGTTTATCTCCTAATCCTTTAAGTGTAAAGACTGACCATGTAGGTTGACGTGTAACCACACTTCACATGCGTAAAGCAAATGTCTTTACGCCTAACACGTAAAGCTGAAGTCAAAACACATACAGCCTTTGACCAATGAATATTGATGAACGTTTACACACTCATTTCCTGTAAAGCTAACGTCTTTACATGGAAACATTATATCCAATCCAGGAAATTGAGCGTTACCGATAATATACTACCTTTAAGCTTTGCAATTTGGTTAGTCGCAAAAACCAAAGGAATTGTCACTGTAATGATTAACAATGATTAACGTGTTATGATAAACAAGTGTTACGCATAATCATCCTGTAAATGTCCATTGGTCAAAGTATCTATACGTAATGAATTTAGCTTTACCGTAACGTTTATCATCTTCTTATGCTCATACTGGATAAATAAATTTGGCGAACTTTCTGAATGATGTATTCCTATTTTGTGACAGAGGTAGTAGTGGCTGTGAGGGAGTGAGACTGGTTAAGCGGGCCTCGGGCAAACCAGGATTCGAATCCACGAGCGTTTGCGTGACCAAGGGACGCAACTCGTACAGCGAATTGCAGCACCTTCGAAGACTGTGCCCTCAGTAGTGAGTGAGTTGGGTTAACGCCGCTTTTAACAGTATACGAGTTATATCACGGCGTGTCAGCTTAATGTGGGAGGAAATCCCGAAGTGATGCAGGTCTCAGACGTTTACCACTTCCTGTAACCCACCAGCACGGGTATGGTGCTGACAAACCTAGAAACATAATCAGGGTGAACCGGGATTCGAACCCACAATCATAGGTTTCTGGCGTACCCAAGGGACGCAACTCTGCAGAGCGAATTGCGGCGCCTTAGACGACTGGGCCACCCGTGCCCCCTACCCCCAGTAGTAGTAGTAGTAGTAGTAGTAGTAGTAGTAGTAGTAGTAGTAGTAGTAGTAGTAGTAGTAGTAGTAGTGTTAATAGTATGAGTAGTAAACGGATTTGGGATGCCACAAGGAACTCCTTTGTCTTCCAAATTGCATGAAATTCGCTGATACGTAATGGGAAGGTTCTGCTGTGTTAAAAATCAGAACAAACTGATGGCGTTTCCTTGACACATGCTCTTGTTTCTTAAGTCCTCGTGTCAGAGTGCAGAGAATTGACTGTCGGTAAAACCTTGGACTGTTTATTGTCTACACAGGGAGCTGAGAAAGAAACATCCTTGCACACTGATGACAACATCTGATACAAGTTACCCCTGAGAGACGCACAGCAGATCCCTTGCTGGTTTCAATTAAGAGCAAACTTATAATATAAGGGTACTCTCTATATTAAATCTTGACTACGTTGAAGGACAAATAGCACATAACTTTACTTTACATCACTGTTTTATTTTCGGGCATACATATATGATGGTATTCTTTCTATTAAATCTTGACTCCTTGATACATTCGGGAGTAGATCGTTCTGGCTAAATACAATGATTCAGCTGATACTCCAGGATGAGGTGACACTTCAGGGATGACACAGAGACGTGGTCAACAGACCTCCAGCAAGCCAGGGACATTTTCATCTTTACAGTGAAGATACACGTTAACATATTTTGCTAATGTTACAACACACACGTAGCACAAATCTGGAAAACACCAACATGTTTATTAAACTATTGGTGCGTAGAGAGACAGATTCTCCAACAGTTGTCAGTATTCAAAAACTAGTTTCGCCATGTTCACACACAGACGTGTGTTTGTAAACGTTAATCGGCAAACTAAGGTTTCCAATGTGAAGCCACCTTTTCTCCACATAATCAAATACCCTACCACCATGTTCTCCCTCTAAGTCTAAATACTGGATAACTATGCAATGACGGTTTGTTTAACTGTCAGATTGGTATTAATCAATAAATGTCAGAGTATGTAATCGCTTGAATGTCATCTGTCTTCATGCACTTCTAACTATCGCATACAAGAACTCCCACAACGCATGACGTATAAGAACATATTTATTCAGTTTCTTAATCATCTCCAATGTTATTAAGAACACATAAGAGTGAGTGAGTGAGTATTATTTTACGCCGCTTTTAGCAATATTCCAGCAATACCACGGCGGGGGACACCAGAAATGGGCTTCACCAGAAATGGGCATCACACATTGTACCCAGGTCGGGAATCGAACCCGGGTCTTCAGCGTGAAAAGCGAACGCTTTAACCACTTGGCTACCCGACCGCCCCAGAACACATAAGAATGCAACAAGTATGGACGCATCTCTCAATGAATAACCGCTACAAAAATATATCTGAGGAGGTTGATAAATACTTCTAAACAATCACCATCTGTATATACATTGCAGTAGTGGGCGAATAAGTCGGGTGTTACGCCGCGCATTCACAACAGAGAACCAGACTCGATTTACAGACCGCCATCATATAGCTGGTAGAGTGCGGCGTTAAACAACAAACAAACAAACAAACACAACAGAAAAACAAAAAGATGACATTCAAAACCATTCACCTTGAATGTTTTTAAATGTCACTTAAAAAGTCTAAAATTTGAGTTTCTCTGTCTTAACAATCAAGGACATAAGGCTTACGTATTGGAATTTTAACTTGGATAATCACACACAACCTACTCGTGAATGGAAAAGCATAGGTGAGCAATAATAGACTGCCTTGACAAAATGTCAACATGTTTTTTGGCTGTTTGACGCAATAGGCATAAATATTCTAACTATATTACGGTCGTCTGTAAAATAGCCGTGGTTAACTGAACAAGTTATCGGCAGAACCATCAACGTCATATTCTCTCAGGGAACGATGTACGTTG
Organism: Haliotis cracherodii; assembly: GCF_022045235.1. Classification (NCBI taxonomy): domain Eukaryota; kingdom Metazoa; phylum Mollusca; class Gastropoda; order Lepetellida; family Haliotidae; genus Haliotis; species Haliotis cracherodii. Next base: position 567,561 of record NW_027266287.1, read on the forward strand.
ACACCACCTCGAGTCCCCGTGACTGACCACCCAGTCGCTGTGTAAGTTGGCTCTCACAACAATGAGGTATCATGTACATCTGAATCGTGACAAAACATGGAACATATATCTGTGTGTGGACGAGTACTAATTATTTCAAGTGCTCATGGGTGTAATTATCCCAAGGATACTTGGACACAAAACCTTGCAAACTGCCGCCAAACGCACACGGGTTGTTTTGGACTGTTCGTAATAATAATAACATGGAACACATTACAAGATTAAGAAATTCTTCCATGGTACAATGTTTTGATAAAAAAAACACTTTTCGAACAGAATACTTTCATACACACAGTGACGTCGCTATACAAGTGCAATAATCTTGGACGCGACGTTAAACCCCATTTCACCTCACCTCATACACACAGTGACTTTCATCCACTTAAACTGTGGGCACTCACAGCCAATATTTCATTTTGAACTACCTTATATATCCGCCAGTTTCAATAAAACTGTGTAAGCATCCACCTCAAACGGAATATTTCCATTACAATTTGCAATGGTTCATTGGTCAGCCGTGTTAAACACACATTTATTACGAATGCAACGAAGTTTTTCATTCATCAGCAGTGACAGTTCAATCAATTCAATGCAAGTAATCTAACGTAGCCATCGGATGCTCCGGTTAAAGTATTCAGTACTCTGACTTTCTCTCCTTCGTCTTGTCCTTTGAGCCGCTCCCCAGCCAGGCGACCGCCCCCATCACCACCGCAATAGCCCCACCCACTGCCAGGCCTGTCGCATAACTTTCCACCTGGAAGGGAATGCAGGGAGATGGGATTCCATATGTGTACTTCATGTATAAGAACAGGGTTAATAAATAATCATTGATTTTCATTGATGTTAGACTTAGTATTCAGTATCTGCTGACCAACATCTCGATTCGAGAGGAAACGAAGAATAATAAGATACTGCTTTCTGATTCTGTAGCTCCAATAACGAAACGGGGGCAAAACTTGATGTATCGGAAAGTAACTCTAGCCCATAGCAGACATAACACCATCGTTTTAATAATCTACCTGTCATTTGAATTGTTCTCAGTCCTTTAAACGTTTAGGTGAAAACACAAAATAAAGATAAAATTTCTCTGACCTGAAAATTGCGACATAATTAACAACTGGTATTAGAACTGCAATTAAGCTGATACTATTTTTCCTTTGTAAACGTCCGGTTGGCCGATCTCAGCAATATTCCAGCTATGTGATAGTGGCCTGTTAATAATCTGAGTTTAGTCAGATAAACCAGTAATTGATACATGAGCAATGTCCTACGCTGTTAAGTTTGTTAACACGCCCTCACCGCGCTTGACCACCCGTTCCAGTAAGCTGCGTAGGTTGCTGGGGACCTATACTGATCTGCAATCCTCACTGGGGTACAGATACCAAAACCAAATATTTATCATCCCTTTTCCATTCGGATGCTTTTCGAAACATCACTTTGTCTAAAAAGGCACAGCAAAAGCATCATTGTTACATTGGTAATTAGTTTCTGATGCTTCGGTGCTTTCTCGAGGATATTTGAAATGTCAGTCAAATTTCCTGAGATGTCCGAGAAACGTGTGAACAGTGCATGCATAGAACTATATATCGTTTTTTTTCCCGTACGACTGAGTATAACACTTAACACACGTACACTATTAGACCGGCAGCCCAGAGCACTTTGGTCAAACGAACAAGGTACCAATATCCGAACACAGGAACATTTACTGTGTAACCCAACATATTCATATATGGATGTCTGCCGGGGAGCCCCTGGTGCGTGTGGCCCCTGGCCCCCCAAAAGAAGGGGCCATTCAAGGGCTGGATCAAACATTGGAGGTACCACATGAAAGTAAGTGTAAATGAACTGGTACATCTCACAGAGTACAGAATGGGCCACGCCAGACAAATCTTCCTCTGCAAAAGCCCTGCCAGACACCCCCAAAGAAGGTCCCCAAATTTGGGCTGGGTTAAACATTGGAGGTACCACATGAAATCAACATAAAATGAACTATTTCACTCTACTAAGAATAAAAAACCCATTGCCAGACAAATCGTCTTCTGCATAAAGACCGCTAGACACACCCTCACCCCACCCCACCCCACACAGTTGACCCTCTGTAATCCCAGTGTGCATTATGAAACATTGGACATCAGCTCTAAGAGTCAACAGATGGTCAAATTTATGTTTTGTTCTTAAAGATGGAAGGATTTTATTGAGATTAAAATCACGTATTTATAAAATCAGGTCTTTGAATACTAGTATTGATATCATAGATTAGGCCTATCGTTGAAATGTAATGAAAATGGCATGAATCTGAATCTTGTGAATATATATCTGATCAGCTATGAAGTCCTCAAAGCTACAGCCTGATAGCTTGGCTATGGATTCCTACAAGCCAGATAGGCATATGATGCTATGTGCCATGATTTTTATATACTGAACAACAAAAGTTCCTGTGACATTGAATAAGATTTAATGCAAAGTTATGTTTTTACCAAATCTGAAACAATTTCGGCTTGCAACAGATAAAAGACTCCTGTAAGTGTTCAAATGGTTTTAATTTGTCATACTGACTTCGGAAAATGCGTGATTTCATTAAAAAAAACATGAACATGCCAAAATGCCAATTTACAAATCAATACCGAGTGTGTCCGCCTCTGGCTGCGATGCAAGCAACACATCTTCGTCTCATGGAATGGACCAGGCGTCGCACAAAGTTCTGTGGGATATCTGTCCATATCTGCTGGAGCATGTTTCGAAGTTCCAGGAGTGTCTGTGGAACACGTGGTTGACGTCGAAGGCCCCGATCCATCTCATCCCACAGGTCCTTGATTGCTGATAGATCAGGGGAGCGAGCCGGCCAGGGGATGACATTCACGTTGTTTTTGTTGAAGAGATCCTGAACAAGTCGAGCAATATGAGGCCGGGCGTTGTCATGTTGAAAGGTAATGCCTGGGCCATGACGACTCCAAAACGGTAGAACAACAGGTCCGATGATCTCGTCGCGGTAGCGCTGTCCATTGAGATTTACCTCTACCACTATCAAACGGGTCCTCTGTCTTGCTGTAATCTGACCCGATACCAAAACGCTGCCGCCCCAGAACCGATCTTCTTCCATGACACAATGAAGACAATCCCTGCACATCTGAGGCGGAGACGTACGGTTTGTGAAGATAATCGTCAAAGGCCAGGGATGCTTCTTGCAGTAACTGTTGCTGGATAGAATCGATTTTGTAGGTGTGCTCTTCGAATCCAGTTGTCTTGTCGATTATTGGTTACGCGTGGCCTGCCACTCCGAGGATGGTCTCTGACTGCATTCGTCTGTTGCCAACGATGCCATAAACACCAAATGGTGTTTCTGTGGACGTTAAATTGTCTTGCAACATCACGTTGACTCAATCCTTCTTCAAGCACACCAATGGCTCGCAGACGCTCGTTTTCGGACAAGCGTGGCATTTCATAATGTTGAATAATTGCATAATTTTATTGTTTTTCTGAATGGTTGTTGTCAGCACGATGCTAAACAATGCATATGGAATCCCGTTAACGCACACGAAATGCATGGGGCTTGCATAAACATTTGCATGGAATGCATGCTTTTCTGTAGCATTTGCGTTTTTGTGACTTGATTCCATACATGTACTACAATAATGAAAACCAAACTTTACTTGTTTGAAAAATACACTATACACTTTTGTTGTTGAGTGTTGCTGAATGGATAATGATAGCCCCTAATGCCACTTGGAAATGTTTTAGGATGATAATCTGGAAATTCGGGGTGATAATTGTGTTTAATAACCTATGATCTCCATTTATTTAGCAAGTTTTATCATCTAAAAATCTGAATTCAGGCCAAATATATCTCCATATTTATCAATTTTACATTCAGCTTTTTAGACGATAAAACTTGCTAAATAAACGGAGATCATAGGTTTTTAAACACAATTATCACCGAAAGATTTCCAAATGGTATCAGGGACTGTCATTTACAATTCTTATAGCAGGCTTTGAGGACTACCTAAGCATGTTTGGGTTTGTAGGAATCCATAGCCAAGCTATCAGGCTATAGCAGGCTTTGAGGACTTCATAGCTGATCAGATATATATTCACAAGAATCAGATTCATGCCTTTTTTTATTACATTTCAACGATAGGCCTAATCTATGATATCAATACTAGTATTCAAAGACCTGATTTTATAAATACGTGATTTTAATCTCAATAAAATCCTTCCATCTTTAAGAACAAAACATAAATTTGACCATCTGTTGACTCTTAGAGCTGATGTCCAATGTTTCATTATGCACACTGGGATTACAGAGGGTCAACTGTGTGGGGTGGGGTGGGGTGAGGGTGTGTCTAGCGGTCTTTATGCAGAAGAGGATTTGTCTGGCAATGGGTATTTTGTAATAAGTAGAGTGAAATAGTTCATTTTATGTTGGTTCCATGTGATACCTCCAATGTTTAAGCCTTATACAGAGGAAGATTTGTCTGGTGTGGCCCATTCTGTACTCTGTGATATGAACCTGTTCATTCAAACGTACCTTAATGTGGTACAATCGATACATATTCCACACCAATTTTACCCGTGTATACCTGAAGGGTCAACTTTTTGTGGGTGTCTGGCGGGCCTTATGCAGAAGATGATTTGTCTGGCAATGGGTATTGTGCAATAAGTAGAGTGCAATTGTTCATTTTATGTTGGTTTGATGTGGTACCTCCAATGTTTAACCCAGACCTGATTTTATAAATACGTGATTTTAATCTCAATAAAATCCTTCCATCTTTAAGAACAAAACATAAATTTGACCATCTGTTGACTCTTAGAGCTGATGTCCAATGTTTCATTATGCACACTGGGACAACTGTGTTGGGTGGGGTGAGGGTGTGTCTAGCGGTCTTTATGCAGAAGAGGATTTGTCTGGCAATGGGTTTTTTATTCTTAGTAGAGTGAAATAGTTCATTTTATGTTGATTTCATGTGGTACCTCCAATGTTTAACCCAGCCCAAATTTTGGGACCCTCTCTGGGGGGTCTGGCGGACCTTATGCAGAGGAAAATTTGTCAGGTATGGGCCGTGTTGTACTCAGTAACATGTACCTGTTCCTCTAAACTTACTTTCATCTGGTACTTTGAATGTATACTCTAGTCAAATTTTACCAGAGTGTTCACTGAGTGCATTAAGGGTCAACATTTGGGGGTGTCTGGCGGGCCTTTTGCAGCAGACGATTTGTCTGGCAATGGGTTTTTTATTCTTAGTAGAGTGAAATAGTTCATTTTATGTTGATTTCATGTGGTACCTCCAATGTTTAACCCAGCCCAAATTTGGGGACCCTCTTTGGGGGTGTCTGGCAGGCCTTTTGCAGAGGAAGATTTATCTGGCGTGGCCCATTCTGTACTCTGTGAGATGTACCAGTTCATTTACACTTACTTTCATGTGGTACCTCCAATGTTTGATCCAGCCCTTGAATGGCCCCTTCTTTTGGGGGGCCAGGGGCCACACGCAGCAGGGGCTCCCCGGCATACATCCATATATGAATATGTTGGGTTACACAGTAAATGTTCCTGTGTTTGGATATTGGTACCTTGTTCGTTTGACCAAAGTGCTCTGGGCTGCCGCTCTATATTTACAACATGCCCTCTCTATAGGGATAACATTAGAACAGAGTGTCCCAGGATTTCAGTAAGAGATGACTAAAGAGGTTTCGGTGCTCCGTCACATCCCTCCAGTCACACCCCTCCAGTCACATCCCTCCAGTCACATCCCTCCAGTCACATCCCTCCAATCACACCCATTTAGTCACATCCCTCCAGTCACATCCCTCCAGTCACACCCTCCAGTCACACCCCTCCCGTCACATCCCTCCAGTCACACCCCTCCAGTCACATCCCTCCAGTCACATCCCTCCAGTCACATCCCTCCAGTCACACCCCTCCAGTCACATCCCTCCAGTCACATCCCTCCAGCCACATCCCTCCAGTCACATCCCTCCAGCCACATCCCTCCAGTCACATCCCTCCAGTCACACCCCTCCCGTCACACACCTCCAGTCACATCCCTCCAGTCACACCCCTCCAGTCACACCCCTCCCGTCACACCCCTCCAGTCACACCCCTCCCGTCACACCCCTCCCGTCACACCCCTCCAGTCACACCCCTCCCGTCACACCCCTCCCGTCACACCCCTCCCGTCACACCCCTCCAGTCACATCCCTCCAGCCACACCCCTTTAGTCACACCCCTCCAGCCACACCCCTCCAGCCACACCCCTCCAGTCACATGCCTCCAGCCACATCCCTCCAGTCACATCCCTCCAGTCACACCCCTCCCGTCACATCCCTCCAGTCACATCCCTCCCGTCACATCCCTCCAGTCACATCCCTCCAGTCACACCCCTCCCGTCACATCCCTCCAGTCACACCCCTCCCGTCACATCCCTCCAGCCACATCCCTCCAGTCACACCACTCAAGTCACATCCCTCCAGTCACATCCCTCCAGTCACACCCCTCCCGTCACATCCCTCCAGTCACACCCCTCCCGTCACATCCCTCCAGTCACATGCCTCCAGCCACATCCTCCAGTCACATCCCTCTAGTCACATGGTTAGCATCCATCATTGTCCATGACTCTACATTTGTAAAATTAAATTCAATATGAACATTTAATATGAAATATGAACAATAATATGAAGACTATTGACCAACCTGGTCACTTCGCTCCACGTTGTATCTGCACCAGGACACAAAATGTTCACAGTTGCTGAAGATGAGGTTGTAACCGACACGGCCGACCTTGGACAAGGCCCTCTCTACAATCTGTGACGGACGTAATGGTCTGGAAACATAGTCATGAATCATAACATGTTAAACCTATATTATATTTTCAAGATTCCTTTCAAAACCTAATGGTCTCTTACAAACGCCTTGTGCGATGAACAAGGAGGAATATATGCTGTTGTTTTTATGGCAAATCAAAGGGTCAGTAATTTTACTTAAATCCTACATTGATTTATTTCAAAACCCAATGTTCTCTTACGAACGCCTTGTGCAATGAACAAGAAGGAATATATGCTGTTGTTTTTATGGCAAATCAAAGGGTCAGTAATATTACTAAAATCTTACACTGATTTATTTCAAAACCCAATGTTCTCTTACAAACGCCTTGTGCAATGAACAAGGAGGAATATATGCTGTTGCTTTTATGACAAAACAAACGGTCAGTAATTTTATTTAAATCTTACACTGATTTATTTCAAAGCCCAATGGTCTCTTACAAACGCCTTGTGCAATGAACAAGAAGGAATATATGCTGTTGCTTTTATGACAAATCAAAGGGTCAGTAATATTATTTATATCTCACACTGATTTATTTCAAAGCCCAATGGTCTCTTACAAACGCCTTGTGCAATGAACAAGAAGGAATATATGCTGTTGCTTTTATGACAAAACAAAGGGTCAATAATTTGCTTCAAGCCTTATGCTGACAATATTTCCTCAGTACTATCTCTCCTAAATAGTATGTGTTTTCGATGTTTGTTAAGTTGTGGAAGGGTGCACCCGTAAACCAGTCGTCACAAAAGTTCAGACAAAGACGCAACAATGACTATTTAGATATTTATTTATTTAAGGGGTGAACGACTGTGCATGATGATCAACTATCAGCCAGGTCGCACATTGTGACCAACCGATCCTCATTAGTCGCCTCTTACAACCATGGTACACGGGGGGTTTTCGACCCTGGAATTCTAATAGGTATCTGAATGGTTATATCACCAGGTTGCTTGATCATTGATTTCATTACTGCATTGCGTTCCGAACCCTAGATTCTGCGCTATTTTGTCTCTGTTTAAGGTGTCCAGTGGTCCAGTAGAACATCAAGCTCTTCTTAAAGCAGGATCCAATGGTTTCGAATCCAATTGTTTTGTCTCGAATATCAAATTCTTGTCATTACATGGTATTGCTCTTTTGGCACATAAATGTTTCAGGTGTGTTTGATTCCCTGAACTATGTTAACTAAATACTTACTTCCACTTGGAGTCCTTGGAGTTGTTCTTGTAGACCATGTCGTCGCCAACAACGTCCCAGAAGTTGTCTCGGCGGACGATCGCCTTATCGAATGTCACTCCACTTATAGTGAATATGTGCTTCCTGTCAAAGTCGCCAAGGCCGTCGTCGTCCTCGCCGGAAAGATGGATCACCTCGTTGTTACCTATGTAATATGAATAACGCTGCTAAAGTTTTTCAAAAAACTTGTTCTATGACTTTTAAAGCAATTTGATTAAAGCAATGATCTGTTTGTACATAACTGCTTCATATGGTAGCAATGTTCCAGCTTCATAAACATTGCAGTTTGTAGACAATGTTGAAACATTTTTCCATGTGTTGACCTTTCTGGTTTTTTAAAAGAAATGGTTTTTTTCAATTTCACACAATAACAAAATCAATGTCGTATCACGGTTCTTCACATCTTCATAAATTCAAGCACTCAGGGTATTGTCAGTTTCTTGAGAGGAACTGAACGTTCAGGCTCATCCCTTGTGCCAGGCAGAAGAACGTAAGGCCATGGAGTCAATGTCAGTGTGTGCACGTGTGCCTTCATTCAAGGTGAGCTAAAAATATACCCCGCTCCGACGCCAAGTTACTATTGTCTCTGAACTTTCACCTGCATTTTCTCTTCAACATAAATGGGCGCAGTTGACCTCGTCGTTTTTAGCGACCAGTGTTAAATATATCGTCATCCTGTTACCATGGGTTCCAATCATCCTGGTCCTAATTATATTTTTACACCAGAAATTTGAATATTGAAATGACCATTTTCGGGTTTTTTGGTCGATAAAGCGTTCGCTTAGTAAACGAAGGCCCCTGTTTTACGACCCCCAGCATATTGTTTGCAACACGTCGTTGAATAACAGAAGAATGCGTTGGCCCCGATATGAAAGCCCTGAGCAAACCATGTCCTCATGTATGCCATTAACAGCTCCTTCTTGTTCTAACAGGTGATCAAAATGGCAAACTGCTTCTACAGAACATGGATAGTTACAATATGAAATTAAGTCATGAGCAAAAACTGAGTTCGCTTACCTCATTCATTCAAGTTCGTGCAATATATTTTTTATTGGTGTTCTGTAATCACAGAATGCACTGGCATAGTTCAGGTGGCAGATTAGCGACAGATTTTCTCTTAAACACTGCTTCATTAGGACAACTAGGTCAGTCACATCACGGCAGGAGAAGTGCTTTAGCCACTGGTACACATTAATATAGAAGTCTGCTGGGAGGGTAGCCACTAGTACACATTAATATAGAAGTCTGCTGGGAGGGTAGCCACTGGTACACATTAATGTAGAAGTATGCCTGGAGGGTAGCCACTGGTACACATTAATATAGAAGTCTGCTGGGAGGGTAGCCACTGGTACACATTAATGTAGAAGTATGCCTGGAGGGTAGCCACTGGTACACATTAATATAGAAGTCTGCTGGGAGGGTAGCCACTGGTACACATTAATGTAAAAGTCTGCTGGGAGGGTACCTACTGGTACACATTAATATAGAAGTCTGCTGGGAGAGTAGCCACTAGTACACATTAATATAGAAGTCTGCTTGGAGAGTAGCCACTGGTACACATTAATGTAGAAGTCTGCTGGGAGGGTAGCTACTGGTACACATTAATATAGAAGTCTGCTGGGAGGGTAGCCACTGGTACACATTAATATAGAAGTCTGCCTGGAGGGTAGCCACTGGTACACATTAATATAGAAGTCTGCTGGGAACAGCGCATTCGGGGATGGGTGTCGGACTCCTCTCAGCTGCTCGTGGTGTCCCAGATGACCAGACAACCCTTGCTCCCTGTAGCATCAGACAATACAGATACTGATGAGGAGTGACGATGACCTACCGATGAACAACGCCCAGTGGGAGTACATTCCTCGCTTTAACTCCACCAAGTCTCCCACCTCCAGGTCAGTGTACACGGACTCGTTATGGCGGCGAACTTCCTTGGACGTCATCCCGGCTGTAGGTCACTCAACTGTCACGATTATAAAACAAAACACATCGCCATAAGCATCCATATGGAAATAAACATATATTATAATCTTTTCATTATTTACTTATTGATCTATTGTTTATATGTACTGTAGTGTAATGTATATGAGTGAGTGAGTTAAGAATTAACGTCACATCGGCAATATTTCAGCCATATAGTGACGGTAATGTATATGAAGAGTGTTTCATTTTACACTGTATTGATTCCTATACGTAAATAAAGCGACATGCATTTAGCAGAGTCGATTGTTCGATTTCGTCTATATCATGAGCAGGTTTTATTCCGTCTATATCACTATCAAATAATGACGATACCAGGTGTTCGCGAAAGGGTGAGCGTATCCTGCTACACCGGTGACACCCGTCACAAACACATGCAAAGGCAAGTATACTGTCAACCTTGGCAATTGCATCCGACATCCTTTTCGTCTCTGATGTGTCAAATGTATCCACCATAAAACGTTTACTGAGGACTTGAATGTCATATGACGCTCTTTGAAATCATATGCTACAGAAACAGATCATCAAGAAGATAGATATGTAGCTATATCTATGGTCATCAAGTTGAGTGAACAATGCCCCACAGATCAAGTGCGTGAGTGAGATGGGTTTTATGCCGCTTTCAACAACATTCCAGCAATATCACGGCCGTGGACACCAGAAGTGGGTTTAACCATTGTTCCCATTTGGGGAATCGAACCCGGGCCTTCAAACCCAGGGGTCAGGGAATGGCGTTTTTCCTTTTCTTTGTCCTGTTGGAAAGTGATGTACATTTAAAGTCAAATGTTGAAAGTGCTGATGCAAGGTTTTTAGCAGATATCTGATGTGTTATAGTGAGACTGACAAATCAGAGAGCAGAGCTACTGACACTTTAAGCGCCCGTATACCGTCAGTAAAAATCCAAGTAGTTCATACTGATCTGATATGAGACCGTAAACCGTCAGTAGCAGTCATTTTGGATTTTCCAAAACCCACCTCACATTTTTCACATGAAAAATCGAGTACAGAAATTCGTTATTCGACACTGTTTTGTGTCTTAATATCATTTATTTTGATGCGCAAGGACATTAATATATGTTTAGATCACGTTCGTGACTTTATTGATAAATTATCAACACGGTTTGGCCTCTAAGGGTTGAAGAGTAGTCTCCCTTTGACCCCTAACCTTTACGGTGTCATCCTATATATTTGATGTGTCACTTACTCCAAATGTTTTGATCAAACAATTAATGTAGTGATGCTTGTATATAATGGATGAATTATGTTATTTAACGACTTGTCGCTGGGAACAAGTGCAAACTTTTCATGTGGGACAGTAAGACACGCACGCACGCATGCTCTCACACGCATGCTCTCACACACAGTCTCACACACATGCTCTCACACATGCTCTCACACACATACTCTAACACACATACTCTCACAAATACTCTCTCATACATACTCTCACACACGTTCAAACATACGCTCAAACATACGCTCAAACATACGCTCAAACATACTCTCACACATACTCTCACACACATATGCTCACACTTTCTCTCACACATATACACACGAACATACGTTCAAACATACTCACACACATGCTCTCACACACATACTCACACATACTCTTACACATACTCACACACATACTCACACACAAATACTCTCACACAAGAACATACGCTCAAACATACACATGCTGTCACACATACTCTCACACACATACTCACACATATACTCACACACATACTCTCACACACGTACACACGAACATACGCTCACACATACTCATATACATGCACTCATACATATTCTCACACTAAAACTCTCACACAGTCTCACACACATACTCACACACATACTCACACACATGCTCTCACACATACTCTATCACACATACTCTATCACACATACTCTATCACACATACTCACACAAATACACACACATATCCTTACACACATACTCACACATATACTCTCACACACATACACGCATGCTCTCACACACATACTCAAATGAATAGGAATTTAATACATTGGAAACTAACCAGTTCCCTGGTAAATTGTGTGTTAGACATTACTTAGAAGTTGACGGATGACAAAGTAGAGATAATTTATGAATAACAACTTCTGTAGTTATCTTTCTGGTAGCTTCTGATATATAATTATACACGAACAACGGCATGTTCACACTTTACTTACTTCCACTTTACGACAAACTGTGAAATTCGTTGTTTTCGTCAGGAAGTTTAGTTTGTCCACTTATGAATTGTAGAGTTGAATATTCACGGCTATTAATTATATTCATTTGATAGCTTCGATTGTAATAATGTACTAATTAATCGGCAGAGCTACAGATCAGCTGAGAATTCGGGTAAAATAGCCTCAAAATATATTCAAAAAACAATTACTTTCATTTAACGTGCGTCAAAAAAAAGTTTTCTGAAGTTCTGTAAACGACTAGCAATTAACACCAAATAAAGCCATATTTACCTGTGTGTGGTAATAATTACCGTATTCGACGTAATAAGCGCCCAGGGTGCTCTCAAAATTAGAAATAGGGGGCTCTTATTAGATTATTATTTAAATGAAAAAAGAGTTAAAAGATAAATTTCGTGGTTTATGCTGACAGCCTAAAATGTTTATGTACGACAGATATATTTTTCCAGAATTAAATTGCCCATAATTAAGTATGCATATAACACATGAGTGCGTATTATACGCGAATATTTGTCTTGTGTACATTGATCAATCGGAAAGGGGTGCTAATTAGGATTGTTCACTGGCCAATATATTAGCAAACATCGCCGTGGGCGCTTATTAGAGCGGGGCGCTTATTACGTCGAATACGGTATGTATTATTTTTTTTATATTGGCGTCTCAAACTTTGCAAAGATGCATTAACTCCATTCCATTCAGCAGTATAATGGCTACTATGTATTGCATGCTGATAATAATGCAAAAACCGAGTTTTGTTATCAAATCGAAAGTACACTCTGTCAATAAAATGGCGTCATATTTTCAAGATGGGAGTCAAAATATTCGCTGCTCGATATACACGTCATTGCTGCAAAAAGGATGTCAGGCTGGGCATCCATCATGACATAACAGAATCCACAAACGAATACGCTGATTAACCTACCATATTACTAACATACTCACACACATACTCTCACACATACTCTCACACACACACTCTCACACACATACTCTCACACACACACTCTCACACACACACACTCACACACACACTCACACACTCTCACACACACACACACACACACACACACACACACTCACACACACTCACACACACTCACACACACACTCACACACACTCACACACTCTCTCACACACACACACACACACACACACACACTCACACACCCACACTCACACACCCACACTCACAAACACACACTCACACACACACTCACACACACACTCACACACCCACACTCACACTCACACACATACTCTCACACACGTACACACGAACATAAGCTCAAACATACTCATATACATGCTCTCATACATATTCTCACACTAAAACTCTCACACACTGTCTCACACAGATAATCACACATGTGCTCTCACACATACTCTATCACACATACTCTAACACACATACTCACACAAATACACACACACTCACACACATATCCTTACACACATACTCACACACATACTCTCACACATACTCTCACACACACTCTCACACACACTCTCACACATACTCACACATATGCTCTCACACACATACACGCATGCTCTCACACATACTCACACATATGCTCTCACACACATACACGCATGCTCTCACACACATACTCAAATGAATAGGAATTTAATACATTGGAAACTAACCAGTTCCCTGGTAAATTGTGTGTTAGACATTACTTAGAAGTTGACGGATGACAAAGTAGAGATAATTTATGAATAACAACTTCTGTAGTTATCTTTCTGGTAGCTTCTGATATATAATTATACACGAACAACGGCATGTTCACACTTTACTTACTTCCACTTTACGACAAACTGTGAAATTCGTTGTTTTCGTCAGGAAGTTTAGTTTGTCCACTTATGAATTGTAGAGTTGAATATTCACGGCTATTAATTATATTCATTTGATAGCTTCGATTGTAATAATGTACTAATTAATCGGCAGAGCTACAGATCAGCTGAGAATTCGGGTAAAATAGCCTCAAAATATATTCAAAAAACAATTACTTTCATTTAACGTGCGTCAAAAAAAAGTTTTCTGAAGTTCTGTAAACGACTAGCAATTAACACCAAATAAAGCCATATTTACCTGTGTGTAGTAATAATTACCGTATTCGACGTAATAAGCGCCCAGGGCGCTCTCAAAATTAGAAATAGGGGGCTCTTATTAGATTATTTAAATGAAAAAAGAGTTAAAAGATAAATGTCGTGGTTTATGCTGACAGCCTAAAATGTTTATGTACGACAGATATATTTTTCCAGAATTAAATTGCCCATAATTAAGTATGCATATAACACATGAGTGCGTATTATACGCGAATATTTGTCTTGTGTACATTGATCAATCGGAAAGGGGTGCTAATTAGGATTGTTCACTGGCCAATATATTAGCAAACATCGCCGTGGGCGCTTATTAGAGCGGGGCGCTTATTACGTCGAATACGGTATGTATTATTTTTTTTATATTGGCGTCTCAAACTTTGCAAAGATGCATTAACTCCATTCCATTCAGCAGTATAATGGCTACTATGTATTGCATGCTGATAATAATGCAAAAACCGAGTTTTGTTATCAAATCGAAAGTACACTCTGTCAATAAAATGGCGTCATATTTTCAAGATGGGAGTCAAAATATTCGCTGCTCGATATACACGTCATTGCTGCAACAAGGATGTCAGGCTGGGCATCCATCATGACATAACAGAATCCACAAACGAATACGCTGATTAACCTACCATATTACTAACATACTCACACACATACTCTCACACATACTCTCACACACACACTCTCACACACACACTCTCACACACACACTCTCACACACACACTCACACACACACACACACACACACACTCACACACACACACACACACACACTCTCTCTCTCTCTCTCACACACACACACACACACTCACACACACTCACACACACACACTCACACACACACACACTCACACACACACACTCACACACACACTCACACACACACACTCACACACACACACACTCACACACACACACTCACACACACTCACACACTCACACACACACTCACACACACACACTCACACACACACTCTCACACACACACTCTCACACACACACTCTCACACACACACTCTCACACACTCACACACACACACACTCACACACACACACTCACACACACACTCACAAACACACACTCACACACACACTCACACACTCACACACACACTCACACACATACTCTCACACACGTACACACGAACATACGCTCAAACATACTCATATACATGCTCTCATACATATTCTCACACTAAAACTCTCACACACTGTCTCACACAGATAATCACACATGTGCTCTCACACATACTCTATCACACATACTCTAACACACATACTCACACAAATACACACACACTCACACACATATCCTTACACACATGCTCACACACATACTCTCACACATACTCTCACACACACTCTCACACACACTCTCACACATACTCACACATATGCTCTCACACACATACACGCATGCTCTCACACATACTCACACATATGCTCTCACACACATACACGCATGCTCTCACACACATACTCAAATGAATAGGAATTTAATACATTGGAAACTAACCAGTTCCCTGGTAAATTGTGTGTTAGACATTACTTAGAAGTTGACGGATGACAAAGTAGAGATAATTTATGAATAACAACTTCTGTAGTTATCTTTCTGGTAGCTTCTGATATATAATTATACACGAACAACGGCATGTTCACACTTTACTTACTTCCACTTTACGACAAACTGTGAAATTCGTTGTTTTCGTCAGGAAGTTTAGTTTGTCCACTTATGAATTGTAGAGTTGAATATTCACGGCTATTAATTATATTCATTTGATAGCTTCGATTGTAATAATGTACTAATTAATCGGCAGAGCTACAGATCAGCTGAGAATTCGGGTAAAATAGCCTCAAAATATATTCAAAAAACAATTACTTTCATTTAACGTGCGTCAAAAAAAAGTTTTCTGAAGTTCTGTAAACGACTAGCAATTAACACCAAATAAAGCCATATTTACCTGTGTGTAGTAATAATTACCGTATTCGACGTAATAAGCGCCCAGGGCGCTCTCAAAATTAGAAATAGGGGGCTCTTATTAGATTATTTAAATGAAAAAAGAGTTAAAAGATAAATGTCGTGGTTTGTGCTGACAGCCTAAAATGTTTATGTACGACAGATATATTTTTCCAGAATTAAATTGCCCATAATTAAGTATGCATATAACACATGAGTGCGTATTATACGCGAATATTTGTCTTGTGTACATTGATCAATCGGAAAGGGGTGCTAATTAGGATTGTTCACTGGCCAATATATTAGCAAACATCGCCGTGGGCGCTTATTAGAGCGGGGCGCTTATTACGTCGAATACGGTATGTATTATTTTTTTTATATTGGCGTCTCAAACTTTGCAAAGATGCATTAACTCCATTCCATTCAGCAGTATAATGGCTACTATGTATTGCATGCTGATAATAATGCAAAAACCGAGTTTTGTTATCAAATCGAAAGTACACTCTGTCAATAAAATGGCGTCATATTTTCAAGATGGGAGTCAAAATATTCGCTGCTCGATATACACGTCATTGCTGCAACAAGGATGTCAGGCTGGGCATCCATCATGACATAACAGAATCCACAAACGAATACGCTGATTAACCTACCATATTACTAACATACTCACACACATACTCTCACATACATACTCTAACATACATACTCTAACATACATACTCTAACACACATACGCTCACACACATATGCTCACACACATACGCTCACACATACTCTCACACATACTCTCACACATACTCACACACATACTCTCACACATACTCTCACACATACTCTCACACATACTCTCACACATACTCACACACATACTCACACACATACTCTCACATACTCACACACACATACGCTCACACACATACGCTCACACACATACGCTCACACACATACTCACACACATACTCTCACACATACTCTCACACACATACTCTCACACATACTCTCACATACTCACACACACATACTCACACACACATACTCAAACAAACACACACATACTCTATCACACATACTCTAACACACACTCTCACACATACACACATACTCACACACATACTCACACACATACTCTAACACACATACTCTCACACATACTCTCACAAACATACTCTCACACATACTCGCACACATACTCTCACAAACATACTCACACACACATACTCACACACACACTCTCACACACATACACTCTCACACATACACTCACACACACACACTCTCACACATACACACATACACTCACACAAATACTCACAAACACACTCTCACACACACATACACTCTCACACATACTCACACACATACACACACACACTCACACACACACTCTCACACATACACACATACTCACACACATACTCACACACATACTCTCACACATACTCGCACAAACATACTCACACACACATACACTCTCACACATACACTCACACACTCACACACACATACTCACACACACACATACACTCTCACACATACACTCTCACACATACACTCTCACACACACTCACACACACACTCACACACACACACTCACACACACACTCACACACAAACTCTCACACATACACTCTCACACACACTCACACACACACTCTCACACACACACTCTCACACACACTCACACACTCATACTCACACACACACTCTCACACACACACTCTCACACACACACTCTCACACACACACTCTCACACACACACTCTCACACATACACTCTCACACATACACTCTCACACATACACTCTCACACATACACTCTCACACATACACTCTCACACACATACTCACACACATACTCACACACATACTCACACACACTCTCACATACTCACACACACATACGCTCACACACATACGCTCACACACATACTCACACACATACTCACACACATACTCTCACACATACTCTCACACACATACACTCACACACACACACTCTCACACATACACACATACACTCACACAAATACTCACACACACACTCTCACACACACACACATACACTCTCACACATACTCACACACATACACTCATACACACTCACACACACACACACACATACACACATACTCACACACATACTCACACACATACTGACACACATACTCTCACACATACTCGCACACATACTCTCACAAACATACTCACACACAAATACACTCTCACACATACACTCACACATACTCACACACACATACACACACACATACTCACACACACATACTCACACACACACATACACTCTCACACATACACTCTCACACACACTCTCACACACACACACTCTCACACACACACACACACACACTCACACTCACACACACACTCACACACACACTCACACACACACTCACACACATACTCTCACACATACTCTCACACATACTCTCACACATACACTCACACACACTTTCACACACATACTCTCACACACACTCACAGACACATACTCACACACTCATACTCACACACACACACTCTCACACATACACTCACACATACACTCTCATACACACACTCTCACACACACACTCTCACACATACACTCACACACACTCTCACACACACTCTCACACACATACTCACACACATACACTCTCACACACACTCTCACACACAATCACACACATACTCACACACATACTCTAACACACATACTCTCACATACTCACACACACATACGCTCACACACATACGCTCACACACATAGTCACACACATACTCTCACACATACTCTCACACACATACACTCACACACACACACTCTCACACATACACACATACACTCACACAAATACTCACACACACACTCACACACACACACATACACTCTCACACATACTCACACTAATCTATGCAAAAATGATGGAAATGCGGGATTCTGTGAGCGAACATAATGCCAGTCTGGACAGAAGAATTGAAGAATTACACAGCAAATTCGACACTGAACTCATGAATATGAAGCGGACCATCGAAGAGAAGAACAGCGATCTAATAACAGCGTCAAGGGAGATAGAAAGGTCTAAAAACGTAGAGCTCAAGCTACGTGGAGACGTACGGATACTAGTCTCTCAACTACGTGAGAAAGATTCACGGATACACCACCTTGAAAGTGATCTGAAAGACAATATTAGTAACCTAACGCGAAAAACCAATGCTATAGACGGCAAAATAGACACAGTAAACACTCGCAACAAGCTTATGTACTCTGAGGCAGTTAGAAGCCCCCCGCTGCTCAGAACTGTGAGCTCCAGCGCACAACCAGGACATGAGGCTGACAGTGTTCTGACCAGAACAGCAGAGACCAACCAAACAAAAACTCCAAGTGTTGTTGACATTTCTATTAACCACGAGAGGAATACTATTGGAGACAACACCGAGAACGACGAGGGCGGCGACAGTGACACTATATGTACAAGTCCTACTCAACATGACAGAGTCACCGATGACCATATCAGGGATGTTGGATATGATGACGTTAGCCATAAACAACACGAAGACAATGCTCAGAGATCTGTGAGATTCGACAGTGAATGGTCCAGAGCTTTTAGAGGTGTTTCACCAAAATTTAAAACAAAAAGGTTTGTGCTATCGTATGTTAGAGCGGATAAACCACTAAAGACAGTGCAAGATGCCATATGTGAATATGCTAAACAACGTGGCGTCCATGTGAGTTACGTTCGTTTGCTGAGGCACTGGGAAGGCTACAATCCCACCTACACACTGAGAGTGAACATTGACAGTAGGACAGCAGAACAAGTTACTAAGAATGAAGATTTCTGGCCGCCAAATGTAAGATGTCGGGAATGGATACCACAGTCACACAGAAACAGCAATGGTGCACGCTAACTCATCTAACATGATAGCATTGAACACTTGCCTAATACTTATTATCATGCTAAGTATAGGAACATGGAATGTAAGAGGTGTACTGTATTGTCGCCAGTACTTAGAGAAACTAGCGAGTGACTGTGATGCCCTTGCAGTGTGTGAACACTGGTTGAACGATAGAACGCAGAGCTGGTTTGACTGTCTAAATGATAAGTTTGACGTCGCGTCTAAGGTTAAGGCTAACCAGCGAGGATGTAGAGGGGAAGGCGGTGTGGCAATTTTAGTTAAGAAAAATATGTACAGGTACACTGATATATGTGAATGTGAGTATGATAGTGTTGTAGCTGTGAGACTCTCCCGTCCCCAGTGTGCTGATATGTATGTAGTGTGTGCTCTGCTCCCCTCCACTAATCACAACACAGCAGTGTATGAGGAGAGTGTCAAGGAAGTGTTCGACGTGGTTGATGAGCTATCAGAAAGCAGTTATGTTGTTCTTTGTGGAGATTTTAATACAGATCTTGTAAATTACCCAGCATCCCCTCGCTCCACTGTACTGCAGTCATACTTGGATACAAGAAACATGATACCATCATACAACTGTGGTGTCACTCTAGGTCATCTCAAGACATGGTGCAACAAGGCTGGAACACAGTCATCTCTGATTGATTATATTTTCTTGCCAGATGCTCTTCAATCATCTGTGCTGACGACCTCTGTCAATAACAACATCGATTTCGAGATATCGGATCATTCACCAGTAGTGGTATCATTCCTTAGCGATGCGTTCTTAACAGAGCAAAAGCTATGGACTCCCCCAACTTACAAATGGCAGAAGGCGAATGGCCTTGAACTGAAGATGTACTCATCTGAAGTTAACAAAATACTTGGGGACACCCTTCCAGACGTGACACATGCTGACAGCGATATGGTGGAATATTACTTTGATGCTATAGTGAGCTCTCTCCACACGTCAACAGCAATGTACATCCCAACAGGATCATACAGACCATACCTTCGGCCCTATTGGAGAGGATCTAGTCTAGACTACTACCACTACCAGATGCGTCATGCTAGACGACAATGGATATCTCAAGGTAAACCTAGAGGAGATGCACATGGCTCTTATAAACAGTATAAAGCAGCTAAATGCAACTTCCGTCGACAGAAAAGAAAAGCCGAACGGCAATGGGACAGACACAAGTATACAGAGCTGAACTCTGCCTGTGAAGTGGACATTGGTGAATTTTATAGAACTGTCAGGAGACAGAGGAAGACTAATGTAACGTGTACATCTCTACAGTATAAAGACAAGACGGCCAGCACACCCGAAGACATCTGCAATATGTGGACTGATTACTACGGAGATCTGCTGTCTCCTCTCGATAGGCCTGAGTTTGAAACGGACTTTTATGAGGAAACAAAATCAAAGGTTTGTGATATAGCAAACAGTAACATATCTGAGAACGATCCAATCCTGGCGACAAGTATTGCATCTAATGAAGTGAAATCAACCATTAAGAGGCTGAAAAAGAATAAGTCTCCTGGACCAGACTGTATTACTGTAGAACACCTCTGTAATGCTGACAATCTTCTGTTTAAACATCTGGCACACCTCTACAATATGATGATCAGTACTTGTTACACGCCTGTCATGATGAGAACTGGAACTATTATTCCCATCTACAAAGGGAATAATAAAGATAAATGCAACCCAGCTAATTATCGCGGTATCACTCTAACATCCGTGATTGGGAAGGTATTTGAGAGGCTGTTGCTAGACAGACTGGAGTCCTACATCAAATCTATTAATCCTGATTTCCCACATCGTCTCCAATGCGGCTTCCGGAAAGAGCATGGCGCCAGTGTTGCTACATTTGTGTTAAAAGAGGCTATTTCCTATTATCAAGATAGACACTCAAATATATATGTTGCCTTTCTGGATAACGAAAAGGCCTTCGACAGGATATGGCATGAGGGGCTGCTACTGAAACTATACAATCTTGGTGTGAAAGGCCGTGCATGGCACATTATCCGTCAATCTTACCAAGAAGCAAGTGATTGTGTTAAATACAATGGGAGCACAGGTGATTTGTTCAATGTTCAACAAGGAGTAGGACAAGGTCGCGTGCTCTCAGCATGGATGTTTCTAGTCTATATCAATGACCTGATATCCCAGCTTGATAATCTACAATGTGGACTAATTGTTGGTAAGGAGCACATCCCAACGGTAGTACTGGCTGATGACACTACTGTTGTGAGTACGAGTGTACATGGACTGAATATGTCTCTTGATACTATCCACCAGTATGCTCGGCGCTGGAGACTGACATATAACGCAAATAAGAGCTGTGTCTTGTCTTTTTGCAATAACAGAAGACATTGTAATAGACCTGTGTTCAGAATTGGAGATGTGACAATGAAGATCCAAAGCAGTACGATTTATGCCGGCTCTCTGATACACACGGAAAAAGCAAGTGAACGAACTGCTAGGGCTTGTGCTAAGGCGCGACAGACAATCAACTCCTTAAGAAATGTTGGTCTTAGAGCTGGAGGATTGAGCCCAGTATCTTCATCGAATATCTGGCAACGAGTGATCTTCCCCACTGCCTTCTATGCATGTGAGCTCTGGCCTAATATCAACAACCGTGAGATCAGTGAGATGGAAACCCTACAGCGCTACTTTGCACGACGAGTCCAAAACCTTCACAGGAGATCCTCTACAGCTGCTACAACCCAGGTTCTAGGATTGTGGTCAATGCTGGGCAAGGTGGAGAAAATGAAGCTTCTCTTTCTGGGAAGACTCTGTAGAGCAGCAGGCACAACCATTGTGAAGCCGATTTTCTATCTCAGACTATCCCAATATGTCACCACGATCTCACACAGTGCCAGATCCATAACACATGATCTACTGAATGTGGCTCAAAAGTATGGATTCTCAGGCGTCTTAGATAAACTAATCAACTCTGGGGAATTTCCATCTAAGAGTGTATGGAAGAGCATGGTACAACGAGCTATTAGTGAGTCTGAAAATATGAATTGGAGAAATACTTTGCAACAACGTCCAGACATGCATAGGTTTAGTGCTATCCACACCCGCCTTGCCCCACATCGTCTCTGGTCTCTGTGTATATGGTATGATATTACTCCCCCCCCTGTATATGCTCTTGTAAAGCTCGGCATATTACCTGTAACGTCTGGACTATGTCTTATCTGTAACAGTGAATGTGATGACATTGTTAAGCACCAATTGCTTTACTGTGATGGCCTAATGAAACAGAGAAATGTGCTTAGTGAGTCTCTATTTGACAATGTTAGCCTTGAAACATATCTCAGACTTGAGGACACGTCTAGTGATGCCGTCAAGATTCTGACATACCTCGGTGCTATTACAGATGTGGTCCAGGACATGACACTTGACAGCTGGGCAACATTCATGAGTATCGTGGCTAAACATGTCAGCTCATGGAACTTAACATCCATATTGTATTTGTGAAGCTATGTCACACATCATGTAAATAGAGTTTCACGCATCACTTCATTACTGCTTACCCAGCTCAACCTGTTGTATTCACATGTATTTTGTCATTGCCGTTGTCAAATAATGTAATGTAATTGTATGTACTACTCTCCAAATCATTGGGGGAAATAAAGAGTATTCATTCATTCATTCATTCATTCATACACTCACACACACTCACACACACACTCTCACACATACACACACACTCACACACATACTCTCACACATACTCGCACACACTCACACACACATACTCACACACACATACACTCTCACACATACACTCACACACTCACACACACATACTCACACACACTCTCACACACACACATACACTCTCACACATACACTCTCACACATACACACTCACACACACACTCACACACACTCACACACACACTCACACACACACTCACACACACTCTCACACACACTCTCACACACACACACACTCACACACACTCACACACACACTCACACACACACACTCACACACACACACTCACACACACACACTCACACACACACTCTCACACACACACTCTCACACACACACTCTCATACTCTCACACACACACTCTCACACACACACTCTCACACATACACTCACAAACATACTCACACACACATACTCACACACATACTCACACACACATACTCGCACACATACTCTCACACATACTCTCACACATACTCTCACACATACTCTCACACATACACTCTCACACACACACTCTCACACACACACTCTCACACACACACTCACACACACATACTCACACACTCATACTCACACACACACACTCTCACACACACACTCTCACACATACACTCTCACACATACACTCACACACATACTCTCACACACATACACTCACACACATACTCACACACATTCTCTCACACACATTCTCTCACACACATTCTCTCTCAAACTTTGCAAAGATGCATTAATTCCATTCCATTCCATTCAGCATTATAAGGGCTATGTATTGCATGCTGATGATAATGCAAAAACCGAGTTTTGTTATCAAATCGAAAGTACACTCTGTCAATAAAATGGCGTCATATTTTCAAGATGGGAGTCAAAATATTCGCTGTTCGATATACACGTCATTGCTGCAACAAGGATGTCAGGCTGGACATCCATCATGACATCACAGAACAACAGAATCCACAAACGAATACGCTGATTCACCTACCTCTTTGTAAAAATGTGATGTAGTACACTCGCAGTCTTCACAACAACACAAAGGTATTGTATGTACAAATGGGTGGTGGTTCGCAGTGGAAGACTAAACTAAACTAAACTTACCTTACCTTGCAATCAACTAAACGTGAAATCCCCTTGTAATCAACTAAACGTGAACTTCCCTTGTAATCAACTGAACGTGAAATCCCCTTGTAATGTAATGAACAATGAAAATGTGATAAGATCAAATGAAATGGATTTGAAACTAAAAGTTAAGTTGCCGTATGGTAACAATGTAAATGGGTAACTCTCTCAACTATTTCTATTCTATTTCTGTAATATTCTAATTTGCTAACTTAGAGAGAGATATCCATTTACTCCTTACCCATATGAATGCCAGAAGCCAACTGAAATAAACTGTGTCTAGAGCATGCGCATTTTGCGCTCATCCAGCAAGAAGCACGTGCTGCATACCAACTTTAACGCTTTCCGCGAAGCTGTTGTGTACCCATGAGTCAACCACTGTGTCCAGGAACATGACTCTTGTTCCCGGACCCTTGTTCCCGGACAATTGTTCCCGGATGCTTCAGAACAGGTGGGGTGGGGTTGGGATGCGGGTGGGGTGGGGATGCTGGAGGGTGGGGTGGGATGGGGATGCGGGTGAGGTGGGGATGCTGGAGGGTGGGGTGGGATGGGGATGCGGGTGGGGTGGGGATGCTGGAGGGTGGGATGTGATGGGGATGCGGGTGATATGGGGATGCTGGAGGATTGGATGGGGATGCGGGTGAGGTGGGGATGCTGGAGGGTTGAATTTGATGGGGATGCGGGTGAGGTGGGGATGCAGGAGGGTGGGATGTGATGGGGATGCGGGTGAGGTGGGGATGCTGAAGGTCTGGGTGTGATGGGGATGCGGGTGAGGTGGGGATGCTGGAGGGTGGGGTAGGGTGGGGATTCGGGTGAGGTGGGGATGCTGGAGAGTTGGGTGGGATAGGGGTGCGGGTTTGGGTGAAGGCGATTCGCACTCTGTGCCCCCCTATGTCAGTCCACCTATCATGTTTTCGTTCACTTCGGGGGCGGTGGGGTAGTCTAGTGATTAAAGCGTTCGCTCGTCACGCCGAAGACCCGGGTTCGATTACTGACATTGGTACAATGTGTGAAGCCTAATTCTGATGTCCCCCGCCGTGATATCGCTGGAATATTGCTAAAAGCGGCGTCAAACCATACTCACTCACACGTTCGCGTCGTGAAGTGTGTAGATGATGGGTAAATATGTTCACTTACCCGCCTCTTCCAGAGATCCAGGGTCCGCTTCCTCAGGTCGCTGTACACGTACAGCGAGGCCTACGTATGCGGTGATGTCATGTCGTCACCGGGATTTCCAGTTGTATTTCCGAGGAATCGTTACTGCGAGGGCTATTTATAGACACGACAGTTTATTGTTTGTCAGTGTGCAAGGATATAAAAACAACATCAGCTGGTTGGGTGTGCTGTCATATGTGACCTGGATTAAACATACACGATCAATGGTAGTATGTGTCGTGTTTACAAGCGATTCAATTACACTGATGTTTCACACTGTTGCGGGTGCGTGTGGATTTACCTCTTATGAGAAGTCATGAAGTCATATGGGGGTGAGTGGGTGAGTGAGCGGGGGTTAGTGAGTGGGGTGAGTGAGTGGGTGGGGTGAGTTAGTTCGGGTGAGTGAGTGGGTGGGGTGAGTTAGTGGAGGTGAGTGAGTGTGTGAGTGGGTGGGGTGAGTGGGGGTGGGTGAGTGGGGGTGGGTGAGTGGGGTGAGTTAGTTCGGGTAAGTGAGTGGGTGGGGTGAGTTAGTGCGGGTGAGTGAGTGTGTGAGTGGGTGGGGTAAGTGACTTGGGGTGAATGAGCGGGGGTGAATGGGGTGAGTGAGTGGGGGTGAGTGAGTGGGTGGGGTGAGTTAGTGCGGGTGAGTGAGTGTGTGAGTGAGTGGGGTGAGTGAGTGGGGGTGAGTGGGGTGAGTGAGTGGGTGGGGTGAGTTAGTTCGGGTGAGTGGGTGGGGTGAGTGAGTGAGTGAGTGAGTGAGTGAGTGAGTGGGGGTGAGGGGGGTGAGTGAGTGGGTGGGGTGAGTTAGTGCGGGTGAGTGAGTGGGTGGGGTGAGGGTGAGTGGGGTGAGTGAGCGGGGGTTAGTTGGGGTGAGTGAGTTAGTGAGTGAGGGTGGGGTTGTTGTGGGGGACATTATAGCTTACTGATAATATTAACTATACATAAATAAGCATCATGATGTCAGCAATGTTAAAAATATATATTTGATTCGTAATGTTTGTTCTCAACAGTTATGAAATAGGTTGAAATGCTGTTTACAGGGTAACACTTACGATTGTTCAGAATCTACGCGGCGTGCACGCTATTCTGCGTCGGGTAGAGATTGTTGTGCTTGTATAGTCAGGTTAATGTGATACGGGATGCAACAAGTGGCGTCTATGTATCCGAGGGGGTCTGTAGTGCGTGAAGGAAAGCTCAATTGAACATATGTCAAACTAGTGCAGCATAATAAGCCGCTGCAGATGAGTGAGTGAGTGACTGAGTATGGTTTTACGCCGCTTTTAGAAATATTCCAGCAATATCACGGCGGGGGACACCAGAAATGGGCTTCACACATTGTACTCATGTCGGGAATCGAACCCGGGTCTTCGGCGTGACGAGCGAACGCTTTAACCACTAGGCTTCCCGTATTGGGTATTGTAGATCGTCACATCGCTGTATCTTACAAGAGAACAAGGGCGGAAGTTCATTCTTCCTGGCACGTCACTGATACTCACACATATTCACATCCTAAATGAAGGGTCTGTCCTACTTCCAAAGCTTACTGCCTTTTAAGACATAAACATCTGTAACACTGAGTTAGTGGGAAAATGTTTTATTCGGTCATATGTGAAATAATACAAATCTTTAAAGAATAGAGGCTTCTAATGTCTACTTATGCAAAATGTGAAGTTCATTCTTCGTGGCACGTCACTGATACTGCTTGCATAGTGCTAAAGGTTTAACGGGGCCTCATGTCAAGACGACCCCAAAACTCGTACAATGTATGTACTACAATTAATGCATAATACAAGTAATTACATAATTACAGTAAAGTACGGTTATAACGAACTCAAAGGGATTACTAATTTTAGTTCGTTATAACTGTAGTTCGTTATAAGCATATATACAGTATAACAACAGCAAATAGTCGGGACCAAAAGGTAAGTTCGTTATATCCGTCAGTTCGTTATAAGCGTGTTCGTCATAACCGTAGTTTACTGTAATGTGACACAATACTTGAGTTTGACTTCTTTATTTTCTGTGTGGCCCTAATGACTCTTTTCTGGCCGTCTTGACTATGGGTTGTGGCCGTTTGACTTCTTTCTGTAGCCGTTTTGACTTTACCTGTCGAGGCCGTTCTGACATGGTGCCGTTTTGACCTGCTACCGGTTAAACGTCCCCACACCCTTAAAGAAGGGTATGTCTTACTTCCGAGGCCTACTGCCTTTCTAGGCATAAACATCAGTAAAACACAGTAAGTGGGAATCAGTTTTATTCGGTCATATGTTAAATCATACAATGTTTGAAACATAGAGGCTTAGAATGCCTGTTCATATGAAGTAAATAGAACAATATTGGTAGGACACCATGTACAACTACCTAAAGCAATATCAGTCCGTTCCTGTCCAGCTCTCTGACAGATGTTACACATGTGTCCTACGTTCGTTGGTAGTCTGTAGTAAGTGGTGAACAGATCAATACATAAATCCTCAGCTACAAGAGCTACAGTATTGTAATCACTGTCAGCCACAGGAGCTACAACCTTGTAATCACTGCCAGTTACAGGAGCTACAACCTTGTAATCACTGTCAGCTACAGGAGCTACAACCTTGTAATCACTGTCAGCTACAGGAGCTACAACCTTGTAATCACTGTCAGCTACAGGAGCTACAACCTTGTAATCACTGTCAGCTACAGGAGCTACAACCTTGTAATCACTGCCAGCTACAGGAGCTACAACCTTGTAATCACTGCCAGCTACAGGAGCTACAACCTTGTAATCACTGCCAGCTACAGGAGCTACAACCTTGTAATCACTCTCAGCTACAGGAGCTACAACCTTGTAATCACTCTCAGCTACAACCACAAATACAGCCTCTGCTTCAGGTGTCAAAATAGCAAATACAGCTAGTCACAGATCCATCCTGAAAGCCTTGTCATAGAAACAAACACATGTGAAATATCAGCCTCCGTCACAGCCACAGCTTCAGCGCTAGCTCGAGTTCACAAGACCTTTAAAGATGTCATATATCTGCATCACTCCTCCTCCGAATACCCGTGCTCCAGCAGCAGCCACTTGGTCCACCTGTGCCAAGACAAGACATCATCACGAAGGTGCGTGTGTGTGAGTTGGGTTTAACGCCGCTTTTAACTGTATTCCAGTTATATCACGGTGTGTCAGCTTAATGTGGGAGGAAAGCCCGAAGTGATGCAGGTCTCGGACGTTTACTACTTCGGTGAAACCCACAAGCACGGGTATGGTGCTGACAAACCTAGAAACATAATCGGGGCGAACCGGGATTCGAACCCACGATCATAGGTTTCTGGCGTGTCCAAGGGACGCAACTCTGCACAGCGAATCGCGACGCTTAGACGACTGGGCCACCCGTGCCCCCTCATCACGAAGGTAACATAGCGAGTGATGACACAGATGTGAGGGATGCGTGTTTCTCACAACAAACCTTTCTTTAAGGGGTCAAGCCAATAAAGATTGAAATTAGCTTGATAACGTCGCAGTCAGCAATATTACAGCCATATTAGCATGCACTGTGGGATCGAACCAGACAAACCAGTGATTGATGTTGAGTGGGTACGAATAAACGCATTCTTCCAAGTCACCGATTCTTAGCTGCCTCCAACAGACAGCATTAGTTGGGGAGATTTTCTAACACCGTCAAATACTAGCACTTCAGAGTGATTTGATTCGCAGCATTCAATAATGTTGTTTTTTATGCTGTACACACACATGGGTAAACTGATGACGTCAGAATGGCAATAGCATGAAGGTAAACAATTGTTACTGTGGATTGTTTGCAGTTAATTGTGATCTGCAGAAACAACACATGTATATACGAGAGATTTTATTTACATTATGACAACTTCAATTATATAATTAAGGTTAAGTTTACGTCACAGCCCATGTGTGTATAACGTATTACTATCGCCATTACCTGATCGCTCTGGCTCTTCCCGTACCTGCACCAGGAGGTGAAGTGTTCACAGTTGAACAGGACCAGATTGTAGCCAACCCGGTCCAGTCGAGATTTCGCCCTTTCAACGATTTCGTCTGGAGGATACGGACTGTCGGGGAGATAAACGTACAGTGTACGTGAGGTAACAGATTAACTACAGTTCACTTAAACGTATTGATAGGAGCGTTTGAGTGTACGTGAGGTACCAGATTAACGTACAGTTCACTTAGACGTATTGACAGGAGCGTTTGAGTAAGTGAGGCAACTGAAACAGCGTTTTAGTGTACGTGAGGTAACAGATAAACGTACAGTTCACTTAGACGTATTGACAGGAGCGTTTGAGTGTACGTGAGGTAACAGATAAACGTACAGTTCACTTAGACGTATTGATACGAGCGTTTGAGTGTACGCGAGGTACCAGATTAACGTACAGTTCACTTAGACGTATTGACAGGAGCGTTTGAGTGTACGTGAGGTAACAGATAAACGTACAGTTCACTTAGACGTATTGATAGGAGCGTTTGAGTAAGTGAGGCAACTGAAACAGCGTTTGAGTGTACGTGAGGTAACAGATAAACGTACAGTTCACTTAGACGTATTGATACGAGCGTTTGAGTGTACGCGAGGTACCAGATTAACGTACAGTTCACTTAAACGTATTGATAGGAGCGTTTGAGTGTACGTGAGGTAACAGATTAACGTACAGTTCACTTAGACGTATTGACAGGAGCGTTTGAGTGTCCGTGAGGTAACAGATTAACGTACAGTTCACTTAGACGTATCGATAGGAGCGTTTGAGTGTACGTGAGGTAACAGATTAACGTACAGTTCACTAAGACGTATCGATAGGAGCGTTTGAGTGTACGTGAGGTACCAGATTAACGTACAGTTCACTTAAACGTATTGATACGAGCGTTTGAGTAAGTGAGGCAACTGAAACAGCGTTTGAGTAAGTGAGGCAACTGAAACAGCGTTACAGAGCAAGTGAGGCAACTGAAACAGCGTTACAGAGTACGTGAGGCAACTGAAACAGCGTTACAGAGCAAGTGAGGCAACTGAAACAGCGTTACAGAGTACGCGAGGCAACTGAAACAGCGTTACAGAGTACGTGAGGCAACTGAAACAGCGTTACAGAGTACGTGAGGCAACTGAAACAGCGTTACAGAGTACGTGAGGCAACTGAAACAGCGTTTGAGTAAGTGAGGCAACTGAAACAGCGTTACAGAGTACATGAGGCAACTGAAACAGCGTTTGAGTAAGTGAGGCAACTGAAACAGCGTTACAGAGTACGTGAGGCAACTGAAACAGCGTTACAGAGCAAGTGAGGCAACTGAAACAGCGTTACAGAGTACGTGAGGCAACTGAAACAGCGTTACAGAGCAAGTGAGGCAACTGAAACAGCGTTACAGAGTACGTGAGGCAACTGAAACAGCGTTACAGAGCAAGTGAGGCAACTGAAACAGCGTTACAGAGCAAGTGAGGCAACTGAAACAGCGTTACAGAGTACGTGAGGCAACTGAAACAGCGTTACAGAGCAAGTGAGGCAACTGAAACAGCGTTTGAGTAAGTGAGGCAACTGAAACAGCGTTTGAGTAAGTGAGGCAACTGAAACAGCGTTACAGAGCAAGTGAGGCAACTGAAACAGCGTTACAGAGCAAGTGAGGCAACTGAAACAGCGTTACAGAGCAAGTGAGGCAACTGAAACAGCGTTTGAGTAAGTGAGGCAACTGAAACAGCGTTACAGAGCAAGTGAGGCAACTGAAACAGCGTTACAGAGCAAGTGAGGCAACTGAAACAGCGTTACAGAGCAAGTGAGGCAACTGAAACAGCGTTACAGAGCAAGTGAGGCAACTGAAACAGCGTTTGAGTAAGTGAGGCAACTAAAACAGCGTTACAGAGTACGTGAGGCAACTGAAACAGCGTTACAGAGTACGTGAGGCAACTGAAACAGCGTTACAGAGCAAGTGAGGCAACTGAAACAGCGTTACAGAGCAAGTGAGGCAACTGAAACAGCGTTTGAGTAAGTGAGGCAACTGAAACAGCGTTACAGAGCAAGTGAGGCAACTGAAACAGCGTTACAGAGCAAGTGAGGCAACTGAAACAGCGTTACAGAGCAAGTGAGGCAACTGAAACAGCGTTACAGAGCAAGTGAGGCAACTGAAACAGCGTTACAGAGTACGTGAGGCAACTGAAACAGCGTTACAGAGCAAGTGAGGCAACTGAAACAGCGTTACAGAGTACGTGAGGCAACTGAAACAGCGTTACAGAGCAAGTGAGGCAACTGAAACAGCGTTACAGAGCAAGTGAGGCAACTGAAACAGCGTTACAGAGTACGTGAGGCAACTGAAACAGCGTTACAGAGCAAGTGAGGCAACTGAAACAGCGTTTGAGTAAGTGAGGCAACTGAAACAGCGTTTGAGTAAGTGAGGCAACTGAAACAGCGTTACAGAGCAAGTGAGGCAACTGAAACAGCGTTACAGAGCAAGTGAGGCAACTGAAACAGCGTTACAGAGCAAGTGAGGCAACTGAAACAGCGTTTGAGTAAGTGAGGCAACTGAAACAGCGTTACAGAGCAAGTGAGGCAACTGAAACAGCGTTACAGAGCAAGTGAGGCAACTGAAACAGCGTTACAGAGCAAGTGAGGCAACTGAAACAGCGTTACAGAGCAAGTGAGGCAACTGAAACAGCGTTTGAGTAAGTGAGGCAACTAAAACAGCGTTACAGAGTACGTGAGGCAACTGAAACAGCGTTACAGAGTACGTGAGGCAACTGAAACAGCGTTACAGAGCAAGTGAGGCAACTGAAACAGCGTTACAGAGCAAGTGAGGCAACTGAAACAGCGTTTGAGTAAGTGAGGCAACTGAAACAGCGTTACAGAGCAAGTGAGGCAACTGAAACAGCGTTACAGAGCAAGTGAGGCAACTGAAACAGCGTTACAGAGCAAGTGAGGCAACTGAAACAGCGTTACAGAGCAAGTGAGGCAACTGAAACAGCGTTTGAGTAAGTGAGGCAACTGAAACAGCGTTACAGAGCAAGTGAGGCAACTGAAACAGCGTTACAGAGCAAGTGAGGCAACTGAAACAGCATTACAGAGCAAGTGAGGCAACTGAAACAGCGTTACAGAGCAAGTGAGGCAACTGAAACAGCGTTACAGAGCAAGTGAGGCAACTGAAACAGCGTTTGAGTAAGTGAGGCAACTGAAACAGCGTTACAGAGCAAGTGAGGCAACTGAAACAGCGTTACAGAGCAAGTGAGGCAACTGAAACAGCGTTACAGAGCAAGTGAGGCAACTGAAACAGCGTTACAGAGCAAGTGAGGCAACTGAAACAGCGTTTGAGTAAGTGAGGCAACTGAAACAGCGTTACAGAGCAAGTGAGGCAACTGAAACAGCGTTACAGAGCAAGTGAGGCAACTGAAACAGCGTTACAGAGCAAGTGAGGCAACTGAAACAGCGTTTGAGTAAGTGAGGCAACTGAAACAGCGTTACAGAGCAAGTGAGGCAACTGAAACAGCGTTACAGAGCAAGTGAGGCAACTGAAACAGCGTTACAGAGCAAGTGAGGCAACTGAAACAGCGTTACAGAGCAAGTGAGGCAACTGAAACAGCGTTTGAGTAAGTGAGGCAACTGAAACAGCGTTACAGAGTACGTGAGGCAACTGAAACAGCGTTACAGAGTACGTGAGGCAACTGAAACAGCGTTACAGAGCAAGTGAGGCAACTGAAACAGCGTTACAGAGCAAGTGAGGCAACTGAAACAGCGTTTGAGTAAGTTAGGCAACTGAAACAGCGTTACAGAGCAAGTGAGGCAACTGAAACAGCGTTACAGAGCAAGTGAGGCAACTGAAACAGCGTTACAGAGCAAGTGAGGCAACTGAAACAGCGTTACAGAGCAAGTGAGGCAACTGAAACAGCGTTTGAGTAAGTGAGGCAACTGAAACAGCGTTACAGAGCAAGTGAGGCAACTGAAACAGCGTTACAGAGCAAGTGAGGCAACTGAAACAGCATTACAGAGCAAGTGAGGCAACTGAAACAGCGTTACAGAGCAAGTGAGGCAACTGAAACAGCGTTACAGAGCAAGTGAGGCAACTGAAACAGCGTTACAGAGCAAGTGAGGCAACTGAAACAGCATTACAGAGCAAGTGAGGCAACTGAAACAGCGTTACAGAGCAAGTGAGGCAACTGAAACAGCGTTACAGAGCAAGTGAGGCAACTGAAACAGCGTTACAGAGCAAGTGAGGCAACTGAAACAGCGTTACAGAGCAAGTGAGGCAACTGAAACAGCGTTTGAGTAAGTGAGGCAACTGAAACAGCGTTACAGAGTACGTGAGGCAACTGAAACAGCGTTACAGAGTACGTGAGGCAACTGAAACAGCGTTTGAGTAAGTGAGGCAACTGAAACAGCGTTACAGAGTACGTGAGGCAACTGAAACAGCGTTACAGAGTACGTGAGGCAACTGAAACAGCGTTACAGAGCAAGTGAGGCAACTGAAACAGCGTTACAGAGCAAGTGAGGCAACTGAAACAGCGTTACAGAGCAAGTGAGGCAACTGAAACAGCGTTACAGAGCAAGTGAGGCAACTGAAACAGCGTTACAGAGCAAGTGAGGCAACTGAAACAGCGTTTGAGTAAGTGAGGCAACTGAAACAGCGTTACAGAGCAAGTGAGGCAACTGAAACAGCGTTACAGAGCAAGTGAGGCAACTGAAACAGCGTTACAGAGCAAGTGAGGCAACTGAAACAGCGTTACAGAGCAAGTGAGGCAACTGAAACAGCGTTTGAGTCAGTGAGGCAACTGAAACAGCGTTACAGAGTACGTGAGGCAACTGAAACAGCGTTACAGAGTACGTGAGGCAACTGAAACAGCGTTACAGAGCAAGTGAGGCAACTGAAACAGCGTTACAGAGCAAGTGAGGCAACTGAAACAGCGTTTGAGTAAGTGAGGCAACTGAAACAGCGTTACAGAGCAAGTGAGGCAACTGAAACAGCGTTACAGAGCAAGTGAGGCAACTGAAACAGCGTTACAGAGCAAGTGAGGCAACTGAAACAGCGTTACAGAGCAAGTGAGGCAACTGAAACAGCGTTTGAGTAAGTGAGGCAACTGAAACAGCGTTACAGAGTACGTGAGGCAACTGAAACAGCGTTACAGAGTACGTGAGGCAACTGAAACAGCGTTACAGAGCAAGTGAGGCAACTGAAACAGCATTACAGAGCAAGTGAGGCAACTGAAACAGCGTTTGAGTAAGTGAGGCAACTGAAACAGCGTTACAGAGCAAGTGAGGCAACTGAAACAGCATTACAGAGCAAGTGAGGCAACTGAAACAGCGTTACAGAGCAAGTGAGGCAACTGAAACAGCGTTACAGAGCAAGTTAGGCAACTGAAACAGCGTTACAGAGTACGTGAGGCAACTGAAACAGCGTTACAGAGCAAGTGAGGCAACTGAAACAGCGTTACAGAGCAAGTGAGGCAACTGAAACAGCGTTACAGAGCAAGTGAGGCAACTGAAACAGCGTTACAGAGCAAGTGAGGCAACTGAAACAGCGTTACAGAGTACGTGAGGCAACTGAAACAGCGTTACAGAGCAAGTGAGGCAACTGAAACAGCGTTTGAGTAAGTGAGGCAACTGAAACAGCGTTTGAGTAAGTGAGGCAACTGAAACAGCGTTACAGAGCAAGTGAGGCAACTGAAACAGCGTTACAGAGCAAGTGAGGCAACTGAAACAGCGTTACAGAGCAAGTGAGGCAACTGAAACAGCGTTTGAGTAAGTGAGGCAACTGAAACAGCGTTACAGAGCAAGTGAGGCAACTGAAACAGCGTTACAGAGCAAGTGAGGCAACTGAAACAGCGTTACAGAGCAAGTGAGGCAACTGAAACAGCGTTACAGAGCAAGTGAGGCAACTGAAACAGCGTTACAGAGCAAGTGAGGCAACTGAAACAGCGTTTGAGTCAGTGAGGCAACTGAAACAGCGTTACAGAGTACGTGAGGCAACTGAAACAGCGTTACAGAGTACGTGAGGCAACTGAAACAGCGTTACAGAGCAAGTGAGGCAACTGAAACAGCGTTACAGAGCAAGTGAGGCAACTGAAACAGCGTTTGAGTAAGTGAGGCAACTGAAACAGCGTTACAGAGCAAGTGAGGCAACTGAAACAGCGTTACAGAGCAAGTGAGGCAACTGAAACAGCGTTACAGAGCAAGTGAGGCAACTGAAACAGCGTTACAGAGCAAGTGAGGCAACTGAAACAGCGTTTGAGTAAGTGAGGCAACTGAAACAGCGTTACAGAGTACGTGAGGCAACTGAAACAGCGTTACAGAGTACGTGAGGCAACTGAAACAGCGTTACAGAGCAAGTGAGGCAACTGAAACAGCATTACAGAGCAAGTGAGGCAACTGAAACAGCGTTTGAGTAAGTGAGGCAACTGAAACAGCGTTACAGAGCAAGTGAGGCAACTGAAACAGCATTACAGAGCAAGTGAGGCAACTGAAACAGCGTTACAGAGCAAGTGAGGCAACTGAAACAGCGTTACAGAGCAAGTGAGGCAACTGAAACAGCGTTACAGAGTACGTGAGGCAACTGAAACAGCGTTACAGAGCAAGTGAGGCAACTGAAACAGCGTTACAGAGCAAGTGAGGCAACTGAAACAG
The DNA here is from genome assembly GCF_022045235.1 of Haliotis cracherodii. Taxonomy (NCBI): domain Eukaryota; kingdom Metazoa; phylum Mollusca; class Gastropoda; order Lepetellida; family Haliotidae; genus Haliotis; species Haliotis cracherodii. Next base: position 604,395 of record NW_027266287.1, read on the forward strand.
CGTTACAGAGCAAGTGAGGCAACTGAAACAGCGTTACAGAGCAAGTGAGGCAACTGAAACAGCGTTACAGAGTACGTGAGGCAACTGAAACAGCGTTACAGAGCAAGTGAGGCAACTGAAACAGCGTTTGAGTAAGTGAGGCAACTGAAACAGCGTTTGAGTAAGTGAGGCAACTGAAACAGCGTTACAGAGCAAGTGAGGCAACTGAAACAGCGTTACAGAGCAAGTGAGGCAACTGAAACAGCGTTACAGAGCAAGTGAGGCAACTGAAACAGCGTTTGAGTAAGTGAGGCAACTGAAACAGCGTTACAGAGCAAGTGAGGCAACTGAAACAGCGTTACAGAGCAAGTGAGGCAACTGAAACAGCGTTACAGAGCAAGTGAGGCAACTGAAACAGCGTTACAGAGCAAGTGAGGCAACTGAAACAGCGTTTGAGTAAGTGAGGCAACTAAAACAGCGTTACAGAGTACGTGAGGCAACTGAAACAGCGTTACAGAGTACGTGAGGCAACTGAAACAGCGTTACAGAGCAAGTGAGGCAACTGAAACAGCGTTACAGAGCAAGTGAGGCAACTGAAACAGCGTTTGAGTAAGTGAGGCAACTGAAACAGCGTTACAGAGCAAGTGAGGCAACTGAAACAGCGTTACAGAGCAAGTGAGGCAACTGAAACAGCGTTACAGAGCAAGTGAGGCAACTGAAACAGCGTTACAGAGCAAGTGAGGCAACTGAAACAGCGTTTGAGTAAGTGAGGCAACTGAAACAGCGTTACAGAGCAAGTGAGGCAACTGAAACAGCGTTACAGAGCAAGTGAGGCAACTGAAACAGCATTACAGAGCAAGTGAGGCAACTGAAACAGCGTTACAGAGCAAGTGAGGCAACTGAAACAGCGTTACAGAGTACGTGAGGCAACTGAAACAGCGTTACAGAGTACGTGAGGCAACTGAAACAGCGTTACAGAGCAAGTGAGGCAACTGAAACAGCATTACAGAGCAAGTGAGGCAACTGAAACAGCGTTTGAGTAAGTGAGGCAACTGAAACAGCGTTACAGAGCAAGTGAGGCAACTGAAACAGCATTACAGAGCAAGTGAGGCAACTGAAACAGCGTTACAGAGCAAGTGAGGCAACTGAAACAGCGTTACAGAGCAAGTGAGGCAACTGAAACAGCGTTACAGAGCAAGTGAGGCAACTGAAACAGCGTTTGAGTAAGTGAGGCAACTGAAACAGCGTTACAGAGCAAGTGAGGCAACTGAAACAGCGTTACAGAGCAAGTGAGGCAACTGAAACAGCGTTACAGAGCAAGTGAGGCAACTGAAACAGCGTTACAGAGCAAGTGAGGCAACTGAAACAGCGTTTGAGTAAGTGAGGCAACTGAAACAGCGTTACAGAGTACGTGAGGCAACTGAAACAGCGTTACAGAGTACGTGAGGCAACTGAAACAGCGTTACAGAGCAAGTGAGGCAACTGAAACAGCATTACAGAGCAAGTGAGGCAACTGAAACAGCGTTTGAGTAAGTGAGGCAACTGAAACAGCGTTACAGAGCAAGTGAGGCAACTGAAACAGCATTACAGAGCAAGTGAGGCAACTGAAACAGCGTTACAGAGCAAGTGAGGCAACTGAAACAGCGTTACAGAGCAAGTGAGGCAACTGAAACAGCGTTACAGAGTACGTGAGGCAACTGAAACAGCGTTACAGAGCAAGTGAGGCAACTGAAACAGCGTTACAGAGCAAGTGAGGCAACTGAAACAGCGTTACAGAGCAAGTGAGGCAACTGAAACAGCGTTACAGAGCAAGTGAGGCAACTGAAACAGCGTTACAGAGTACGTGAGGCAACTGAAACAGCGTTACAGAGCAAGTGAGGCAACTGAAACAGCGTTTGAGTAAGTGAGGCAACTGAAACAGCGTTTGAGTAAGTGAGGCAACTGAAACAGCGTTACAGAGCAAGTGAGGCAACTGAAACAGCGTTACAGAGCAAGTGAGGCAACTGAAACAGCGTTACAGAGCAAGTGAGGCAACTGAAACAGCGTTTGAGTAAGTGAGGCAACTGAAACAGCGTTACAGAGCAAGTGAGGCAACTGAAACAGCGTTACAGAGCAAGTGAGGCAACTGAAACAGCGTTACAGAGCAAGTGAGGCAACTGAAACAGCGTTACAGAGCAAGTGAGGCAACTGAAACAGCGTTTGAGTAAGTGAGGCAACTAAAACAGCGTTACAGAGTACGTGAGGCAACTGAAACAGCGTTACAGAGTACGTGAGGCAACTCAAACAGCGTTACAGAGCAAGTGAGGCAACTGAAACAGCGTTACAGAGCAAGTGAGGCAACTGAAACAGCGTTTGAGTAAGTGAGGCAACTGAAACAGCGTTACAGAGCAAGTGAGGCAACTGAAACAGCGTTACAGAGCAAGTGAGGCAACTGAAACAGCGTTACAGAGCAAGTGAGGCAACTGAAACAGCGTTACAGAGCAAGTGAGGCAACTGAAACAGCGTTTGAGTAAGTGAGGCAACTGAAACAGCGTTACAGAGCAAGTGAGGCAACTGAAACAGCGTTACAGAGCAAGTGAGGCAACTGAAACAGCATTACAGAGCAAGTGAGGCAACTGAAACAGCGTTACAGAGCAAGTGAGGCAACTGAAACAGCGTTACAGAGTACGTGAGGCAACTGAAACAGCGTTACAGAGTACGTGAGGCAACTGAAACAGCGTTACAGAGCAAGTGAGGCAACTGAAACAGCATTACAGAGCAAGTGAGGCAACTGAAACAGCGTTTGAGTAAGTGAGGCAACTGAAACAGCGTTACAGAGCAAGTGAGGCAACTGAAACAGCATTACAGAGCAAGTGAGGCAACTGAAACAGCGTTACAGAGCAAGTGAGGCAACTGAAACAGCGTTACAGAGCAAGTGAGGCAACTGAAACAGCGTTACAGAGTACGTGAGGCAACTGAAACAGCGTTACAGAGCAAGTGAGGCAACTGAAACAGCGTTACAGAGCAAGTGAGGCAACTGAAACAGCGTTACAGAGCAAGTGAGGCAACTGAAACAGCGTTACAGAGCAAGTGAGGCAACTGAAACAGCGTTACAGAGTACGTGAGGCAACTGAAACAGCGTTACAGA